>NC_079335.1:11537623-11846623 GCF_029582105.1 Oenanthe melanoleuca
TTAATAAAGGTACATTTGTATTTTTATATGTCTGTGTATCTATATTTATGTTCCAGGTACATTCTTTTGATGGCACAAAGGAACAAGCAGCAGCTTTAATAGATTTGGATCTTTATATTGGAATAAATGGCTGGTAAGTTCTTTACAAGAAATATAACTGCTTTTGAATGGATGCTGTAGTGAACTCACTGCTTTCTTTTAAACAATGAGGTCAGGTTTTCAAAGCTCACTAGATCCTTAATCATCTGACAGATTTAGAAATGCTCTCATCAGTCTGTTAGCCATCAAAGCTCTTGCTGTGCAACTCAGTGAGCTAATCCATGTCCAGTCTACTACCCTCAGGACAATCCTTGTTTGTAGTTAAATAAGGTTGTTGAACGTGGAAAGATTCCCTCTGAGGAGCATTTAAAAAACAGCCTGACTTTGAGCTGCCTGTCAAATGCTGGAGTAATGCAAATGTAACCTGAGTGCCTCATCTCCTGGTTATGCAGTTTGGATTCTCAGCAGTCACCTGGCCAAATGCCAGCCAGCACCACTTTGTAAGGCACAGAGGCTGTCACCAGGCAAGCAAGGGCAGCCAGAGGGGTTCTGCAGCTTACTGGGGTGAGATGGCTTCTCCCACTAACTCTAAATTTGCTGTTTTCTGCACAGTTTTAATTTACAGGCAGTATTGTTAAAAAAGGAAGCAAATTTTATTCATGAACAAAATTATTTAGGAAGTTGTCTTTGCTACAAAACAATTTAACAGGCACAGTAATTACTTTTGTATGCTTTTCATGGAATTTTTTTTTTAACCAAACTCTAAATTTTCTAGTTCACTGAAAACAGAAGCCAACTTGGAAACACTGAAATCAATTCCTAGTGAACGATTAATGATAGAGACTGGTAAGATTTTGTATCTTGGTCAGTTTGTGACAATGGGCAATGAGATATACTGGTATAGCAATAATAAAGCAGAAACAAGACCTAAAGCATTCATAACAGTGGCTGTTTTCTCTGCTTGAGAAAGCAGTTTACAGAACTACTCCTTTCCAGCCTTCTGCTGGAAGGAATAAGCTGCTGTGTCAGTTCCTGACATTGCAGGGGAAGATGAAAAGGACAAATTGACAACTCCGATTTTTAAATGTACCAGAATCCTGCTTGAGTATCTTTTAAAATGTAGCTTGCTGGAGATGTGCCAAGCACAGGGCAATGGCTGTGAGTTAGCCACTGCCAGCAGCAATGGCATTTGGAAACAACTGCTCTTTAAATGGAATAGGTGGAAGAATGCTTGAATTCCCCTCTTAGGCCACCAAGCAGTCATTTTAATGGGATGAGTAGGGATGTCCTGTTTTCTTTATTCATGTTCAGTTATCAATAACTGACAGTTACAGATAGAGTATTTTCATTTCTGACTCTGAGAAAGGAAGATTGCAAACTGCTAAATCCTTAAATTTATTTGCACATGATGTACAGACCTGTTATACAGGAAGTTTCTGTGGAATGTGTGCAGTGTATCTGGTTGTCTTTATCATGTCAGAGGAAATTATTGTTATGTATTACTATTGCTGATTTTTTCAAGTGTAAAACCCTGAAGATAATGGTATAAAAATTCAAGATGTTGAATTACCCAGATTTCTTAAATTTTGAGTTGGAGGTCATTGCTAGAAAGAGATTGCAGGAACTTTTGTCTGTAGAAGTAGTTGATTAAACTATCTCATGCTATTCTCAATTGTACTCCTAATTCTTTTATTCAAATTAAACTAGATGCACCTTGGTGTGGAGTGAAAAATACTCATGCTGGATCAAAATACGTTAAAACTACATTTCCTACAAAAAAGAAATGGGAAAAAGGGCACTGCTTGAAGGACAGGAATGAACCCTGCCATATAATGTAAGTGTATCACTGTACTCTTCTTTTAATTACTTAAACTCTCACGTGAAAAAAGAATAGAAAAATTCCAATTCACTAGTAACATAGAAAATATACATTAATTCTAAATGTACTGAAACTTGTGCAAGATTTTGCTTTATAGGCCATGGAAAAAAATTAGAAGTCTTAATTTTCCAACTTCAGCAATTCTGGATGTACAGTGCTCCCTGAAAGTGAAACCAGTACTGTTTTTATTTTTTCACTTAATACATTGTAGAAGAGGTTAAACCCTCTAAAGTAACCTGACTTGAATATTCATTTCATTCACTTGTTCAGGTATTTTTTAAAACTGATCCAGCCCTGGGGATCAGGGGACAGTCCCACAAGTGGGACAGTGCCAAGGCACCCGCAGTGCCTGTGACACGAACTGCCACAACATGCATTTTGTCAGGAATGTTTCTTCCTTCTGCTGTTGTGCTTCAAAGAATCTGATCCTGTGAAATTTAGATATGAATGACAGCAGCCAAGATACAGAATAGTGAAAAAAAAACTCCAGGGGCTTATGGACAGAATTGGTAAGCACAGACAGTTTTCTGCCTCCTTTTCACACAGTTCCTCACGGAAGTGTGAAAAGCAGGAAAATGTGTAATTGTTTTAGTGAAAATGTTTAGTTATCTGAATTAAATACCATTCATAGATGAAATGCTGAATTTTCAGAATTCCCTGTCTAGATTCTGAAATACTGCAGCAAGGTGTCTAAACAAGAGTTTATTTGAGAAGTGAAGGGAATTCTGCTGCTTTTTGAGACATGATGGAACTTGGAAAACCACTGATGATGTAAAAACAGTTTAAGCTTATGTGGTGACATCTCCTAGTGTTCAGATATATTTAATGCAATTAGGTCAATTGTAATACTCATTGTATTTTTTTTTTTTCATTTAGCACAGTAACATTAACACATAAGGGTTCCTTCAGTATTTTAAGACTTTCTAGGTTCAGTCCATGATTTTGGAGTGGAGGAAGAGATCAATTGAAAACTTTCTTCTGGTCACAAGTGAAGGGTCTCTAGTGTTACTATTTCAACCGCCTCTTATGTCAACAACAGCCCCACATCTTTGTCTGCTGCCTTAGTTGTACTTTACAGAAATGTTTCAGAAACCCCCAAACTTGAAATGTGGTCTGTCCTGCACAGATGCAGAGTGCACAAATGCACTTGAGGTAATTACACAAATGTTGTGCTTTGGGTTTTGCCTTCATTTATGAACAAAATCTTGTTTGGTTCAACCATATTTTGAAATTATCATCCCAATAATGTTCATTATAACCAGTTGAATTTTGAGAATCTTGTAAACCTTAAGAAAAATGAAGAATGGTAACTGATAATTGATATTTTTTTGACTTCTCAAGCAGCAAAATCTAGTGTGAGGGAATGTTAGTCAATAAAGTGTTTTTAATGTTTAGGGTATATATATATGTACATATATATATACATATATATAATATAGCTCAATTGGCAGGAGGAATTTTCCATTTGTCTGGTGTTGGTGGTGCTGGACACTTTTCAGTTTTGATGGTGATATTTCTGCTTCATATATATATATATATATATATATATATATATATATATATATATATATTTAGAACTACTCCCCTTGGAAGCTATTTTTTTAAAAATTCAGCCACAAGGGACTTCTCTTTTCTCCTTCAACAGCTTCACATACACAATGTTACAGTAACATGCATCCTTCTACTGTATCCAAGTGAGGAGGAATAAGAAAGCCCTAAGTCTTCTTGGGTGAAAATCTTTGGTATTTGTTTATTTCTGTGTAGGCCTGATCTCACTTTATCTCATCTGGAATATCATCTTAAATCAAGAAGCTGGCTCATTCTGCATCTAGGAAAATATTTACAATAAAGCAGTTATTAAGAGCAACTTTTCCTACTCTTTCACAAAAAAAAAATTTAGCTATTCCTTCAGTTTAGAGGCAAAATCCAAACCTCACCACACCCTACCACCATGCTTAAGCTTCTTTCTCATCAGGGTGAAGTCTGAAGTTTTTTGCTGCTAATGGAAAATAAAAGTATAACACATCTCAGGAAGGGTACAGAATATTACTTTTTCTTTTAAAGAATGACTGCTATAGAATCAAGAAAGCAATTGTAGAGAGAAAGTTGTGGCTTGGTTTTAATCATGTCCCCTTTCTTTTGCCTCCTCTTCCTGGCTTGTATCAAGGCCCTGGGCTTTTGAAATTTCTTATTTAATATTTACTGCAAATACCTGACCACATTAATCACAATTAAACTAAAGAGTGGGGATGTAGGAGTAAGTTACTTTGGCAGCACTGTGCTCCCATAAAGCTGTATCTGGAATTTAGGCTTTACCATAAAACATCTATTCATACTGCAGCTTTAGCCTTGACAGGCTAATGAGTTTTTGTTTGAAAAATGAAGATCATTGATAAAGACACCCACAAAATGACATTTCCTTCAAAACAGAAAGCTGTTTAATTACCTCCAAACAAGAGTCAAAAGACCAAAGATGAATCTGTACCAGTGAGCAAACCAGTGTTCAGTGTAAAGGAAATGGCAGTAACTTAAAACTAGAAGCTATTTGCATATCTGAGCACCCTGCCCTATTGCTCTTAGTGTAAGTTTTTATTCCAGCTTAATCTTAGTGACTTGTACATACACATGCAGCAAGCTGAAGTTGTGAAGTACATTGTGAAGTACTGCATTTCAGTCTTCTGATATAAATCTTTCTTTTTTTAGTCAAATACTGGAAATAATGGCGGCAGTAAGAGAAGATGACCCACTTGAGTTGGCCAATACTCTATATAACAACACCATTAAAGTCTTCTTTCCAAATATGTAAAGTTGTTTTTCTTACATTTATTCAGCATAACTTCAGTAAATATATTGCAAAAACTTAAAAATCATCATACCTGCAAGTTCTAATCATTGGAAGCCAATGTGTAGTGGGTTTTGGGTTTTTTATGGTACAAGATTAAAGCTGCTTTTGAAAAGGTGGTCTGCATTTGTGCAGTTTCTCAGCCCTGTTCCCCTTTTGTCAAGCTTCAAGGCCAGCCCATGCCTGTAACTCCAGTTAGCAGTGGAGGCACAGGATGAGCACCAGGCTGCTGCATTCACATGTAAAGCACTTCGAGCTACTGCTGGCAGTTCAGGAGGGTGGGACACATCCATGGCATGCGCTTTGCTGCTTCACCAGAAAGCTGAGCAGTGTCGCCTTTTGTTCCACATACGCAGATGCTATAGCATTAAGTCTACCAACCTAAATTTTTATTTTTTAAAAACACAACTCACTAGTTTTTTGCAATAAAGCTCTGCTAATACTGAATTTGTAAGTAAAGCTGCTTTGGCTCAGGCTTTCATTTCCAAGTTGACCAGCTGAACAGTCTGTTTTCACCAGTATTTTTCATTTGCATCCAGAAAACATTGATTGGGGATTACTGGTATACAGTCTTTGGCACAGCATTATCACTACATCAATTAAAGAGTGTTTTTCCAACCATCTTAAAAACGTGAAAACATTTTATTCCATGTACAATAATGTACATAATTTTAAGGTGGTCATGAAAGAGACCACCAAAAATTAGAGGTATATTTACAGTAGCACACACCACAGTAAACAACCACCATTCACAGACTCAACACTGAGATACTGCTGTTGTGCTTAAGTACAATAACTACAAAGTGATACTTTTATTCTGTTGAAGTCAATCTTGAACAAATACCTCACGGCTTAGTAAAGGACATCCTAATCACCAAGAGAGTTAGAGTCCACATTAAGAGTCTCATTCAAGTGCTGTGCCACACAGTCGCCATCTTCCTCATCACTATCAGAACTGTCATTATCTTCATTTAATTCATTTTCAGCATCAGCAGCTTCTTCTGCAACCCGTACAGGATTTTCATTTGGTGCTACAAACCCATTGTTGTTAGAGATACTGGCATTTTCTTTGTCCTCAATATACACTTTCTGATGGCACATCGGGCATGTGTCCTGAATGTACAGCCACTTCCGAAGACAAAGTGCATGAAAATAATGGTTGCACGGAGTAATGCGTGCAGAGGTGGTGAACTCGTGGTAGCAGATTGCACAGACATCATCAATTTCATGTAGCCGAGCTCCTTTTACCTCTGGAAGCGAGTTGATTTTCTTCACAGCAGTTCGGCGGTTTATAAAAGTTTTCCAGCCATTCTTGGCTTGCAGGTAGATGTTGAAGTATGCATGCAGACACATCATGCAAGCGCGAATCTTGCTTCCTGATTCAAAAACCATTGTGTAAGCTCCATTTCCAAACATGATTACTCCAAATATAAACTCAATAATATTGCCAGTTGAGCGAACATAATAGACATAATCATCAAGTTTTTCCCATAGCACATTATAGTAGCCATCAATCATAAACAATATATAAACAGTGATAGAAACTATTACTTTTAGGCAAAGCTCTACACAGAACGCTGTGACTGCAAAAAGCCAAGTATTTAGTGCATAGTGGTGCCAGAGGATGTAACTGAGTAGAACTGGAAGAATGAAAAGGCAAGCGGAGACAAACAGTACAGGAAAGTGTCTGCGGAACGATGACACGTGGGAGGCACTGAGAGACATCAGCACGGGGTCTGTCATTCCATGGATAAAATGCAGGACTGCAGTCAACAAAAGGCACATGTTTCGACTCAGGCGAACTAATCGTTCCTCTGGTTTCAGTCCACTTAAACCAGTCTGCAGAGCCAAAATGAAAAACAAGACGGGTGCTACAAACCCAAGCCTTTTGTCATCCTCATCAGTTGATCCAATGAAGGCCAGGATACCAAGTCCCAAATAATGCGCTATTGAGGAAATGACGGCACTCATGCCCAATACAGTTAGAGTAGAGTCACACCCACTTATGATCAGGCTGCAAATCAGTTCCCAACAGTTATCCCACGATATTAAGAAGAATTTTTCTTCCGTGTTGTTTTCAGCCATCTTTACAACATATGTTAATACAACAGCTTGTGCTGTAAGTCTTGTTAGCCAAAAGACACGTAGTACAGCTGGAAAGCGAATCCTCTTCCATGTATCTTCCATCAATAGCTGTAATCCATAAATACGATACATGTGCCTCACCAGCAGATAAACGTATCGTACCGAATAATAGAACCACTTCATTTTCGTAACTAAAATGGCTGTGGTGTTTAGTGTCAGAACTAGGCCTGAAATAAAAACAAGTACTTGCCGGACATTTAAAGGTAATTCAACAACCAAGCCAATTACAGGAATCAGTATATCCAGGATGATGAGTTGAGAGTATATGGACTGCATGTTTAGCAGTGTAACATATCCGATTCCAAAGGTAAGCTGAAGGACAGAAAGTGCCATCCATAGCGAAGGTCCTTTTTGTAGGAAGATCTGAATTCCAAATGCAGGTGTGTAGTAGGCACTGTGGAAGTTTATGTGCAAAGCAGCATAGTAATTCACCAACACTGAAGTTGCAGCCAGCAGAAACGCTGAGGCAATCATGTAGAACTTGAAAAGTGCTCGCTGTTGTAAGACCAGAACAACGCTGGATACAAAGACACCTAAAACCAGATTGAAATAATTTAGTTCTCAACAGAAGTTCAACAACAGAATTTAACCTATTAGCTTTGGAGCTACATTTATTTAATGTATCACTTCCTCATTAGTCACTTGTAACTTTGCATTGCGAATTGTGTCCTTTTCAGAGAACAGGCAAGAGGGCAAGTTAATCTCTGCATTTAACATCTGTGACCTACAGCTGTGATGCAAAGCCACTGCAAGCCCTAAATCACAATTCCTGCCTTTCAGCCTTAGTCCTGAAATCCAAGGGTAGACAAGTTCAAAAAATAAACAACCCTCAACAGATCACCTTTATAAGCAAAGCTAATAAAAAATAAATTAGTAAAATTTAATAAGTCCACTAATTCACTTGAACAAGGTACTCAACTACAGCTGTCCAAGCTGGAGTAATAAAGATAAGTAACCAAAACACTTGAACTAAACTCTTTAATGGGAAAAGAGTGAAAAATTACTGTAGTCTGTTGTGAGGAAGGCACTCCTATTTTCCTTCAGTTTACTTTTATTTCTAGTGACAGTGATGACAAAGGTCACATGAGGAAAATCTTCCAGAGTATACATCTTTTGTGCACAGAATCCAAAACTGCACCAACTGCCTCTCTGCCAATGCAAACTTGTCTGTCTTCTTAGAAGTCAGATTTAGGCCTTGAAATTCCTGTTTGCTAACTTCTCCCTTATACTGACCATGACCACATCTTAACCATGTCTGCAAAGTCTGCACCTTCCTATGAGAAATCCTATCAGAGCAACTGCAGCATTGGGAGATTGGGATTATGTGTCCCTGCAGTAAACTCCTGTAGTGTAATTTATTAATTCCATCACTGTGCACTTACATAGGTAAGGGCTCTGCCCTAAGAGGTGTCAAATTAAATAGCACTTAGCACTAGATTCATTTCCTTAAACAGTTTCTTTTTCAGGAAACACACTGCCTTTGTTTTGGACTTCTCAATCAGCTTCCACTCTATGCAACTGCTTTCTCATCCAAACCAGTTTGGAGAGATTTCAATCTCTGTAACTTATATTTGCTTCTAAGTTGCTTTCAATCTCTGTACTAAAACAAATAAAATCACCAGTAATCCTCTTTCTGCTGGAGTACAGCATTGGTCTTTTCTTTCTGACAACTGTAGTTTAGGTTGTTCTAAATCTGCCATAAACA
Organism: Oenanthe melanoleuca; assembly: GCF_029582105.1. Lineage (NCBI taxonomy): Eukaryota > Metazoa > Chordata > Aves > Passeriformes > Muscicapidae > Oenanthe > Oenanthe melanoleuca. The sequence goes on from NC_079335.1 coordinate 11,546,234, forward strand.
AATGTTGTAAAAAAATTTAAGCCATAGCCTCTTTATCATGAGAATAAAATCTTTGAAATAGCATTTGATTCTACCAATATTGCAACCACTGCTTGTATAAAGAAAAACAACAACAACCAAACACACACAAATACACAAAAAAAAAAACCAAACCTCCAAAGTCTGGAGGACTGAGAAGGGAAAGGATCAACATGAATCAAGTGCAAAAGGCAGGCTACAGATAAAGTTATTAATACGCCTGAACAATATTCCTTGCCAGTAGCACTGGCTGATATAAACACATTCTCCTTAACTAATCATTAACCTGGTAACCTTGTGGACTGAAGAAAAGCCTCTATCAGTTTTCAGAAAGCCCCTTGCATTGTAGCTCAGCTCTTCCAGGAAAAGCTGAAAGAATATTGGTTACATGCAGTGCTTTTAACAAAATAAGCTTGACAGTTGCCTTGTCATTTTAACCACCACAAACATCTTTAGGAAAGCCAATACTGCTGACGAGTTTGTAACCTTTGTCTTTTCTCATAAGTCACAGAAAAGATTCACATGCCTGTACAAGGTCATTATTTATGTAATTCTGATCATTTGAGCCAAAGGAGATGCATTTTGCAGTACACAGGCTGCTCTGAAACACGCCTTAACAAAACCTATTTTTGTGCCTTGCAGTGGCAGTAACAGGCCTGTATTTAGATACTGCAGGTCATCTTAAAACACTGACGTTTCACATGCAAGACACATCTCTAAAAACAGTACAACAGTGAGTCAATAGAGCTTGTCCTACTGGTTCCTCTGAAAAGGGACTAACAAAAGTACAGCGTTTCTCTTAAGTCTTATGGGGAAAAGTCAAGACTCACTGAAGGAGTCTCAAAAGACCCTAAGAGGTAGCAGATCTCAGAAGCTCAGTGCTGTGAGCACTCCTTTTCCTCATCTCCATTAGTGTCACTTAGTCCATCTTAACATGAGAAGACTGCCCTGCCCTGTGCCCACCCCCTTTGCCCTCTGAAACAGTAAGTCTTTTTCTGTTTTCCCTCTGCTAGGAAATGCTGCAGTTCCTCCTTAGATAAGGTTTGTCTCTCTACTCATCTTTACTGTTTGTACGTGTGCCACCCCATTGCCAACTGTTCTAATACGGGCTCCAAACACAGCACTGAACCAAACCACGCTGCACTTACTTTTAAAATAATTTCTTGTGTTACAATGAATGTCTATTATAATTTTTTTCCTTTAAATCCTGAAATTTGTCAGTATCTTTATAGCAGCCCACTACTTAGGATTCAACTTTCAGTCACAGCAGGGGACAATCACTTTTACACATCAGCATTTCATTCATGTGGAACTGCCAAACTATTTTTCCCTAGCTCCAGTCATTCTATTTACTTCCACATCTTTCTGCAGACTCAAGTATTTATAGTACCCTTCTCAAAACTGAGTGTCCTCACTGAGGAGGGACTGCTGTCTGAGGTGCCAGTCACACACTCCTGGGGGTGGTTCTGCTTAAATTGAGCTACTTAAACCCAGTGCAAAGATATGAAAGGTAAACATTGTGTTGGGGACAAAGCAAGGTTAATCAAAAACGTGAAAGAGAAAACATGCTCCAGCTATGGAAGTTGGTTCTGTGCCCTGTATAACTCTATTTACTTGTGTAGAAAGTGATGGAAGAATCAGACCAAGGAATCCTGCTGTAAATCTTTGTAACACCCACACAGATCTCTATTAGCATTCCTCAAGAGCTGTACTCCCAGATTATTTCAGAACTGTTTAACATCACCCCCAAAAATCATCAATCTCTCTGGAGCTTTAATCTTTGTGTCTAGTGGACAGGTTGTCCGTTTACCCTGTAGCTGTTGTGCTACAGGAAAAGTTTGGATCAGTACTTCAAAATCTGCAAATGGTAAATAAAAGGACATTTTTACACTGTTTAAATACAGAATGATCCAAAATAACTATATCACTTTCCTAACAGCAGCAGAAAACCAACTCTGCAATCCTTAAATTCAGATGAGAAAAGACAGATGTAAAAGCACTTTGTTGTCTGAACCATGTGGAAGGTGTTTAAGATAATCTTTAGGTGCCTATATTTTAATCTTCAATTTTGGATAGTCACGAGTCACACATGCCTTTTCTAAATATTCAAGATAAATCTCTTGGCATAAAACATTCACAAAGCTTTTTTGCAGAAGGCAAAAATTACCCACTTTTTCCCCCAAACACTTCCAGAAAAGTGTTCAAGTAAATGCAAACCTCAAAAGTGGTTAATCAAAACCTCAAAATCTGTTAATCCCAGTACCACACACTTAAGTGACATCACTGAAGACATCCACCACTCTCATTTACACAGGTGGAATTAATTTCAATGCTCTTCTTACAGCATCTGGATCATATGATGAACAACTCCTAAAATTAAGTTGGTGAGAAACTGCAATGTCATTTTTTTAGAAAGGAATTATCACTCTTAGCAATTCCATATGTGTTGAACAAAAGGTCAATGAAATGGGAAGCAGGGAGGAAGAATTCCTGCTCCCCATCCCAGAGCTGCTGTTACCCCTGCCATGGAAGGCAAAGGAGGCAACTCAGGGCCCACTGAGCATCACTTCTCATGTGAGCAGAGACTTCCCCTGGCACCCTTAACTAAAGCAATGATATAAACATAAAACAAAAACCAAAACAAAACACCTGCTGCGTTTTGTTACCTCCTCCCTCTGCTCTCCTCTCACCTGCTGTCTTGCTATAAGTTATTTTTTACTTTTTCCCTCTCTGCTCCTCGACTTGTGTGATGCAGTCACACACTTCTCACTGTGTACATTTCCTTTAACCCTCTCTCCTCTGCTTCCTGCCCCAAAAGCTGTACCGCCTATTTCCTTCCTGTTTTTCTTCTACTATAAACGTCAAATAAAATTTAAAATCCATCTCAGGCCTACAAAAAAAAAAAAACAACAAAAAAACAAAACAAAACAAAACAAACCCAAATAAAACCCAAACAAAAACTTGATTTGTTTGGTGTTCTCCTTCCTGCCTCAGGATCGTCAGCTCCAAAACGTGATACACAGCACAGTATCACCTATACAGCAATTCGCTGAACAGGACTCCCACCAAGCCGAGGCTATGTAGGAACCCAAGTTAAGGATATTGAAAACAGCATCACCCAGTTACACCAGTGACTTTCATCTTTCATGCAGGGAAGAAAAAAAAAGCTTGAAAATAAGCATTGGCAAGTTTCAAGAGGCTTCTCTTTCCTCTGGGAACCAAATTCCCGGTTTTTTCTGAACTGCTGTTGCTAAAATAAGGCGTTAACAGCGTATTTTAGGAAGACATCACACTATGCAAAGGGTTTTTAAAAAACACATGAAAACCCTATACCCACTAAATCACATGTCTCCGGCCTTGGAAGACCCAGAGTAGGAGGGGGGAGGTCACAGCCCGAGCCTCGCCGGGTCCTTGCACCGCTACGGGAACAGGAGGAAGGAATGGGGAAAAGGTCGGGGGTTGAACCGGGCCCGGAGCGGGGCACGAGGGGGCGACGTGATGACCCAACCCGGGCGGCCGAGCAGGGGCGCGGGGATGGCGGAGAGCAGCCGAGGGGACGGGAAGGAGGGACGGGGGAAGGGAGAGCCGGGCCGCGGCGGCAGCAGCAGCAGGCGGAGGGCGAGGGGCGGGGAGCGGGGAGCCGCGCCGTGCCGGGGCGGGGAGCGGGGCACGGTGCGCGTCCCTGGGAGGGGAGCGAGGGAAGGGTCTCACCCAGCAGCCGCAGCAGCGCGCCCAGCAGCGCGGCGCTCACGGAGCCGCCCGGCAGCGGGGCCGAGTTGAAGATGGCGTCGATGAGGAACAGGCTCGGCACCCGCAGCGCGACCTCCAGCCCGGCCCGCAGCCGCGGGCCCAGCCGCAGCTGGGGCAGCCGCGGAGGGCCCGGGGCCGCCATGCCCTGCGCGGGGGGCAGGCGGGCCGCCTCTCCCGCCGCCGGAGGAGCGGAGGGGGCGGGAGCGAAGGAAGGGAGGGCTGAAGGGAGGGCGGCCGGGAGCCGCTACCGCCCCGCGCCCGCCGCCCGGCGCGCCCGGCTCTCCCGTGCCGCCGCCTCCATGTTCCTGCGCGCGCCCGCGGCAGCGCCGCCCGCCGGCCGGGGGCGGGGCCGCGCCGAGCGGCGCATGCGCAGACCGGCCCCAGCGGGCAGGGGAGGGCGCGGGGCCGTGACCGGGCGGCGCCCTCAGAGTGCGGTCGTTCCCCAAACGCCGCCCGGGACCGTGACCCACCGCTGCCCGGGCAGCCCATTCCAACCTCTGACCGGCCTTTCTCTGAACAACTTCCTGATGTCCAGCCTAAACCTCCCCTGGCACAGCTAAAGGCCGTTTCCTCTCATCCTGCCGCTGGGTTCCTGGCAGTAAAGACCGCCCTGCACCTGGCTACAACCTCCTTTCAGAGAGTTGTAGAAAGCTTTAAGATCCCCTTTGGATGTCCTTTTCTCCGGGCTGTACACCTCCAGCAACCTCGGCTGCTCCTGGTGCTCGAGACCCTTCCCCGGCTCTGTTGCCCTTCTCCGGACACACTGCCGCCCCTCAATGTCCTTCTGGAACTGAGGGGCCCAGCACTGGCACAGCAGCGAGTTTGTGACAAAGGACAGTCACTGCTGGACCAGCTCCTGCTGGTCACACTGTTCTGATACAATCCAGGATGGCACTGGCCTCCTTGCCCAGCTGGGCACACGCTGGCTCAGATGGTGAGCTGGCAGTGGGCCTGGTCCCATGAGCGCTTCGGCCCCTCGTGTCCCTAGAGTGCCCCTAAAGCCCAGCCTCACGACAGGAATCCTCTGCCAGCCATGAAGAGGCGCATTCGTGCTGCAGCTCCTCGGGAGGGGTCAGCCCGTGTCCCCCACCCCGCAGCTCTCACTGTGCAGCTTTGCCCCGCGCTGCCCGGGATCTTGGAGCGCTCGGTTCCATCCAGGGCTGTCAGCGAGTTGTGCAGCACTAATGGGCTTTAATCAGAATTCCCAGTTCCCTTGAGTGGGATGCACAAGATCTGTCTCAGCCAATGCACAACCATAGAGAAGGGTTAGAGGAAAAAAAGGCATTTTCCTTTCAAATCCTTCCTCCTTCTTCATGCATTATCACAGGATGCAAGGACAACTGGAAACCAAGCTGCCTTGATTTTTCATCAACAGCTGCAGTGATAGGAGAAGGAGAGGAAAAAATTAATAGACATCAAGAAGAAATTTTTCGCTCTGAGGGTGGTGAGGCACTGGAACAGGTTGCCCGTGGAGACCGTGGCTGCCCCAACCCTGACACTGTTCAAAGCCAGGTTGGATGGGGCTCTGAGCGACCTTGTCCAGCGGTAGGTGTCCCTGCCCATGGCAGGGAGGTTGCGATTAGGTGACCTTTAAGGTTCATTCCAACCCCTTAACATTCTGTGATTGTACAATTTGTACTAAATAAAGAAATTATGACTAAATTGAAAGCAATGTGTAACAATGTTAGCCCAGCTGAAACTGGGACATTTCCTACCCCATCCTTTGTAGGAATCAAAAGCAGGTTCCAGGACACAATCGAGATGAGCTGGTGAGCCTGTTGGCATCTGCCACGCTGCAATTTGCCTGCAGTGTCTGCCTCCTGCTTCACCTGCTGGGGCTCAGCCTTTGCATGAACCTCATTTGCCCATGGCTTAAGCCCTTGGAAGCCTTTCTATTGTTTCCAAAGGGGATTGGATCAGTTCACAACAGTATTGCACAGGAATTTTCCTAAGCAATGCCCCAGCTAACAAAGCCAGAAATGTTGCCAGATTGCTAAAGGATTGTATTACAAAATCCATGGACATGGACAAAGTGCATGTTTTAATCACATGCTGTAAGGCGTAACTCTGACCTAGTAAGTCTCCCCACACCAAATAATAGAGATCAGGGTTTTAAATGTGAAAACGTTTGAAGATGGCTGAATCACATTGATTTGGACTTGACTGAATCAATTTACCCCTCGACTAAGTATAAAGCTGCTGAATGTAAATAACAGTATTGATTTGAAATTAAAAACAACATAAATCAAGCACATCAGAGTACTTGATAATTCCCTGTAATCCATATGAAAATATTCATTTATATGAGGTGTAATTTCAAGACATGAACAACTCAAAGCACTGTTTATGAAAATGGAATTCCCTGACCTCCCAAAGTCCTTTCAACTTCATTTAATATTCTCAACTTCATTTAATAAATTAATATCTGTAAAGAGGATCTTAAATCTATTTTTGCAGTACAGGCTTCAGGATCAGAGACAATGCTGTAGTACATTTTATATTGCTTTAAGGACATGTGGATTAAATGGAACCCATTAAATGGATTTTCAGGTTTAAATAGATGCATTTACTGGCATATTTTACAGATGTTATTTGGGTGTGTGAGTGCAGTCACGATAACTGCCAATTACTTTGAGCACAAACACTTCCAGAAACAAACAATTCCAGAAATCCTAGTGTTAGTAAGGTGTATCACATCAAATGAGTATGTTTTATGCAAGTTTTTCAGAAAAGTTATTTCTGCTAGGACTCTTAATTTTGATTTCAGTTCAGTTTAAAAAAAAGTAAATCTAAACTGGATTATCAGGCGCATGGGATGCAGGATGATGACATCTACTGGATATATTTCATTTTGCAATTTGCACTACCTAGCTTCAAATGTGGAATAATAAACCAAATTCAGTGTTGTTACATGAGAAAACCTCGGCTGGGCTCACTTTCATTATAGGCACAATTTGTTATAGGTCATAGAAAATTTGGTTATAGGAAAATCTGGTATATCATTTTGAGAGTTAAATGCAGTCTCAACCTCTTTGTATATTTGGGGTTAAATACTATTCCCAGTACATTTCTATTAATACACAAAAAAGTTTCTATTGTTGAGAAATTCTTCAATTTCTTATTCATAGCTAACATAAAATTTAAGAAGAAAGCTGCTTTATTTGTCTGTATAGATGAATAGTTAAGGGGAAATAGTGCTGGTTCCAGGTGAAGGTTGCTCCCCGGGGTATCCCTGGGACTGGGTGTGCCTGCCCTGACTTGGTGTCAGGTGTCAGGCCCACACCCAGGCAGCAGCACAAAAGAACAAACCCTAGGGAGCTGTTTCATAATAAATAAGAACGTCACATTCAAAAATATTTTCGGAATAACTCAATACACCTCCTGTATGAGGCTGAGTCAGACAGATGCAGATCAGTCTATCTCAGTAACAAGTCCCTGGAAATCTGGAATGTTCTTTACATATCTGGCAGAAGGTTGGGTTTTACTCTGTCACGTAAAAATGATTTTTGAGGTATTTTTGATAGTTTGGAGTGTTCAAAATTATTATGATCTTTTTCAAAAGCTGTTAGCATTTTTCCATCTGAGATTTTTAGAACAAGAGGAGCTGCATAAAGACAAATTATCAGCTGTATAAGTCACATGCCTTGAATTAACTGGACATTGGGGAATTTTTATTATCTCCTGGAATGGTAGAACAGCCTATTTTCTATGTCAGTCTGCTGAGACTATGCTTAGGGACTGTGCCCATATATTGTGACCAAATCTAAACCCACTTTTTAACAAAACAACTTTAGATTTCTTGAAACAACTCCATTTGCTTAAATGCTCTCATGATCCCTTTGAGCCAAAGGTTTTATTGGATTAATGCAAGTGCTCACATCAGATAGTGAAAAATCACATGGTCTTGCAAAAATCACATTTTTATAATTAAAAAATAATAAAAATGCAGGGAAGGTTTTAAGAGGATTAGCTTTTCTTTTTTTTCCTAACTACAAGATCCTGAAAAACTGAATGCACATGATACCTTTGCCTTGAAACACTTTGTTTAAATTTAGCCTGATTCAGTAGCAATAATTTTTGTAAAAATGAAAGCAGTTGTCTTCTAAGAGAAACAGTGCAAATGTGTATGTCAAAACTGTGTTTTAGTTTGCAATGTATGTAGCAATCCATTAACTATTCCCAAATTTAATTTCTTCTTTCCAGAGACCTTTAGCAGTGGATTCCCTGATATAGTATTGCATTCCTCCTATAAGAATAAAGCTCTGTACAATGTATCTTTCTTTTTGCTGTAACAGGTTTTCATTACAATCACTAAGGATATCTGTATTTTGGACTGAAACAAAACCCAAAGACTCATAAAAGGAACCTAATGTGGCTTTTCTTCTCTGAGGATGATATTCTTGCATGAAATTCTGCATTTTTCAAAAGCCAAATATCAATGTTTTATTAATCTGGGCTTTGGTGGATTGAGCAGGCAGCTGTGGCTCCTGCAGAGAGCAGCCTGTGCCCCCAGCTCTGCCTGGCTGCAGCAGCATGCTGGCACTGCTGGTGTGAGCACTGCTGGGACAGCAAAGGGCCTGCCCAGCACAAACATGCTCAGGCTCTCCTGCATCTCTTGTGTCCAGTGTAGAGAGACTTGCATATGGGGCACTGCCAGTGCAGGAAGGGCAAAATATTTAAAGATTAACAAACATATTGCTGCTTAAAGTTCAATGCAAATGGTTTACACTTGTGAGTATTTTTAATATTATTATTAAAGACACCAGTAGTCTTTACCCAAGAGTAGTTTATATCTGTGTCTTCTTCTGGAGAGAAAAAAAGCAAATCAAAGTAACATTTTAAAAGTTAAGGTAAAACCTGTAAATATATTGATCTAGGGATCTTATGAATATATTAAAATTTTCCCTACAAAAATGAATGTGATTAAGATTAGTTATTAACTTTCAGTTTTACTCCTCTACAGCTAAATGCCATGGGCTTATATAGAATGTCTTAAAAGATGCTAACAAAGCAGAAAGAGATTTACTTATAGTTAACATGTAGCAAACCAAATTGTAATAACTTGTTTGTGCGAAGGATTGGTTTTGATTTCTCATCTGCATGATGTGACAATGTCTGTAACAAAGGAGCACTGCACCAGGCTCCATGGCATGGACCTGTTGGAGTGAGTGCAGAGGAGGCCACCAAGATGATCCAAGGGCTGGAGCACCTCTCCTATGAGGAAAGCTTGAGGGAGTTGGTTTTGTTCAGTCTGCAAAAGAGAAGGCTTTGGGGTGACCTGATTGTGGCTTTCCAGTACCTAAAGGGAATTACAGAAAAGGTGGAGAGGGACTTCTTGAAAGGGCATCCAGTGACAGGACAAAGGGGAATGGCTTCAACCTGAAAGAGGGTAGGTTTGGATTAGATAGTAGGAAGAAATTCTCTGCTGAGAGAGTGGTGAGGCACTGACACAGGTTGCCCAGAGAAACTGTGGATGCCCCATCCCTGGAAGTGTTTAAGGCCATGTTGGTTGGGAATCTGAGCAACCTGGTCTAGTGAAAGGTATCCCTGTCTGCAGCAGGGGATTGGAACTTGCATGAGCTTTAAGGTCCCTTCCAGCTCAGGCCATTCCATGACCCCATGATTCTATGACTGTTCTCCTTAGTGGACCTTGGTGTTATTATCCATTATTATTTGAAGAGAATGCTCACTTGGAAAGTTGAGCACCCAAAGATTTTTCTGCCTTGGCAAAGCAAGGCAGGTGCTGGAAAGTCAAAGCAAGTGGACAAGCCTTGGGTCATTGCTGGCAGGAGACAAGAATAACCTACCAGTGCATCATCTGCATGAGGAGAGCCTCTTAATTCATAGTCCTTTAATGACAAATTTTTCATGTTCTTTAAAGTAAATGATTGCTAAGAAATGCATTAGACCTTGCTGGTTATGGCTTCACAATTTTCTACTGAACAAAACTGCAGAGATAAAAAGCCTCTGGCCTTTGCCTTCTGTGAAAATAAAAGGGAAGGAAGGGAACAAAGTATATTAACAGTTGGTCGTTGGCACATTTTTCTCATTTCCTAACTCTGAGCAGCATACTTAGCAAGCAGACAAGACTGAGAGGGACGAGGAGCGTGTCTCAGGACTGCAGCCCCTTCGTGCACCCCTTTGCTCTGGAAGGGATGCACTGGTGGACAGCTCCATGTCCTGCCAGCCAGGGCTCTGCCAGCTCCTGCCCAGGCACCGTGCCCAGGGCAGTGCTCACCTCTGCCTTCCTCAGCTCCACATCTCCTCTCCTGATCCTTGTTGGTGTTCTTTTGTTTTCCAAGCACTACATGGAGAAATGTTCCAAGTGTCCACACACACATTGCACCTCCTGCAGAGATTTGCCTTCTTTCCCAGAGCTGCTGACTGCATTCCAGGCCTGATTTGAAGACATAACTAAGCAAGCAGAAACCAAAATAATTAATAAAGATTTTTTAATTATTGCCATGTATTCCTTTGTCTTCTGCCATTGTTTTTGAGTGAGTGCATCTTGCTTGAGCCAAGGCAGGATTATGAGCTTGCTTGTTGTGTATCATCCCCTTTCTTAGTGGTTTTCCCAGCCCCCTAATCCTGTTATTAATCCATAGGAGAAAAGATAGCATGCTTTCTTACAAATTGCATAATCAGTAAAAACAGGTCTAGAATGTTAAAGTAGTAAAATATATTAAAAGTAGCTAGTTCAGACCAGATGCTAGAAATTTGCCCTAGGAATTAATATTCATTATATTTCTAATATTTCTGTATTTTAGTATTAGTTTCTGTTCTGTAGCTGTTCATGGCTATTACTTCTTTTAATGAAAGTTCAATATCTGTTCAAAGAAAAACGTATCTGCTAAAAGAGACAGGAAGCTGGAACATCCTGACAGCTGGTACAGCACATTTTTTCAATTGCCAGACAGCAGCTCAGAAATGGTGTGCCTGAGAGGGAGAAATGGAAATGATTGTGATGTTTTGTGTGGAGCACATGGAAAAGCACATGCTGCCATCATAGCAGTTTTTCTGACCTCAGCCATGCTTTGTTAGGCAGCTGTAAATGTAAGAAATAAAATGCAGATCTAGTGTCAATTTTTAAACTCATTAATGAAAATTTTCCTTTTGAAACAACAAATTAAGTAACATCTGTACACATAGAATCTTGCACTACATATTGTTTTTTGTAGCTAAGGAAATTAATTATGCATTACACTCAACATTTTTTTTCCTTAAAAGGTGATGTGGGGCTGCATGTGGAGAGTTTGTATCACTGAAAAGCAAGATCTGCCTATTCTAATTCAATATTTGCTCAGATATTTAGTAACATCTGGGATGCAGTTATAGAACTCCTGATTTACAAAGTGAAATAACATAGGGCAAGGCAAGTTCCTTTAGCTTGGGGCTTGACATTCATTTTACCATTTGTGCTACTTGTTCTGTGAAAGACAGAAGTGGAGAGAATCAGAATTTTACTGGAAACTGGCCAGGCCACAGCAGAAAATGTGGTTTTCCTCAGAATCCTTGCCTTGTAGAGGAAATGTGGCCAGTGAAACACCCGTGTCCCTGTCACCCCTGAGCTGAGCCTTGCCTCTGCCTTGAGCTTCACGCTGCAATTCCCAGTCTCACCCAACTCCACTGTCAGTACAAAGCCTTGGTGGAAAAAATCACCTTGGTGGAAAACCTCAACTTTCTGAAGTCACATACAAGACAACCTGCTCCTAGTTCCCCTGTCCTCCCCCATACAGTCCCAAACAGGAACTGTTTGCTGAACTGCTGCCCACAGTCTGTGGGCTACTAAATTTATCTGGTTCGTGATAGCTGAGACCAGATTGTACTGCTCCTCACCAGCACCTGTAGCCAGATAACACCAGCTAGCTGATACAAAACTAGGTGAAAACAATTCACTGTGTCAGCTGCTCTCTATAGTAGCATTAAAATAATAGTAATAATAACTTTGTTGTTATTGCTATTACCTACTGGAAAGAATTTTTGTGCTTTTGTCTGAAATGGTACACCTCTCAAGATGATTTCAGTCTTTAGAAAAGTTGATCTGGGAGATATGTGTTCATAGACAACATGAGAGACAAAAGTAGAGAAATACAGAATTATACAGGAAACTAGATCTGCCATGGCAGATGTGATTGTCCTGAAAGATCCTCCCTCTGGCTGAGGAGGAAATCAAGGAGAATATCAAACTCTAGTACTGGCTTTAATTACAGCCACATCAAATATTTGTGTTGGAACCCAATACCATATGGACTTTGTTCAGCCTCACCTTCCACTGCAAGGTTAGTGTTTAATAACTATTAATGAAAACTGTAATTCTAGCTTTGGTCAACAGTAGTTTCCTATAAAAGCTGCTGAAATTTGTGGTTTAAATGTAAAAGCAGTGTAATAATAATCCAGATGTTTCCTTTAGGCTTTGAATAAATGAAACTCAGGATATTTGCAGGTATGAAGACAGAAGCAAAAACTCATGCAAATCTTTCTGAATCAAGAAAGATGAATTTTGCACAGCTTGAAAGCTAAATTCTTCTTGATAGGGGAACTTCCCAAAGCAAAATTCACTTCAAACTGTTTGCTGGGTGGTTGTGTTAACAGCAGGGAAAGCCCGTGTGGTAGAGACACTTGAGAGTGCATTTCCAGCCAGCCCCTGATGCTTGGTGGCCTGGCCAGAAGATGGCAAGCGTGTTTTGTGGGAGAAGAGAACTGTGCCAGGCAGCCAGGTGTTCTGGTGGTGAAAGAATCAAGCAATTCACAGCCAATACTAGAAATGTTAGCATTATTTACATGATCCTTATAATGCTTGAACTGTGAGATAAGAAAAGAGACAGAACCTGTGATAATTTACGGCTGCATAGGCACAGGGGGAGGGAGGAAGCAGGGGACCCTGCTGACATGGGATGTGCTCCTGAGGGATGCAGCAGGTGCCAGCCTTGCTCCTCTGCTGCCCCATATTTAGTGTCTGTCTCTGTGAGAGCAGTTCTGAAACAGCCACAGACGAATCCCACACAGGTTACAAATAGTATCCAGCATCTCCTCCCAGCTCTGGGCTTTCTGACCCAGCATCCATCTTCACAACAGGCAGGAGATGTCTTTTCTTGCCTTATGAAGTGACAGTGAGTTACAATCTTCAGTTAATTATTTGCTTTGTTCTGCTATTTCTTTCTTTCCTTCCATACCTTTGGCATGGGGAGGGGCAGGGACAGGCATGCAGTGAATTTAGATACTGCTTTACAGCCTGGCACTTCTCTCTCTCAGCTATCAGAGACTGGCAGTTCCTGAATCCTTTCCAGAATGGCACGCAGTCCTTTTTCTTCTTAGAAGTAGAATAATTCTGTCTAGTGTTCCAGCTACTGCTAACTGGACAAAGCTCTTTGTTTATCAACTCATTTTTGAGTTGGCTGGAAGTGCAGATTGGAGAAAGCAAAACACCTGCTTCCCAGCAGGGGCTGAACATTCAGATTCTACAAAGCTCCTATTCACTGACCTGGCACTCCCACTGTGGAAATAGTCTCTGTAGGGAAGACTAGATTGAAGGGATACATTTAACACTTAGGGCAAAATGTCATGATGCTCATAATGCCTCTGAACTTACTGGAGATCATATCATAGTTTTGGACCAGGACTGCAAGAAATGTGACTTTCTAAATCAGGGAGCTTTAGTATATTGTAAGATACTCTTCTTTAGTAGAGAGCTGAATTGCTGACCCTGACTTTCATTTGTAGCCTTTAGCTGATCTATCAGATATCCTGGGCAGAGGTCACTGGTTCCTCTAAGTATCAGTACAGAGGTCTTGAACTGAATTACACTTTGTAGTATCAACTGTCATAGGGAGCAAAGGACTGGGTTGTGAAGAGTTAGGGCAATATTACATAGACATCTGTCCAAGGTTTTTGGCCAGACATGTATCGCTGTGATCCAGCTGATTCAAAGGCACAAAATATTTCCCAATGCTGCAGACTGCTCTAGGGGAGCTATTGGGGGCCTCAACAACATTTTAGTTCACAGAAGTGGCTGAATAGGATGGCCCAGAGGTGGGGTTTGAGTATTGATAATGCTTGAATTGGATTCCCCAGATCAGGTCATGAGGGGCTGAGTTCACTTATGGACCAGAGGGAAAACAGATCCTCTGTAAAATGTTCCATTATCTGTCATTGCACAGGGTGGGCTCAAACACTAATGCTGTCCAAACACTCCAGTCACTGTGGACACAGATGGACTCACTGACACAACCTTTACGATTCTGTGATTCTGTGACTTTGCTTACAGTGGAGCTAAGGAGTGGAAAAGAATTTTTGGGAAAGAAGGCTGGTGCATGCAAAATAGAACATACCACAAAGAGGAGAAAGGCTTTCTTTCCATGCATTTCCATCATGGTTGACTTTCACTAAGCTGATTTTCATATGCACATTCTGAGCAGCTAGGAATGTCATGAACAAGGAATGAGACAGAAATTTTAGATGTTTCAGTAGTCAAAAGTGTGTGTGGAAATGATACAAGAAGGATAGATTTCTTCTGCTTATTTGAAAATACTGTAGCTTTGCCAGAACTTTCAAATATTCCTGACAAGGATGATGTTATATATGAGGCTGAGGAAGAGGGAGTTACTGTCTCATCTTTATTTTTCCATTTAAGATGTATTTCTCCTAGTTGAAAGCACTGCAGCCTTTAAATAAATACACCAGCTGATTTTTTGAGGCCAAAATGACCATTGGTGATCACATTCTCTGCATTACTTCTGAGGGCAGGAAAAAAGTCGATGGCATAATATGCACCAAAAGATTATTCAGTTAAGTATTACAGAAAGCTTTCCATCTCCAAAGGCAGCTCAGCAAAGTGATGAGCTTCCTAGTGAGCTGTGGAAATGCTACTGTTGATGGGTTTTATAACAGAAGAGCAGGGAAGTAGCTATGAAGATTTATTTTTATGCCTTCTTTCAGTGTATTTGTTTACAGAACAATTGTAATCAATTTCTATACAGTAAATGATGGAGTGTTTCCAACGTTTGTATTGTGTTACTGTGATATGCTCTGTTCTTTTTTGCTCTATTCTATTCTATTCTATTCTATTCTATTCTATTCTATTCTATTCTATTCTATTCTATTCTATTCTATTCTATTCTATTCTATTCTACATCTCTTCGAGATGCATTGAACTTTGAAAGGCATCCTGCTCGGAAAATAAAAATCTGGAAGGAAAAAAAACACTTCTCTTTTACTGGCTTGGCAGTTCCTCTGTCCAGCTCAGTGTTTCCACACAAGCCATTGCCAGGACTGCTTTTGAAGAAATGTTCCTGGAATTGCCCCTTTAGTTTTCCTTAGTGTGGCATGACAATCCTTATAGAAGGATTTATTTGCACTGTCAGCAAAAAGTATGGTGTATTCTTCTTTCTGAGAGCCAAATTCATGGTTTCTACACGGGATCTTATTAAACAACTCCCTACAGCTCAGTGCTGTGAGGAACCTTTGCAAAGATGCTGTGGATGATTCCCAGATGTTTTGGCCAGGTTGTCCACAGTGCTACTATGAGTCTCTCTCTGCTCAGCCATCTCTGAAATACTTCCAAGAGGAGATAATGTGGAGGCTCACAGTGGCTTTGGCAGGATTTTCATCAGGCCATCTGGCTAAGCTTTCTTGATCTGATTGAACCAATGGACTTCTGTGTTCGCTGGTGGAATGGGTGGGTGGTCCCTGGTTCAATCCTTGTCCTCCCTTCATCCCAGCATGGAGCCTTATGTGGCTACACAATGAACCAGACTATGGACTCAGCATCCTTTTTTCCCAGCCCCAGATTAGTTCCCTGATTTGCATTATCCCATGGACACGCGATTGCAGTTCTGGCCTGAGGAAGCAGATGGGATCACACACAGAAAGCAGAGATAAGGACAGATCCACCTGTGCCAGATCCACCTCACTGAATATGGGTGAACACACTTTGAAAACCTGTTTATACTCTTTTTCATTACCAGTGTCCCAAAACGTTGCAGTTTAAATATGGAAAAGATTGTAACTATACGAACTAAGAGCTTTAGTAGCTTTTCCATTATCTTTCCTTGACTGGAAGGAATATCTCTTGAGAGTCAGAATTGGCCTTTTAAAAAACTAAAATATAAAACTATATTAAAAAAAAAAAAAAAAACAAACATGAAAACTCCCTTTTGGTGAGGCTCTTCACAGGAAAAAATAAGTGTCACATGCTCAGACTGGCTCAAACTCCTAAACAAACAGGCCTGTGGTAATTGTGGGAGGGAGGAGAAAACCATGGAAAGAGCTGAATACATTAGGCATCAGAGTAATGCTTCTGACTATCCAGGGCTGAGTGGATTGTTATTATCTCTCTTGCTGCAGATTTTTGTAGCACTTTGTTTGGCTGATTTTTTTTTCCTTCATCAGCCATTTTAAAAATAGAAACTGTCATAACTGGAATGCTTTCCTTCTTGTGTTGGTAGACAAATTGCAAATGTGCCACTGCAAAATGATGCATAGGTATGTGTGTTTATGAACTTTGCATTTTTCAAAGCCAAATTAATCTCTAGAAAATACAAAATAGTTGTGACTGTTGCCCAAACTCTGTTATACAGGGACTACCTATGGTGTTGGTATTATTTCATCTTTGTTAAACATTCTTAACACCCATTCCTGTTCCCACCACATTATGTTGCCAGATTTAATCAATATTTCATCTCAAGATGAAATATTTCATGTCACGATTTTTCTCTCAGCAACCAACCTAATACACTGGTTTTACCTTTTGTTCTTTCAGATTTTGTGTATTGGAATAACATCCAGGATTTATATCATGGAATAACATTTAGCCATAGGAACAAATTTTCAGTTATTCTCAGTAGAATGAGAATAACTCATTCTCATTGAGTTGAGAATCAGTAGAATGAAGGAAACCAGCTGAGTCTATGACAAATGGGGAAAGTTTCTCCAGAACTGGCATTATTTCTGTTTAATGACACAAAAATCAAGCAGAGGCGTCTAAATCTAAATGCTTTTCTTCAGCTCTCAAGAGGAAATGAATAGAATACAGCTATTTACCTTGTTTCTTCTACTGTAACAGCAGGCATTGCACTAATCACAGCAATTTGTATAAATTCCAGCAATACTGTGGCATGCACTGCATGGTCTGCAATCAGAGCATATCCAGTTCATTTCACATGGAAGGTACCTGGGGGTGATTTTACCTTAGCTGATGAAAATTGACTGATCTGAGGGATAGGATTTGAAACTCTTTGTTTGAAATGAAGCCTGATAGGACTTCATGTTTCTAATATAAACATTATAGAGACAGGGCACAAGCATTACTTAAACAAAATACAAATATGTGCAGAACAGAAGCTGTTTTTCTTACCTGTGGCTGTTCTGAGCCCTCAATGCTTCTGCTGTCCAATGGAAACTCCACAGCTTTCAACACATTTTGCCATTTTCTGAAAAATCTCATACTACAAGCCCTCCTTCTCTTGTTGCATTCATCACTCCAGTCACTATCAAATCTTAACAGCTCTTTTAAAGGAAGGAATCCAAAATACACATGTATTATACTATATAATATAGTCAGATTTGAAAGCATTTTCTTTTATAGTTCCCATATTTCCCTATGCTCTTTCTCATTATACTTAATATAACTACACATTTAAAATATATTGTGTGCAGCATGGATCTCTCTTTCTGTGAGATCCAAGATGCAAATTGTGAGCTCTCTGACAGTTTCAAAAGGCAGCAGAGTGGGGAATTACAGGTCATCTAAACCTGGCTGGGATAAAAGTGTTAACCAGTAGCACATAGAGAACATTCCTGGGTTGGACTAGGGAGATTAAACAACATGAGCTGATTATGCTAATTTTCTTCATCTCCTAATGTCTTTGGATTTCTTCACTGAAATTGAAAGAAAAATTCCCAGGGATTTTTGTGTAGAGATATTTCACCCTTCATTTCCAAGAAAGATATCTCCTTTATATAATAAATACATGGTAAGTATGAATTTATTCTTTACTCAACCAAACATTTTGTTTGCAAGAGTTCAGAATACAACAATAAATGTTCTGTTACACAGACCTGGGTTTACCTCTAATCAACCACTGTGACAAAGTTTATTATACTGTCATTTTTGCTAGCATCAAATACCTGGCAGCTTTTCACTATGACATGGGAGCAGCAAAGTGAGTGATTTACTTTCCTTGGCTGCACATTTTTGCATTCAGACTGTTTTCAAACTCATCTAGTTTTCACATTGCTTAAGCAATTAACCATATGAAACCTCTTGTTCTCACTTCTCTGCCCCCAAAATGCAATATTCCACCAGACAAGCCCATTAAGTCCCCATTCTGGGACACATTATCACCTCTGCTGCTGTGTACACAGAGATATGGTTGGAGCAAAGACCAATTTGCTGTTTTCTGAATGTTCCCCACTTCCATATGTGCTTAGACATCAATAGAGATGGCAAAGGGATGAAATAAGCTGAACTGTAACCAGGAAGAGAACCTTTCCTATTAGCTGCTTTTTACCATCGCCTTCAATCTTCACATGTAAAGCTGGAAGATTAACTTAAGCAAGCAGTGACAGCAAAATATGGGACCCAGCAGATTTCAGGATTAATTTATCCCATAAATGGCTATTCAAAGCAAATACTGAGCCTCTCCTAAACACTTTAATAAGACATGGTCCCATACCCAAGTGCAATGTATGACATCTTGGTCCCTTGAAGTAATGAGAATTTTGTAACTGAATTCACTGGGACAAGATCTTGTGGTAATGCTTCCATTCCCACCACTTGTTTTGCCTCTTGGCCAGTTCCAGGTTGGCCTGTATTTTCTGGGAAGGTAGTTTTCCTGCAGCTCTGACTCTTGCTGGTGCAATGTGGTTCCACGTATCTTGATGGATGTGAACCTTTAGAACTCTGCTCCTCTTCTCCACAGAATAATGGCTGCACAGAGATCTGTCAGGGGAGGTTTAGGTTGGACATCAGGAAAAGGCTCTTCACCCAGAGGGTGGCTGGGCACTGGAACAGGCTCCCCTTGGTCACAACATCAAGCTTGTCTGAGTTCAAGAAGCCCTTAGACAATACCCTTGAGCACATGGTTGCACTCCTTGGGTTGTCCTGTGCAAGGCCAGGAGCTGGACACAAAGATCCCTGTGGGTCCTTTCCAACTCACCATAATCTATGATTCTAATGCCTCTCATCCATTATCTTTGTTAACTTGTCAGGTGTTGCAAAAACTGTGATGGTTGAGGGTTGTTGACATGAGAGAAAACCAAGCTCCTGCTGAGGCTTTGCTTGCTTTTAAAGTAAAACAAAGGCATGGGAACACAGCCAGTGGCTCCCAAGTGGGGGTACTGAGGCTGCAAGGTGCTGTCTCCAGCAGCTGATGGGTGCAGGTACAGGCAGAGCACTGCAGCTGCACCAACTGTGTGGGCTTTGGAGGCTGGGGAGGGAAGCACAGGTGAGAGTTGTGTCATGAGCTGTCCTCACTGGTCTGTTGGTGGCTCCTGAGAAGCAGAGTCACCTGCCTGCACTGGGCACTTTTAGAGATGTCCCACACAAGCTTCTGCATCTCCTTAGTTCTTGCCCAGCCTTTGTCTCAGACTGGGATCTGAAAGGCCTCCAGCTGGAATGCTCCTTGCTCCAGTTTCTCCAGTGCCCATCCAGCATCAGAACTGAAGTACTTGTACACAACAGCCTCAGCCTTCTGAGGTGACTGAACAGGGCAGGCTGAACTTTCTCCCCTGTAACACATGGCTGACCTTACCACCCTGGATAAAATTATTACAGAAAATCACCTGACAGCTTCACCTGTGCCCCAGATATTATCCTCTTTAACATATTTCAGTTCCTCTGCTGCCTTCCCAGAAACAAGTGGAAACCACTCTAAGCAGTAAGAATAAATTTGGATAAAATCCCACGTTTTCAGCTTGCTTTTAAACCATCTGAGTTGCTAATATGATATGGACATGATTTGGACATGAACTTCATTGGTGATAATAGAAAATAAATTTGTAGTAAACTAATTTAGTATGGGATATTTCTGTCAGTAAACAAGCAGGAGAACATTCCACCAATTTATAATTTGTAAAACTGAATGTCTACAGCACTGTATGAAAAGTAAGAGTCTCATTTTTATGTATAAGATCAAAAATTAAGTCTGAACAACTGCATTTGAGTGGATCTTTCTGACTCTGATGAGAGAACACACACCAAAAAAAAATCGGCAGTGTCAGTGCAAGGTCAGACTATATTCCAGGGCAAGGAAATTTAGAAAACAGCAAGTCTGAATCCACCACACAGTACAAAAACATCAGAGATTCAAAATAACTAATCAAATATGAATAAAGGTATATATTCCTTTCAGCCCACTATGCCCAGTAAGGTAATTTTTTTAAAATTAAAACTCTTAGTTAAGACAGTTAATGGTAAAGATACCATGTATCTTCACAGGAAAAATATTGACAGTAGGTTTTACTCCCCCTCACCATTTTCCCGCCTCCAGAACTGGCAAAAATAACATGAAATGTCAAGCACAACATCAAAATAATTCAAGGGTGATTTTCTGTTCCTAAAATATTTGTAGCCACATAAACCATCGATATATTAGTGGCTGCACATGTCTCTGGCTGACTGTGAATGCAAGCCAAAGCATATTCCTAAATCCAGCTGGTTTTGATGCTGCTGCCTAGAAGTGAGTGGAGGGGGTCATCAGAGAAAGGCCTTGGTGTGCTGGTGGAGTTGTTTCATTAAGATTCAATACTGAGGCTTGAACTGTGAGAATGAAAAGGCACAAAATAATTGGCAAAGTCAATGAATGCAGGAAGAAGGGGGAAAGGAAACTAATGGGGCTTCCTGCAAGGTTGTGAAGCTGAGAATGAGAAATGTTATATTAATGAAGTTGATGGTGAAAAGGAGGTGCTCGAAAACAGGAAGAAACAAATGACACCCAGTTTAGAAAGTGTGGGTGGCAGGAAGAACAGTGACACCATTAGTCACAGATAAAAGTGAGGGGACAGGAATGTTAAGGAAGATGCTGAGTTCAAACACTACTGCACTGCGACTTTGCTGTTGTGTAAAAACCAGTCAGAGAAAGAACCTTCCTGTATGTCAGGGAGAGATACCTGCCTTCATTCATAAACTTCAGAGGTTTGGGGGAAAAGTTTCCCTATTGCTTACACATGCAAGATGGAGTTATAAAGCAGGAACAGATGAATCTGGGGTAAGGTCAAAGAAAAGTGAGTATCAGTAAATATTACATTATATTGTATTGAAGAATAGAGTAGAATAGAGAAGGGTAAAATAGAGCAGAATAGACAGTTTTGGTTGGTTAGGCATGCTGCACCTTTTTGTTTGTCTGTGAACGTGTATTTTCTTTGGACAGGGCTGACAGCTTTTAAGATCATGATTTTTCACAGAAAGTGTTTTTTTGTCTCCTTTGCCTGTATCCATCTAGCATGGGATTCATTTTGTGTACTCCACAATGGAAACCATAAGGATACCAAAAATGAATGAAATCACTAAAACACATTCTTCTCTGTCACCCTTTCCCCTAAACTCTGCCTTCCCCTGCAAGGCTCTGCATGAGAGCTGCCCTTTATTGCCTCCAGAAAGAACTGTGCTGTAACATGCCACACTTCTGAGGAAAGCCCCACTGAGATGTACTTGGGTGGCTGCCTGAAGATGGGCTTTAGAACTAAATTTGCTAAAGGATTCTGAGTAACCAGGTGAGAGGGGTGATTTCAGCAAAGAGGTAAAGCTCACATTGCTAACAAAATCACTCTCAGCATGCACAGAGAATGTCTGCATGACCAGAACAATTTGAACCTCTCTAGGAGTGGTAAAAAAGACTTCATGTGACTTGATCATTGTCTTAGGAAGTAGTTTAATTGGTAAATACATAAAATTATATATTTTATATATATAAATAAGATAGAAGATGTGCATAGTGTAGCAATAGTCATTACTAACCTACATAATTTATATTGATATATAGGTTCAAGCACACTTAAATAATGGAAATATTTTGAAATCTACCCAAAACAACATACTGTATGTTTGTTAATAATAAACATCTTTATTTGCTATTACAGAGAGATGATGGTCTCTAGTGAATTCTGTATAGGACTACAGCAAAGCTGAGGCTTCAGCATAGATATAATTGCTAATATTAACTTTTTAAAACTTACTGCACACCGGGGAGGTGCTTTGTCAATTTTAAACTCAGGTGGGGCTATTGTATGGACACAGCTGTAGTGCCTTGGACTCTTTTTACTAAATTTTTAACAGCCATTTTTAGAAGGCTTTAAAGCCAACTCAGGCTGCTTGGCACATGACCTACAGTGGGACTTGGATGGCTTTGAAAGCAGGATTAACTTGTCCCAGTCTGTGCCTGTGTGTCTGATCACACAAGTAAGCCTGCATCACAGATCATGGTGCAAATTACAGCGGAGGGCTTTGGCTCCTGGAAGGGCTGGATGGCCCTGGGCACTGCTGGGAACAGCCCTCGGCTGCAGAGCAGCTCACCCGCCCCTGGCAGCAGCTGTGCCTGGGAAAGGGCTCAGGATGCTGCTGGCAAAGACTGCAGCACCCAGCGTGGAGAGCAGGAGCCAGCAGTGGGGCTGCACAGCAAGCCCCTGACTCCAAAGGGCCACAGCAGAGGATGATGAAAGGGAATCAAATGAGTCAAGCCTCACATGCAGCGGATGCAGCTGGGCAGGTCTTAAATCACTGATTCACTGTGATGTGTTTTCACTGCTTGCAAAATGAAGTGGAAGTACCTTCTTCTGGAAAGAATTAATCTACTGGTGTTTATCTGCCTCTTCAGAAGTATAAAGTGCTATACAAATATGTAGCCAGAATGGCAGGAAGAAAATTTACCTGTGACTCCTTGATTGCTGTGTATTTTTGTCATTTCCATTTCATAATGGTTTGGTATCAAGGTTATTGATAGGATGGTCAGTGCCAGACTCTTTTGGCACAAAGCGCTCCAAGTCAGGGCCTTATTCTCTTATTTCCTCACAATATTTGCTGCAGCAAGGAGACCTCTGTGGAGACTTTGAACAAGTAAAACAAACAAAAAAAAACACTGCTTGTAATTTAATCCACACAGGTGATTATGCATTAAATACTCATTACTATGTGTATGTTCTCCCATACTCCAGCCTACAGAACTTTACCTATTTGGCGTTAATTCTATACTTTTGTATAACTGGATCTTTATAGAACATCTTTCTATGTACGGAGCCAAGTTTTTAATCTTTCATTTTATGATTATAAAGGAATCCTACACAGGTGTAATTTTTTTTTTTTTTTTTTTTTTTTTTTTTTTTTGGTTTTTTTGGTTTTTTTTTTATTGTTAAGCCTGCTATTGAACAATTCCCTACCTGATTATTTGCTGAGAATATGAAGGAAAAAGAGAAGTTTCAATCAGATCTTCCAAAACATGACAGAACACGCCCAGAGGTAAAGTGCATGAACAAGTAGAATTTGAAACAAGTTCTGTAACATAGTTTAGGCATAATTTCATGTTCTATATGAGAAATGCAAATTTCTAGATAATCTTGGACGCTTCTGCTTCAATTGCACAGAGCTCTTGTAAGAACTCATGGAGATTTCATTAGATCTGTCTTAGATCTGTATTTTAGATTAAACATACCCAAAAATCCATTAACATGGGAAGTTTCATTATATTGACAGTTTGGAAATCTGGCACAGTTTGTTCAAAACACTCATAAAAATCTTAATGTATTCATTTGACTATAAACAATATTTACAGATATGTAAAGTCAAAATTGACACATGGTACCAGCCTACTCTCTAAGTAGCTCTGACCTTCAAATTAGAGTACACACAGACCTAAATTTCCAGTGTCTCACTTGCTGCCTGATCTTAGATGTGCTGAAGATTTCCCTAATGTCATTTAATTTGATGAGGTAAGCAAACCTAAAAGCTACATGCAAGCAGTTTCAATCACCCTTACATAGAATAAAACTCTGATCTGGGCAATCATTAATAATTTTAATGATTCTTATGATAACAAGTGGGGCTTTTGAGAGCTCAAGTCTAAAGTTTACACAATAGTCCTTTTTTTGTTCCTGTTGTTTCATGTAAATTTCTTGTCATTGTGACTATGATAAAAACCTTTAGAACATTGACAGAATGTATTTTAAAAGCCCCAAACTCCCCAGGAATTATAAAGCAGGAGCGTAACCTAAATGGTGTTTTGTAGAGATAAAGCAGTAGAACTTTATAAGGGAACTTCTGACTTAGGTGCAGTCTGAAGTCTCATTTCAAAGTGACCAGTGTCTTCCACAGGACTGGAATAAAAAACCACAGAACTATTTTGATGCTAATTCTCTTAAGCAATTCACAGTTTATAGAAGTATTAAAAAATTGTTTTTCTTGTATTCTACCCTCAAAATCAAGTGTCTGTGTTTATAGATCTCTCTGGCCAACCACACTTTGATAATGAAAATACACAACCAGGAAACCACAACTTCAACTTTTTGTGCTGTGGAAAGCCAAAGGCAATTTCCACTGTTGGCAAACTAACATTGTCCTGCTCTGAAGCTCTTCACATGCATTTTGTGGTGTCTGATGTGCACAGTCAGTTTAACAAAAGATTACCATTTCTATTACTGGATCTCAGATTGCATATTCTAAAAAAAATCATCTCATGTCGTGGTTTTATGGGTTATGTGCAATGTTAAACTGCCAAGTTTCAAATCACAAGTTCATTTGTTTCTGTGCCTTGGGAGGTATTTACTTAAAAGCGAGTATAGTAATCTCATAGAACTGCAAAGAGGAAGAGGTAATATACACAAAGAACATAAGTAAAGACAGTGCATTTTTTGTCATACATTTTGAAGAGTTTGTTCTTTCTTCTCATACAATCACACAATTGTCTTGCATTGGGAGGGACAGAAATCAGGAAAAATTGTGTTGCAATGACTGGTATAACCATTGCTGTGTAACCGATCCTTTAATTGCTTGTAGCAATGCCAAGAGTAAAATTTCTGCTCATGATTCCACTTGTACTTTTAAGTGGCATTGCAATCTCCAGTTTGGAGGCTGCTTCTCTGGAGGACACCATATCCCCAGTACATCCCCAGTACAATAAAGATGAACATTTGCCTCCTGTTGTTAAACTCTGTCTAATTATCACCTATATTTGTCAAATGTATTATGCTTTGGAGCCCTCCACAGCAATAATTTTGTAAACCACTTAAAAATCACATTTGTGAGTGGCAATACAACAGAAAATAGCAATGCTTGGTATCAACAAATTGCTCCTCTGGTGCATCATGACTAAAAACTTCTAGAAAAGTACCTGTTTCTCTCTCAGTTGCAGTTCATGTGCAAAGACTTTTTGTTTCTTTTTCTCTCCAAAATACATAGTTTTGAGAAAATAACAGTTGTTGTTCTGATAATTTGTATTGGCAAGACCAGTTTATATTCTGGATTAATTTGAAAGTGAAGAGTGTAAAACAATGAGATAAATATGGATTAAGTTATTCTGGACTGTGGGATTTACCTTCTGACACATGGTAGAAGATGCAGGTTCACTTACTCTGAACAAATCAGCCAACTAGCTGAGAGTCTGTGCATTGAGCTCATGTCCTGTTGTAATTTGGGATTATTTCCTGAAGAACAAGCACTCTGCTTAGCAGGTTTAAATTACTACCCAGGGTTTGCAGTAGAAAACACAGAGTCAATAAAAGTCAAGTAGTATCTGAGGACAAGTAGTACCTCTGCTTTATAGATGGTTTTGAGTAAGCCTACCTGCTGAAGCTTATGCATCTGGAAGTTAAGCATTTAAGTTACAGTCAATCCCTTTGCAGTCTGTGCAGATCCCCAGGCACCTTAACCACCAGAGGGTGGTTAAGCTCCTCACTGGACAAGTCTCTAAGCTAAATCAAGTAAATTGTCTTCCAGAGGTGACTGCATCCCTCCCTGCCAATACTGGGAGGCCAGATATCTACAAACAGACACCATATGCTGCCATGAATATCTGCAAAGTTATGTGTGTAAATCTGAGCTAGTTGCTCTACTCTGTCTTTATAGTTCATGGAAACCTGAAGTTCAGGCAGTAAAGCCCAGAAGGAAAACTTCAGATGAGCCAGACTAAGAGGACTGATAGAAAATATACAAGCATGATGCAGGGTCAAAACTGTAAAAATTTGTGTTGCTGCTCTAGGTCACGTAGGCTGCAGGGAATAAGAGGTGAGGCAGCACAAAGTTGAAATGCAAGAGAGGTGCCTGGCAGAGATCACTGAGGTCAGGCAACACTGAAGCAGAGTAATAAAATAAAATCAATAGCTCCTTGGATTACACAGCTCTGAAAAAACCAGGCAGGACAGACTCTCCTATGGGCAAGCAGCCTTAGATATTGAGGAGCATTACTGGGGGAAAAGTTTGTTTTATCATAAGATCTTTATTTCTTGTAGTTGTCCAAACATATAAAAAGACAGTGGAATAAGGCAAATAAAAACATAAAAATAGAAATATAAACTTGCAGTTTATTTTGCTTTTAAAACTAGGCTATAAACTGAATGGTTATGGAGTGTTACACTGAGTGATAGAAGTGTCACAGCTCCACTGAGCCTCTTTTCCTCCAGGCACCTAAAAGTTTGGCTCAAATCCTCTGTTTGTTTATCAAATACAAATACCTACGTAATACACAAATCCCTATAAAGGCGACTTATTCCCTCCCCATCTGTTATTTGTTTCAGAAGAAAAATCTTCTTGAAAAGAATTCCTGTATAGCATTAAAGTACCTGAGGAAAACAGGTCAATAAATCAATAAACATATTTTCAGTTGTTGTAGCACCTTTTAAGCCCAAATGCAAATTTTGTACATTTATTAATTCATTTATTCATACATGTAAAGATGGTAATTCTAGGACACTTTTATGTAGACTGAGAGCAAAAGAGAAAAACAAGAGTACAATAGTGGCCTACTGTGTTGGTAATGAGTGGAAGCAAGACTGATCTGTCCTTTCTTTTATTTAAAAAGATCAGAGCAATGAACAATTCAGCCACTCTTAGCAGTGGCACTGCTGTTTGAGAGAACATGGGTCCATGTATTTTAGCACTACATTCCTCCATGGGTTTCGAAGGTGCTGGAAAATTCAAGTTAAATATAAATAGTTTAAAAGCAAGGTAAATCCCTGGATTTCACATGTGAGATTTAGTGGCAGCAAGCATTCTCCTTTATTAACAGGACTTTTTGCTTGTGTATCCACTCTAACATCTTCCAAACAAATGGCTAAGGATGTGAGAGAATCCAGAAGCAGTGGTTCTGCCATTGTTCATGTGGCCTGTTGTCCCTCTAGTTCACATATCTCACCTCTGAGAGTGATTGCTACCTGATCTTTGCATGAATGCAAGAAATCCACAGCAGGTAGGTATGGAATAACCTGCTTTCCATAGAAAGTGGCTCATAAATAGTTAGCTTCACTCCTGACTCATAATGTTCATTCTCTTTTCCAATCTTTTCACACTTAATTTTGATAACCATTCTGCTAAACATTTAATCTTGTTCTGATTCTTCTTTAGCTTCAGAGCAATTTCTTAAGGGCTTGCACAGGACAAATTTCATACCCTGCATCTTGTTTTATAACAATTCTTCCAGCAACAGCCCAGGAAAAAAAGGGGTGAGGACATCAAGAGAACACAGGAAATGGAGCCAAGATATAGTGCCCAGAACCTCATACTCTGTTGCAATGAATATTGACAGTTTTCTGCCCCTGCCTGTGAGATTAGGAAAATTCCTTCTGTCAGCTGCTTCTCCAGGTCTCCAGGATAGGCCTGTGTATCCAAAATTTGGGAAGGAAACCAGGTTCTTTCTTTAGTTTGCTTTATAAACATACTAAAGTTTGTTACAATTATAATCTAAAGTACTAAAACATCACAGATATTAACTTCTGCAGAATACATGCTAATATTATAACGTACATACAATACTCATTCCTTACCTGTAACAGCTGGATATCAGCTTCACTAAGTCGTTTGGAATTTAGTGCCAAGGCAAGACTTCTTTCCATGTTCTACTGCTCTGTTCACCCACCTAGTACAGCAAGTACTCTCAGGGGTTGCCAGCAGTGACAGCACAGCAGCACATCAGGCTGTGCCTTGTACCCAGCCAGCCACCCCTGACAATTAAGATTGTTTCTAGTTTGACACACAATGCTGTTGTTCAGGAAGGAGCTTGGGGTGTTGTACTGCCCGAGACACTGCAATCATTGGCTTTTGGTCATTACTGATTCATTTCACATTTGAATCTGGTTTTCTGGGGGTGAAGAAGTTTCTTTTTATGAACAAATTCTTTGCCTCCTCTTATATCCAATTTGATATTAGGTAGAATACAATACTAGAAACAGTTGGCTGGAGTAACTCATCATTATTTACCTGCACAGGAGTCAGTCATGCAGGCATAAAATGCATATTCCAATTCTTTGCTTTGCTGAGTGGCCAGTTACTAGAAAAATTCTCTACCTCATAACTCTTATCCTTAGGAAGTTATTTTCTTTTTGCTAAAGGAAAGAGGAATCAAGACTTTAAAAATTTTGATCTTTATTAATCCATACAGAAATTGAGTGGTTAATTAAAATCAATACCACCATGACCTAAAACACGTTAAAAATGCCATTTGATTTAACAGTGGATTTAGGGCCTCACAGTCACTTGCACATTTGAAGATTACTATATCGCTGTAGTTACATGAACTGCCTATAGCTTTTCCTTCCCATTGCTGAATGAAATATTAGTGCAAACTATCATAATGATCTTACACACCATCTGTTTCTGCTGCTTTTCTCATCTTTCTGTGATCATACATCTCCTTATTTTAAATGGACTTATATATATCCTTTACACACAATTAAATAAATCTTGTAGGCAATAGAACTTTTGATGATCTCACTAAAACAGTGGAAGTAGTCTGAAATTTAAACAGACAGTAATTAAATATTCATTGCCACTTTCAGAATTAATTACTCTAGCAGTTAAATCTGCACAGCAGCTATTCAGCAGGAAACATCTAAATGTGGATTCTAATCTATTCTGGGTATTGGCAATTTTTTTAATTTGAGGGGATATGCTCACGTGACCCCCTTCAGGAAAGAGTTCGTACACTGGTTTAGATGACCCTCAAGCTTCCAGACAATGAGGATACAAATAATTTTACAGGAAGACATTGGATTTTTTGGCATCTCCCACCTGTTTATTTCCTTCTTTAAAACTATATAGGTGATAGAATCAGTTAATTGATTGGCATCCTAACTTGTATTCATAGAACTCATAATGTGATTTTTTAAAAGGAATTTTCATAAAAGAGTTCAGGCTATGGAATTTTACAATTATTGACAGGGTACATCACATTATCATGGTGTATAATCGTACTTGCGTTTGTATAACAAGGCAGCTTCAAACAGCAACTTAGTTATCAAGAAATTAGGGAACAGAGATTGAAAATTGCCCTGAAGACTTCAACACAAGTCGTCATGGTTACTTCTGGAAAAAGAGGGGACCAGCAAGTAGCAACTGGACTCAGAAAATGCTCCAAAAAGCAGCCATGGGCCCTTCCAAAGTAACGGATCAGGCACAGCCAGGCTGAGTATGCCAACACGGTGGTGTGGGTGGAAGATGTCTAGAGTAGAAAGTGAGAGAGCAAAAGAAAGTAGGAGGCTGATAAAAAGCAAAAACAAGGAAAACAGAAATCTGTGATGTCAAACTGCCTGAAACCTCTGGGGGGATGTAACAAAGCTTTTGTTCATGACCTCTTTCACTGAATATGTAAACAGGCTGAACAACAGCTTGGGCTGCCCTTTTGGTGGTATTTAATTCTCATCTCCTGCGAGTAATTAGCTTTGCTCATTAGAAGTAAACAGGATCAAGGGGCAACGTGGATAATGGTGACAGCAATGTCCTATAAAGCATGAGGGAAAGAATGAGGGAGCAGCAGCCTCAGACACAGCGAAAGATTATCAAGATGGGGTCACTACAGGTCATCTCATCCATTTTACACTGCAAAGTGGTAGATGTCTCCAAGGCCCTAACCCAGCTTGTTGTAAGGCTTTGAGACCTTTATCTTTCTTTCATGTTTCAAAGAAAGGCAATGGTATAATATCCTTGGTGTGATACACCACCCCAGAACTTAGCAGCCAGATGCAGGTGCTGGGCAAAGCTGCTTTACAACATCCATGTGTTCAGCTGGGCAGAGCTGGGAAGGATCTGCTCATTCCTCACAGCACATCAGCCACCCCACACCCTGCTCAGCATTTTTACAGACATAAAAATCAATCTTACACATCTGGAAGTACGTCAAAGTACCCCCTAATGACAGTCACAGCTTCACACTGATGCTGGAGATCCTCTGTACAGCAGAAATTACCAGGGAAAATTTTGGACCACCTAGTCCATTTTTGGGAGAGGTAAAATAGAAAACAGCAAAGTTGGCTCAATAAATGTAAGCTATATATGTTGCTTTCCTCTGACATTGCTGATCCTCTTTTGGAATATTTCTCTTCCTTCATACATTCCCCCTGACACATTTTAATGCAGTTTAATAACTGAAACAGTTCAGAATCTCACCTCACCCAATTTACTAACACAATCGGTTTTTTTTATCTTAAAGGATATACTGATCTTTGTATTTTCCAAGTAGAACACAAATACTGGAGAACAAAGGGCAAAATTTTCCATTATGCTTAGTGTAAAAAGCTCTAGGACTCATTTGAAGAAATTTGTGAACCATATATTATAATTGTGGGAGGAATTGCAGTAAACACCTACATTTGGCCCTTCAAAGTCAAAAGAAGAACTAAGAGACTGTCTAAGCAGAATTAAGAGCTTGACTAAGACAAGGCTTTGCTTAATTATTATATGAAGCAAATCCCATCCTGTAGAAAATTACCCTTCAGTTCCAGTTGTTATTATTTTTCAGTGCTAAAATAAAACTCTAATTCTGACTAGTTTTGGCTTCAAGATTTGCCATACATCAATATATATGGATGGCTGTGACTGTACTGTATAATTTTATTGTGTGCTGAAAATGTTGTTTTATAAGCAAGTATCTTAGAGACCATGTTTATGCTAAACTCACAAACTTCCAATTATTAAAAGAAATAAACTGATCTCTGAAGTGCCTTATTAATCAGCATTTTTCCAAACCTTTACTAGTTTTCCTGATATGTTTTTAACTATGTGCAATTTATCTTAGACTGAGGACATTGTAGCTGAATACAATATTCTGAAAGCATTTACCCTGAAAAACACACTAGACAGAATATGTGTAACTACACATCTTGTATTTGGTAACCTCATGTTTATAATTCAAAAACCTCACTATCCCTCTCAGGCACAGTGTTTCAGAGGGAGCTTACTTCAGTGATTGTCTATGTCAATCTTTAGATTTGTTCAAACCTCACATTGTGCTTTCTGCTTCCTGAATGTTAAAAGCATGAAAAAATTTACATAAGAAAGATGAGGAGCAGAAAAGGTCTTGACACTGTGTAAGCACTGTTCAGCAGTAACTAAAACATCCCTGTGTTATCAACAGTTTCAGTACAAATTCCAAACACAGCCTTGTACCAGTTACTGTAAAGAATTTTCTCTTGTCCCCTGCAAACTCAGTAGAGTCTAAGCCAGAAATGGTCTTCAAATCATTTGTGTTTATCAATATTATAAAGCACATGAGTGTACAAAGCTTCACAATGATGGAAGTGGTGATGGTGAGAAAGATCCTCTGGCTGCCCTTGATCTGTAAATTCTTAATCTAGGAGAGCAACTTTTTACATGATAGGAAATGGGCCAATGGTTTTAAACTTTTAAAAGAGGATAGATTTAGATTAGATGTCAGGAAGGAGCTCTTTACTCAGAGGGTGGTGGGGCACTGGAACAAGTAGCCCAGAGAAATTCTGAATGCCCCATCCCTGGAAGTGTTCAGTGCCAGGTTGCATGGGGCCCTGAGCAGCCTGGTCTAGTGAATGACATCCCTGCCATGCCATGGGAGTTGGAATGAGATGTTTTTCAGGTCTTTCCAACCCAAGATATTCTGTGATTCTATGATTATTATTCTAAGACTACTGCAAATTCGTGTTTTATTCTTACTAATTTTTTTCACTATTGCAATAAATAATGGTAATTTAACCTCCTAAACTTGTCTTACATTCAATTCTAGACTGTAGATAGAATTTTGAATTTTAGCAAATGGTCAGTATATTTCAGGGCTCCTTTTCTGAGTGAACATGTGTGTTTTATACTCTGTAGATTACTCCACCTGCCACAAGGACTACAGGGTTAGCCCCTAGCTGGGCTAGCAAGACCAGAGGAGCCACTTGTTTTTCAGAAATGTGAGTCAAAATAAAAGTAGCTTGTATTCTCTGGGGCTATTTATCTGCAAGTGAGATAGAAATTTTGACCTGCACAGGTCAAAATATAGTACTTTATATAAAAATATAGTACTTAACTAGTAAAACACAAACTGTCCGTAGTTGCAATATTCACTTTTACACTGGCAGGGAAATCATTCTTCCTTCATTAATATTCTATTACTTGACCACATAAGAATATAATTATTATATAAACACCTATTATTTATATAGGATGAGGGCTGCAAAGTATTTCCTGCCAATATCCACACAAAGATTTGTCTCTCAGCTCTGCAGTCCCTGGAAGGCCTTGCAGAAGTTCTGTCAAAGATGGTTGGCATTTTTCTGCTGCTTTCTACATAAACTGCCTTCCAGTTTTTAAGGCTGAACTTACCTAATTTTCTGTGTAGTATTTTTAACAATTTCCTTCTAGTTCTGTCAGTTGGTGTATAAGCCATCTCTATTAGTTTGGTCACTCATAATATAAATCATATTAGGAGAAAATTGGGCTATCAGCAAAAACCCGAAGAAAATACAGGGAAACTTTTGCATTTTTCAGAACATTGGGAGAAATATGAATTTCAGCAGGTTCTCAAGCTCTGCTGGAGTGTCAGGGACTAATGAAAGTTACGGTATACCACCTACTGAACAGAGTTAAGTAGACAGTCTGATTAATTAAAGTGTCAGTTCAGCCAGTGGTTTCAATTTCCCTTTCTCAGAAAATAAAAGCTCCAACAAAGAAATTATGGAAAAAACCTATTAGGTTATTTAGGTAATTTCCTGTCCTTGCAAAATAGTCTTTCCAATGACATTTTTATTCCAATTTGTTCAGTGCAATTTAAAGGCTTGAAAAGGTGTAAACCACAGCTGATGACCACAGAAGAATTTACAGTCTGCTAAACCCTCATGTCAATCCTGACACACAAGTAATGACTTTTATTTTCCTAACAGTCTTGCATATTGTCTACTTAAATAATGTCTTTGCACCTTTCTACAGAGTGAATATTCCTATGCAGCAAATACCTAAAGGCTATGCTAGAAACTTCCTGCTCATTGTCCTTCAGTGTCTGAAAAAACCTGCAATGTTTTGAGTCCTGCCAAAATACCCCAAGAATAATCCAGGTGCAATCACTTTTTGTAATATCTGTAGAGTGTGATGTGGGCTGCAGTGCTGGGAAAGAGATAAAGTCTCTTTTCTTACCAGAGGCCAGTGCTCCTTCTTTGCTCTGTTTCTGCAGTCTGGTGCAATCCAGCTGTGTGAATGCAAAATCAAATATAACACAATCAGAAATACGTCAAATTGAAGTATCAAAGGTTTGGCTTCTGGAAAGTTTGGGTTTTCCCTTATTTTTATGTGGCATTTTTTCCAGGTGTTTGTAGCCCCATTGCATGTCCTGCCTTTCCATGTGGAAGCATGCATTTCTACTGTAAAAGCAATCTGGTTACCAAAATTTGAATAGCATTTTTGAACAGATTTATGAACATAGTTGTTACAGTTCTCTGGGATTGAAAACTATTACTGATTTCCATATTTCCCCCAAAGAGTAGCAGAAGATTCCACTTTTACAATTAAACAATTGGGGAGATAAGCACCATTCTGAACACCACCAAAAGCTTAGTGGCTCTGGATCAGCAGTATGCAGAGAGACAGAATTGAAAAAAATCTCTCTTCTCAGAGGCAGGGTCTATTAGATGCATAGAAAAAAATGCATTTAAATTAAAATAGTAGCCTATACTCATCTATCTCTGCTATTTCACTAACAGGATGAGAATTAAAATATTATATATCCAGGCCTTTACAAGTTATTTTCTACATTTCTGCACTCACTTTCTGCTCCCTATGTACTGTACATGTAGTATATGGAAACACCCAGAGTTTTGAATGCATACTCTATGTATGGCACCTCTGTTTATCATGAGATCTTTGTCTTTATACCATATGTTAACTCTGAAGCCATGGAAATGGCAAGAAAATGCTGCTTTTTCATGCAAAGTTAAAACTTTTCATTTGCCTGGCTCCAAGAAAGCAGCAGATCCCCCTGGCTGGAAGAAACCACCTGGATGGACATCAGTAGGTCTGGTACCTTTGGTGTTTAAGAGCTAGAGATGTGCAGTAAATTCTGAATGCCTTCTGAAGTCACCTTCGGATTAAATGAACTAGGCATAAAAACATGTGAGTGCCTTGTGATTATTTAGGTTCTTTGCAGTCTAATAACAATATCTAATACAGTTTGAATACAGTGTTTTGACAAAACAGTGAACAATTGTGGATTAACCCACATGGAGGTATTTGTAGCAGTGAAGCTAAGAGAGGTTTAAAACCAAACCTGATTCTAAAGCAAACTCTTTTCCCTCAAGACATAAATTCTGTCCTGAATGTGTTTGGTTTTATTTATTTATTTTTTTAAAGTACCTGTTTCGGGTGTGTCAGGCAGAATACCTGCCAATTAATTTAAAAGAATACAACCGCTATATGCAAGCCAAGTGGACTAAACCTAAAGCTGGATGATGCAACACTACAATACTCTAAGGCAAGGGCCTGGAAAACGAGAAAGACAAGCAAAACCTCATTTCTGTTGCTCTGCTAAGCTGCGAGGAGCCCTGTGAGCTCGCAGGCACCGTGACAGGGTGCGAGGCGTGAGGGGCTCAATGAGGGGCCCGGGGGCAGCAGCGCGGCGTGAGGGGCTCAATAAGGGGCCCGGGGGCAGCAGGGCAGCGTGAGGGGCACAATGAGGGGCCCGGGGGCAGCAGCGCTGCGTGAGGCGCTCATGGCAGAGCCGCCCCGCCGCTCCGAACCCCGGGCGCTGCCACCCGCTCTCCTCAGCGCGGCCGGGGGCGCCTGCGCGGGGCCGCCCCTCGGGCCCGTCCGCCCCGCCCTGCGGCCGCGGCTCCCCGAGCGGAGCGGGGCTGGGCCGGGCCGGGGCGGCGCTGCCGCCGCTGCTGGCGGGAGCTCGGCGGGGCGGTGCCTGGCGCGGACCGCCCGGCCCCACCGGCGGAGCAGCCGCGGGAGCGCGGCCCGGGCGACTCGGCCGCGGGCGGTTCTGGCGGCCCGAGCGCCGCGCCCTTCCCCGGCTCCATGTCGGCGTGGCTCGGCCGGGCGGCGCTGCTGCTGGGGCGGCCGGGGGGCCCCGCCGCCGTCCCCTCGTCCTGCCTGGGCTCGCTGCGGGGCCCGCGGTGCTGCTGCCGCCGCCGCCTGAGCAGCCTGCGGGGCGGCGCCGAGGGGCTGCTCTTCCCGCGGGGGTCGCGGGCGCTCGGCACCCACCCCAAGAAGGAGCCGATGGAGGCGCTGAACACGGCGCAGGGGGCCCGCGACTTCATCTACAGCCTGCACTCCACCGAGCGGAGCTGCCTGCTGCGGGAGCTCCACCGCTTCGAGTCCATCGCCATCGCCCAAGGTGAGCCGCGACCCGCCCCGAGCCCGGCTGGGTGGGAGGGCCGGGCCGGAGCGGGGGCTCAGCCTCCGAAGTTTGGGGGGCCTCCCGCCCTCGCCCCAGCGACTCCTTCGGGCGAGTGGGAAACTCCAGCAGGAGGAGGCATCGAGAGGCGCTCGCCTCTCTGTGTTCGCATAGTTGGGTGTAAATGAGGCACACGACCTGAAATTTGTTTTCCAGAAGCATCTTCAGCATCTTTTCAACTTAAATCGGGCCGGTGTGCCAAATCCTCAGTGGGTCTGTTATCCCACCGGGTGTTTCAGAGAGCCACGGGTGGCTATTTTTCGGAATGGGAGTAGGAAGGTGTGTCTCATGAAATCCTCCTGACAGCAGGGCAGCAGTAAATTGATTTCAGACCTTTTAAGAGACGCCAGGCTGCTGCTGCTCTGGGAGCTCATTCATGAGTTACACTTTCCTGCACGGAGCTGCTGGCGCTGCTTCTTGGAAGTGTCGGTTCTCGTTCGGGAAGGTGTGTATGTGCTGGGGAGGTTTACCAATGTATCTCTAAATACAGGGCTATGCAACGCCAATTAAAGTATTTCACAGTGATTTTTCTCGTCTGATCCAACTGTTCTTGCCAACTTGACACTGTTCCTTAAACAAATCAAAACCTGGCAAACCCAAATCCTTTTAATTACAACCTCCTTACTTCTAGTTCTGATCCTCAGCTGTAATTTACAGTCCCTATTGCAGCGAAGATGATAGCGGGTACTTAAGAGATCACTGTGCATTTGATCTAGGCCTCTTTGTGACTTTGATAGTAGCGTGCCCTTGGAAAGGGCATTTCTGTGCCTTGTGGCTCCTCTGTAGATATGTGGAAAAAATTTTGGGTGGGCAGAGAACAGGACTGGGGGTCAGCTGTGAAAGTGTTGCTTTTGTGAAGAGACAGAACCCTTTCAGGTATCTCTTTTGGTTTTGTTTGTAACACACTTGCATATAAACACTAGTGTTCCTAGTCGGAGTGGGAGTAGTTCACTTAGATGCCTCATTTTGGGAGTAGCAGCGCTTTTGTTTTGCAGACAGTGAATCAGTTTTATTTGTTTTACAATACGGAGGATAGAGTGCTTTGAACTGTAAGTTTACACTAACTTTTGGATACTAACAACTAATACTCTTCCCAAATAAATCCTTCTCAGTTTCTGAAGGGTTCTTGCCATGAGGTTTTTATGTAAGTTTCTGTCTCATTGTTTATTGCTCAGATTAAACAGAACGGAGCTGTGTACCTGGAGGATCATGTGGTGGATATCAAAATGAGACTTTAAAATTTCAGAATAGTGTCTCAACGTTTATACAGATATAAATCAACAGATGGTTGTATTTAATACCTTGTTGCTCAGATGCTGTTAGTTATAATACAAAAGTTTGTTGTGTTAAATGCTGTGACTTTCTGGTGATTCAGGATTTAGAAGCGAAGTAACAAAAGCATTAATTTGAATTTAGACATTTTACTGCATGGGAGATTATTAGTTGGTTTTAAGTTTATTCCACTAGTGGAAATTGCAATTCATTTGTGCCTGAAACTGTAATCATTAATCTTGCTGGAGAGATTGTTTCAGTAAAATCTCAGCTGTGGGCTTAGTAGTCTCATAGGTTAAGGGCTGCATGAAGCATTGTAGTGCCATCAGACCTCATCCTTGGAGTCAGATTCTTGATCTGCCCATCTAGCTTGATAGGACTTTTTTTTAGATAACCTTTTCCTTTAGCCAGTTCTATTCATGGGATGTTTTTACCAGACTGCAGCATGTTAACAGCTGTTAGCTTTTGCTATAAGAAATTGTTTCTTTGTGTGTTACAAAAAAAGAAAACGGCTTCTAGTAAGTCTGTTAAATAGAAATTGGAGAAAAAACTTATCTTGAATTTATTGTCCGTAGCTTTTTTTCTGTGGAAGATTGCTATTGAAAGAATTCAGATTTTGCATGAAGAAGGGCAGAGAGGTGTAGGGATATGTATCATCACTCTCAACATTGTGGGGTCCCAGAAGAAGACAAGGCAGATAGAAGGGATACACTTGAAAGAAAATTAGAGACTTTTCTGAGCTAGATGTTTGTATTCTATCTTTTAAATGCTTTATTATGTTTAGAAAATATTTTGTGTGATTGCTCTTTCCTGCTGTTGAAATGGTGATTGTGTAGCAATGACCTGAATAGGTACACAGGTTGTGAGTAGCAGATGAGGGGAGAGCTTTCTAGGTCCTTTCTCTGATTGACTAGTGTCAATTTTGATCTTTACAAATCATGAGTTCAGCCAAGACAAAACTGTTTTAGAGATGTTTGGTTTCTTATCAGTCTTCTTATTTGTTGACAGCATGCTATAGATCCCAGCAGCTGATTCTTTAGCTGAGGTCACTAGTTTTATTTTTGTGTTGATTTCTAATGAAAGTGATCCAAATGCAGCTTTCAAATTCTCTTCTTTACTGCTTGCGTAAATTCCTTTGTTTTGTTTGAGTCTGAAAAATCAGTCTCTCCTTGATCATGAAATGCCTATGCAGATTTTCTACTGTGCTTAAGCTTGTTTTGTGCCTGTGATCTTTTCATAATTTTTTATGGAAAGGGAGGTGTTAGTCCGTACCCTTCTTGACACAGTCCTTACTGTTTTGACCTTCTTCCTTCAATACCTCTTCTGTGCCCTAACAGACCCCATATCAGCTAGGGGAGGCTGTCAGCAATATGGGGAGACCTGGGCACATCAAGAACCAAATGGGCCAAGTTCCTCAGCCCATTCCCAGGCCTACCAGCAGAAGGATGCAGTTCCACCAGCTAATTGCCCTAGCACGCAGTATGACAGGACACACTATCTGTGGCCTCCGCTAATGGCAGAGGCTGCGGGGAAACCCATCCTTTGCTGCGGCTGCTACGCTCAAGGACGGTCCTCAGGTAGGTGAGCTGTAGCTGTTACCTGTAAGTTAGCTGAGTCTCTGAAGCCTTTGTGAAACTTAAAACATCTGCTTGTGCTGTAGTCACGAAAACTGTAGGTGGGGAGAGGTTTGGGAATATGTTCCTGCCTTCCATCACCTTGTCACTTATATTACCTGGAGGTTTATGGAGCTTCCAGGTACTGGGCATTAGAGGTCACTTAAGCAGTCTAGCTTATGAATAAACACTGACTGAAATTCTGCTGTTTGTTTTAGTGCTTCAGTAGACAGAGCTCTATCTGTGAGCATGTGATGGCTGAGAGCTGAAAGCCTGACTTTAAATTGATAGATGTGTTTTGCATAGTAGAAGCTGGGGGAAGACTGTGAAACTGAATCTTGATAGAATGGTTCTCAGAAAATATTTTCAAAACTGTCCTGATTTAGACTATAATCTGTATCTTACTATCTTAAAATTTAGTCAAAACATCACTGAGCTGTTCTTTCTGAAGAAAGCTGCAAATCCTTTCTCATCTGGATTTAGTTTTCCTTCTGCATGGAAGTCTTTAAGTATTTTTTTTTTCCCCTTTTGAACCTTGGAAAGATGAATAAGGTGTCCCATTTTCCAAGGAAGAGCTTTGAAACAAATATTTTGGATTTTAGCATGTTTTTCTTGGAAGCATGTGAGCCACACTCAGCCATACTAGATGGAGATGATGGATGTGGAGTTGAATACAAATAACTTGTATATTTCTATTTTCATAGTTACAGAAAGACTGAAGAAGCAAGTTGGCCAGTTGATTTCAAATGTAATAGTCCTGCTTTCTGTTTCTAGAAGTGATGTTCTGTAATCAAGGCTGAGTTTTGCTGGCTTCAGATAGTCAGATTTCTGCTGTTCCTTTCTCACGTGATGGAGATGAAAATGTAAAATCTTTCAGAAAATATGGAGAATGATTTAATGCTTCTGACCCTCTATAGCAATATTCCATTGACAAAAGTGACATTAGGAAGAAGATGGAACTTCTTGATTAAGGAGATTACATTCAGGGTTTTTACCTTTGATTTCCAGTGTATGATATGAGATGATTTATAAAAGATGCACTTGTGAGAAGTGCAGCAGGCCTGGTAATGAGAAGGGAAAATACTAAAGGGTTTGACTTTTTAAGGTAAGAAATACTAAACTTGGCATTTTTGGTGTGTCTTTATTGCTTCCTAGGGTGCTGTTGGTCTTTTATGTGCTGCTTTGCAATATTCTTGAGCCCAGATCTAACTACTTTTCATTAATATTACTAATTC
This sequence comes from Oenanthe melanoleuca, assembly GCF_029582105.1. Taxonomy (NCBI): domain Eukaryota; kingdom Metazoa; phylum Chordata; class Aves; order Passeriformes; family Muscicapidae; genus Oenanthe; species Oenanthe melanoleuca. The sequence continues at coordinate 11,585,933 of NC_079335.1, forward strand.
AGTGATTATCTAGGGCCTGTAAGAAATCTCAAGTCATGACAGTGAGACTCCTTTATTTTCCCATCTTTTGTTGCAAAGATGGGGGAACAAATCCTGTTTTCCTATTTTTTGTACATACACATAAAATACATATATATCTGTGCATATAATACATAAAATAGATGCTTTTAGTATATAATGTATATACATTGAACACAATTCCTTGAAAGCACCCAATTGCATTTGTATTTTTAGTGGAAGACTTTTGTGGTATGATCACTAAATAGAAGGTCTTTTGAAGTGGATTTTTTTCTTCCTCTTCCTATTGAGGTTGTGTATTACCTAGAAAACATGCAAAAACACCACAGCAATGAGTCTTGATAGCTGGTTTTGTAATTTAATTTGCAGATTTTGAAGAATGCAGTTTCTAGCTAGATTCTCTTTGAAGACACTGGCATGTCATACCATACATAATAATCTGAGATACGTAAACGGCGCATTCTGATAGAAAACTGTTCATAAGTTCAAGTTACTGCATCTTGTTCCTGTTAAAAAGCCCAAATAACTAGCATGCAGGTAAAGGCCTCTACCTCCTTGCATTCCGTTGGGCTGACAGCTGGTGCAGAATCTCTGAGGGAAATTGCAAGGTTTTAGCTACTGTTAGGTGAAATCTTATTTGGTGTCAGAAGAAACCTCACTGGCTTATGTTGTGATGTTAAATTTATGAGCTCCCCAGTTTACTGGAATAGCCTAGGGAGTGTTTGAGCCTATGTGCCTCTACTTCCACAGCTTTACGAAGAAAAGTTAATTCAAAAGATGCAATGTCAAAAAAGACAGTGGATTTCACAGAGGTTTTTAGACACTCTAAACAAGTCTCCTGTGAAAAAGGTTCCCTCTGTTGCATGAGTCAGATGCTTCTTGCTGAAATGAACAAACTGGTTCATCTGCAGTGGTGGTTTAGAACTACTTGGATTTTAGTGCCTCTTTTTGTTAGAACTGAATCTATGCTAACACAAGAAAGCCTGATTCCATCCTTCTGGAAATACTTGTCTTGTTTGAAGAGTGATTTTACAGTGCAAGTGTGAGGTTTGTGATGAGGACTGCCCTCAGCCCACTGAGCTGGGAGAAGAGGAACTGTTCATGTTGTTGTGCTTTGACAGGGACCATGGCACCTGGTGGGGACAGTTCTCTCTTCCTCACTCCACAGACCCAGCATATGCAGGTGAATGCCATGCTGTGTGTGGAGCAATGTCATCTACTTTTCTCTCCCTTGATGTGACCTAGGTCAATAAATGTTTTTAACTCTAGTGTTTAATTGCTATTCTAGGAAAAGGTCTTCTGGCAGACTGCTGGCAAGTGTCTAATTCACAAGTTTGAAGTGCTCTGTCAAGTTGGTAAAATGACAAACTCTTGCCAGCTTGCCTGTGTGAGTTCCTTTATGCTCTTAGGCCATTGCAGCCTAACACAGGATTTGCTAATCCGCTGCTGAGTCAAAAATACTAGGTGGTGAAAGAAATACTGTGTTTCAGATGGAAGGATGTGCTACATTTTGCTTTTGAAACTTTTTGTTTAATATACTCCCCACCTTCAGTCCCGAGTCTTGGAGCCCTGTCATGAAGGCAGAGTGCAGAAGAAAAAGTGTTACTGAGGCTCTACTGATCATTTTCATTGATGTCTGAACCTCGTAAATCACAGAATAATGGAATATCCAGAGTTTAAAGGGACCCACAAGATTCATCAAGTCCAGGTCCTGGCCTTGCACAGGACACCCCCAAGAATCACACCATGTACCTGAGAGAATTATCCAAATGTTTCTTGAGCTCTCTGAGGATTGGTGCTGTGACCACTTCCCTGGGGGGCCTCTTTTAGGGCCCAATCATCTTCTGAGTGTGGAACCTTTTCCTAATATCCAACTTCAGTCTCCTCTGACACAAATTCAGGCCTTTCCCTGTAGTCTGCCACAGACAAGAGATCAGTGGCTGCCCCTCTGCTTCTCCGGGCTGAATAAGTCTTGGCTGTTCAGCCTGAAGAAATAAAGCCCCTGGGGATACCTTGTAGCACATAAATGGGGTTTGCATGTGTCCTGGAGAGGACTTTCCACAAAGACATAGTGATAGGACAAGCGGGAATAGCTTCAAAGTGGAGGAGGATAGGTTTAAATTGGCTATTAGGAAGAAATTCTTTACTATGGGAGTGGTGAGACACTGGTATAAGCTGTCCAGAGGGGCTGCAAGTGCCCCTTTCCTACAAGTCCAGGTTGGATGGGGCTTGAAGCAGAACAAGGGTCAAGTGGAAGGTGTCCCATGGGGTTGGAACTAGATGATCATTAAATCCTTTCAAACCCAGACTATTAGGTAATTTAGGGGCTGAGGTTTAATGTCATAAACAAGAAAATTGGTGTGTGGTCACTCATGGTAAAACTATTCTGAAACTGCTCTCTAAAAATGTCAGCTGTAATTGTCTGACTTTGAACCATCTGCAGCAAGGTTATGTTTTCTGAAGTTCATGCTTTTGCTGTTGTGGTTTGATTTGCTTCCATGTTCTGAAATTTTACTTGCTGATGTAACTTAAAGCAGGTTTGTGTCTACTTAAATGCAGAAACTATTTTTTTTTTTTTTTCAGAGATAACCCTGCAAACAATCAAGTGGAATTGGTGTAAACCCCATAGAAATCCAGTCTTAATATTTATAAAGGATCTTTTCTTGCTGGCGGATGCTCCAGTATTGATTGGAAGTTTTTAAATAATGACTGATTGCTGTTTTGCTTTTGAAAACTCGTTGTAGCATTCAGGTATCCTAAACCACTGGTACCACTTGAGAAGCCAGCAGAGGAGGTAGAATCACCAGAGACGACCAGTGAATTTGGTACAGTAGAAAAAACCCAAATGGAAAAGTGTGTTTGCTGACATGTGGGCTGCTGGTTTGACAGAATTTCTTGCATGCTTGTTTTGATGTATTTGGCATGTTTTGCTGCAAGAAATAGAAGTACACAGTTTTTGTTCGAATTTGTGTAAAGCCTTCAGTCTCAAGATTTTCAGCAATCCACATCTTCAGGTACTTATGCTTAATTTAACGAGGTGTTTCAAGCATAGGTCTGTTGGAAACTGCTGCACTACATATACTATATACTGTACTACAGTTTCTAGTTATTACTTCACCAGAGATTTCAGATCATGAAACAACTTAATTTTTTTGAAGCAGCTCAGTGTCAGCTACCTTATGCTTTTTTCTTGGAAAATGACGTGCATTAAATTGCATGGTCCAAATATAATGCAGAAATAATGTTATTATTAAAAAATATTATTTAGTTAGCTGCCTTTGCCCTTTCCTGCCAAAGGTAAAATAAGATTGCTTCAATTAAAAGAAAAGATTTCTTCAATTAAAATTTGCCTTGTCTTTTGCATGTGTTTAAGCATGTGATGAATACAAAATAGGTGTCATGCACAAGTATCTTTTTAATCACGGATCAGAAAAAGTATCTGAATCTTAAGCCATTGTTCTTTCACTGTCTTTTGTCAAATAGTACATTTTAGAACTAAAAGGAAAATCTGTCTCCCAATAACTCTCTTGTCCAGTACAAAAGCTGCTTTTGATTCAGGGCTTTTTACAGAAGATCACTTGAAATGCAGCTTTTACTTAGAGTGCAACTTAAACCCTTGAGAGTGATAGATTTAAAACATTTAGATCTCCCTGCAATAGGCATGAATGAAATAGATCATGTTTATTCTGTGAACACAGAGGTTCCAGTGTGTAACCTCAGTTAAAAGAAAGGGAAGTCTTCTAGTTTCGATAAGAAATTATTTAAAGCTGACTCATTCTACTGAAAACTCTTAGCTTTACTCAGCCTTATTTATTATTTAATCAATCCAAATATGAAACTACAGAGGGATCTGTTGTCTCCAGAATAAAAATCCTTTTTAAAAACAAGTAAATGGAAAAATCAGATAAGTATATCATGCAAATGGAGTACTTAAGGTATCTTGGGTCCTTGTGCTGCTGTTTAGATTTTTTTACAAAAACAGCTGATTTTGGTGAAAGCCGGACATGGATATGGAAGCTGCCTTCTGCCCCCTTTCTACTTTATCCTTAAATTAGCACGGTGATATTTCAAATATTCTGAAAGCATGCCTTTTTGTTTCTGTTTTGTTGCTGTGTCAGAGAACTTCCTTTAACAGTGGAAGAACATGGAATTTTTGGAACGTGACTAACTTGTGCCTGAAACATGCTTCCTCTGAAACATGGGGGAGCATTTCAAGGCAAAGCCCACAAAATACTTTTTTCAACCCAGCAGACTGCATGTTTCATTCAAAACTATGGAATATAAAACCATAGCTTTTTCCTAGTGTTTTTTTTCCAGTGTTCATTTACTTAGGATTCTTAGATATTTATATGCTAATTGTTAATAAAATATCCTCCCTAGCAGCCATAATACATAGTGATACTTGATACTTGCTATACTTTTTTCCTGCATCAATTGCCAGTTTCCTTTTGTATGTGATGGGCTCATCATATTAATTTATTTTTGGGTATCTTTTGAGTTTTTATTAAATTTTGTTTAGACTGAGATACTTTTGGCAGATACTAACAGGTCATTATTTTTTAAAATCACATTATTTTCTCTAGATAATGAAAAGGGGAAATAGGAACATATTTAAGACTCTGTATTTTGAGATGAATCATATTCTGTATCAACTCTCCTATTTTTTTAAAGCAGTCCTAAGAAGCCTGTGTTTGTTTTATTATCTCCTGCTGCTTGTGTGTAGGGATAAAACCTTTCCTCAGTGCTCTTAAATACTTCATGGCTTTTAGGCATTTCCAGAATTAAGACATGCCTTACTGTTTGGCAGTAATCCTGGTGAAAGGCTCTGCATGACCTGGGGAAAGGACACAGCTTTGAAAAATCTTTCTGATTTCAGGAAAAACGGAAAAGTTTGAGACAAAAAGATTTCTGCATGAGATCAGCTTCAACTTAGAGAAGCCAGATACAGTGTCCACAGTGGCCTGGCCTTAGGTTCCCAAAGCTCACTTCTTGGACATAGTCTGGGAACTGCTGTCTGGGCATGAGCAGTTTCAAAACATTCTGGAAGCCTTGAGGGAGGGTTAGGAGACAGTCTCTGGTATGTGATTCTTGCCGGTGCCATGGACAGAGGTCTGTGCTTTGGGTTGTGCTGTTGTATGTAAAGTTGTATTGCCACAAATCTCAGGTCCAAATGCTTACTGGGCACCAACAATAATTGCTGCACTTTGACCTGCTACATTTTTCTTTTGGGCATTATCAGTTTCTGGTTATTGTACTGTTACAGTAACTTTTTCAATTATTTGCACTTGATGGCATTTGACTTTGTGCAGTGATCCATCCCTTAGGGCTGACCGGTTTGCTGTAACTTACACTAAGGGTGTGAATTGTCAGTCTCTATGAGGATATTATCCCATCTTTCATAGCAATCTGAATTGGTAGAAACTGTGTTTTATTTGCTTTATTTAATTGTGTGGAAGACTGGAGAAAAATGTGCATGAACAAACCAGTTTTTTTAGCCAGCTACCCTTTCAAATACCATCAGCTTGTATTTTCAGATTACAGATAACCTTTTGATCCATTTGTTTGTTTGCTTCAGTTCTAGCAACAGGCTGATTTTCACAAAGTGCAAGTAAAACTGTGATGTTACAAATGTAAAATTAACTGTTTCACTCAAGATTGAGATTTAAGAATTTCCAGCTAGATTTACAGTCATTTTGTCTAATAAAAATTTTTGTCATGAAGAAGAGATGGGAAAACAGCTTGAAATCCACCACTCCTTCCCCAGTTTCATATCTATTTTTATTATTTTATGGAGTAAAGTAAATCAAGTAAATAGGTAGCTGCAAAAGTGACAGTGCTGTTATAAATAATCAGCCTAGTGACCTTTTCCTTGTGCAGATATCCAACAGACTTCTGATTCAGTGTCCCTTTCCCTGAACAGAAGAAATGTACCAATGTACACTTGTTGAGTTCTGATAAATCATAAATGGCCCAGGCTGAAGAAGACTGTTCTCATTGGGAATTATGTATGACCTTTTATAAGTTTTTTACTTGTTTGATCTGGTTTACCAAAACAAAAAAAAATAAAATTCTTTGGATCTGTGAAGTTTTCACTGTCAAGGTTGGGTGCTGGGAAACTATTTTGTCTACCTCATTTCCATGCTTACATCAGTTTTTGCAGTTGCACATTACTATGGCTGAGTTTTTCTGATTTTTGTCTGATCCTGTGTTAAAATGCTCAGTTAAAAATAAAGAAAATAAAAGAGCTCACTTTAATTACTTTTTCCCATCTGAAGAGGAAAAGCATTTTCCTGCGTTTCCCACAGTGAGTAAGAGCAGGCCTGGATGAGCTGTGGATGAGGTGATTCATAGTGGATGTGACTTGGCTTTATGGGTGTGGATTTACTGCTGGCTTCACCCATGTTGTTGTAAGAAGTGTTCTGTTCTTTCCCTGTCCCAAAAACCTGACTATGCAAGTCTCAGTTCTGCTTCCCATGCTAGCACTTCTGTTCTTCTCTGGGCCTGGCTGTGTACCTGACAAGTACAAGTCAAGAAAAAGTGCTAGAATAAAGGAGAAGTCCCAAATACATGATCAGGAGGGAATTTAGGAACAGGAGGAAAAGTATCAAATTTCCCCTTGCAATAACAAGGTGACTTTAGATCACTTCAGGATGTAGTTTCCTATTTGACCTAAGGTTCTGCCATTCTGTTCTCTCATGGGAAGTGCCAGGAGGGTTTTTGTGCCTCAGGCAGGAGTCTCTTCTGGGATCTTTGTGTTGCTAACAGCACATGGTGACTTGCACTAGTTAGCGATACTGGTTTGATCTCCCAGGTTACCTTTGCAGTTTTGGCAACTACTTGTAATTACATTTTTTACCTCGGCATTTGTCTTGTGACTAGAAAAGGACCTGTCTTTCCTCTCCCTTCCTCTGGCTCTCTATTCAGGATTATTCATCGTGGTCTGAGTGGCTGCCCCCCCACATCATACAGTACTTTGCTTCAGCACTGCAAAAAGCAACCTCAGCCTGAGCCCATGCTCTTCCTTGCTGCTGGAAAAGGGGCGGTGTAAACATTGCACAGATTTTGGAGAAGCAGCGGGAGGAGAGAATAAGGGAGGAAAGGATGCTGGAGGCACGCTGTGGTCAGTCTCCATTGCACAGTGTGAGAAACAATACGGGTGCATATTTCATTAAGATCTCCAGTAAGCAGTGGCATTGTGGTATGTCCCTGATGTGGGCAGTGCCACAGCCCATTTACTTTCCATTGCCATGGGGAGAAGTGTTAAATACATTGGATTCCATATTTCCTTGTCTGTGGAAAACAAAATAGACTTATGCATACAGAAAACTCTGAGCTGAGGATTTGTGTCTGTACTTCACTAATTCTCAAGCTGATTAGCAGAACTGGAGGTGAAGGGTGTAATTTCAGCACCCACAGGATTCTGCTTCCTGCTTACAGTGAAGCTGTGACAAAAGAACAGGTTAAAAAAACCTGTCAGTGGAAAAGGGGGAGTGCATCAAGTTGAAAAACAAAAACTGTCAGAGTAGCAGAACCATGTTTCATAAACTGACATTGGGTACTTTCTGGGAAAGTTAAGAAGCATTGGATTAAAGAGATGGACCAGATGTGCAGCTTTTCGTAGAGCAGAGGTCCTGAAGCAGCTTTAGAGGGAGTGTGTGCACAGCTGGCATGTGCAGGGATGTGATGGGAACTGAAGCTTGTGTTGGCTCTTCAGCTGGAAGCTGCAGGGATGCACTTGCAATTGAATCCTCCTGAGAGAGGCTTCATGCTTGCCAGAGGCTGGAGAAACACTGACCAGGAGAAGGATTTTCTTTTTTTTGTTCTACAGAATGAAGGCAGTTGGTGGAAAGAATAAAGAGAGCTTAGTCAGAACTGTTCACTTTTAGAAAGAATAGAGCACAGTAGCCTTAGTCTTCTGCTTCTTCCTTCTGTATGACCTTACTTACAAAACCAGCAATCTTAGTATTTCAGATAATTTTTGTGAACAGACTGAGTTTTCTATTAGAACTTTAAATTCATGTGCAGAATAAATGATTATGTAATGCGCTGCATAACAACCCAGTAGATATTCCATACTCTTATAACACAAAAGCTAAAAGAAAATATTTTACATTCCATGTGAAGTGATTTTATCTGTTTTTATATTGCCATCGTTCCTTCTGCTGTTTTCCGGAGAAAGTGGTTATTGCAGCTTGAATTTGACTATGCAGGGAGTCAGATGAGGGAGTCAGACTAGTTTCACTAATGAGGCTTTGCTAAGTTTCATGGGGAAGGGGGTATCAAAGTGATGAATCTACTGCACTACCTCTAGCAGCGGGTGAAGAGTTAAGAATAATTTCTTTGCTACTGCATTCTGTATTAATTAGGCATTTATACAGAGGCACAAATTACATCAGTGAAATTTATGGCTGGAAGTTAAATTGTCAGTGGTTTGTTATGGTGTTCCTTTTGCTGACAGGAATGAATAGATTCTTAAGGACTTCAAGGCAGCTCATACTTTTGTCTTTAATGCCCCAATGCAATGAAAAATTGGGAGGAATATCATTACATTTAGTATGTCTGTAACAAAATGTTTGACAGTCATTTGGTTTATCTGTCCACTCTCTCTCTCTTATTTTGGGTAGCTATATTAACTCTGAGACAGATGAAAAGCAATAAACTCTACATGCAGTTAAAGTTATTTCAGACAGAAGCTTATTTCTGCAGTCATACTTGCTTCCAAGGTCATCCTCAGGCAGGGAATGGAACTTTCTGCTTACAAGAGGGCTGGTTCTTAGTGGTAGGTGATTTAATAGCAGTTTGTCTTCAGCTCTCTGTAAAAAATCATAGCTGAGTTTTCTTAGAGGAAGAGAATAATCCCACCAAACACATTTAACGTGCCAGCCCCCTGCCTGGTGCTGCTGTGCTGCTGCAGCTGCCTGCGGGTGGTGGTGGCTGTGGGAAGGGCTGTTGCTGTCTGAGTGCAGGTACTGCTGGTACCAGGGGCTGTGGGAAGCACAGCTGTTGCTGAGGCACAAGCCCCTCGTGTTGTTACACTCAGTTTGGTTCCAGGGCAGTGGAGGCAGGAGTGCCCTGATTCCCCTGCATTCTGCACAGGCTGTTGTCAGTGAGCTGTCAGGGGTTCTGTTGCTGGCTGCAGGTACCAGACCTGCAGACCTGGGCTTGAAACCTTGAAAGCCAATGTTGCTCCCTGTTCTTAAAACCATTTTCCCACTCGCTTTCTTTCCTGAGGAAACAAGTGTAGTTTTGTGCAGGAAGGGAAGGGGCATAAGGGAGAGGAGGGGCAGGAATAAACAAGCTTGTCTCTCGCCAGCTTTTCGGAGTTCTTGTTAAAACAGGGCCTGGGGGAAACATAAATGGATAGAGGATATCGTACACATAACTCCCTAGATATTTCATGACCTCTCATGTTCAGACATCAGTGTTGCCTAACACAACTCAATTTAAAAGTGATGAAAGTCCTCTGATAGATCAGATCTCTGATTGTGCACAGAGTGCTGATAATATTTATTAACAGAGCTTCTGTGGTGTCCCACAGAATTGCTTTGCTTGTCCTTTTACAGGAATGTATCATACTGATAATGCACAGATACCATAGTCTTGCTACCAGTTCATCACTGTTGCTATGCTGCTGCTCTGCTCAACCTCAAAACCATGAAATGATGGATAGATCCCTGCCTTGAATGAGAGGGGCCCAAGCTGTGCTGACAGAGTAATGCCAAAACCTCACCTTACTGAAACAGTTAAATGAATATATTTGGATGGCATTAATTCCACTCTGTTAGTTAGAAGGACTCATCCTGTCTTTTTCAAATCTAGTGGAGAGGTTGTTAATAATCCCAGGCAAAGATTCATTCATCTGAAGATGGAAGAGTTTGCTATGCCATTGGGAGGTGTCCCTTCTCTGGCGCCCTGGAACTCCTTGCAGTCCTCAAGTGTTGAACTCTGGAGAGGGTGAGGAGAGAAGGCAGAGCCAACCTTCTCTTGGGAGGATGAAAATTTGGTTTTTTGAGGCAGAGAGTTTTAACTCTGAAGATGCTTCCTTCTAGTCAGGGAATTGCTAGTTTGTTTCTTGGCAGCTCTCAAGTATCTTCTTATTTTTTAATTTTTTTCATTAAATAATAATAATATAACCATTTACTTCTGGAACACAGATCAGAACACCTCAGTATTGTTCTTGTTCACTCTCCTGTCAGTGTTAGTATGTCGCTGGCACTTTTATGCAAACACTTCAGCTGTTATTCTTATGTCTTCCATTTGTCTCTGAAGGAGAGAGCTCAAACTCTCTATTGCTGTCCTTATGCTGCATCTCTATTACAAGCTGCAAGTCCTTTCTGTGTTGTCATCATTTTAGCTTATTAACCCCCTTGAATCCCAAGGGATTTCAAAAGTTAGACTTCTTAAGTCTTAATTTTTTTTTTTTTCCAGCTGTGGTTTGAGACCTTTTTAAGCAAACTACTGCAAATACTATTTTGACATGAACCTGCTTGAGTGGAAATGCTGACTTTCACATTTACAAGGCACTGATAGAGATTGGGATTAGGTCAAGGATAAAACCTGCTTAATGATGAGGACAGTGATTTGAACCTCTGGGTACCTGTTTGCATTTTATGCTTTCTTCTACATTTCTAGTTGGGATTTCCACCTTAGGCCTCTCTGTTTTGTCAAGAATCTTTAAAAGGATATGAATGCCATGCCACATTTTTGGAAGGGATAATAGGATAAGTGTATTGTATACTTACTACAGGGGATCAGAGGGGTGAATTAAGCCTGAAGTCACTGCTGGGGTTTGTTCTGAAGGGAATTGATTGGCCAGGGAGCCTACTGCATTCCTGCTAGGCTTGTTCAGCTCTTTGCCCCGTAGATGTAACAAAAGTTTCAAATAAAGGTGATGATCTCCTGCTACTTCAAGGTTTTTCAGGGAGGTCACAGTGTAATTCTCTACAAGGTTACAGGGAATATTAAAAAAATACTATCCTATTTGTATTTATGCAGAATATTCGTTTGGACACAGTTACCTTCTCCAGAGTAGTAGAGAAATTTTCTATCTCCTCCTCTGTCTATTTGTACCAGAGGTTCTTCCAGCTTTCCCTCTGCTGGGCATGTGACTGGAAGGGCTGACAGCCAGGTTTATATTTAGCACTGCACAAGTCAGCAGCCTTTCATGCTTTAATTGCTGTAGTAACAGGAAACCACTTGTGAGTTATAACAAGTGATGCAGAATTTTTCTTTACTGTCAACTCACGGATTGTTGTTTCCCCATCTGGAATACTAAGGGAACCCAACTGAAGATCAATGGGCCAAGGTTTTTCAATTTTGCTAGATTGCGGATTTGGTGAAAACCTCGAGGAAGAGCAGAGGAGGAAAGAATGATGATGAGAAGGTGCCTTATGAGCTTATTCCATGAATGAACTCGTACATCAGAGTCAGAAATTGCTTTTGAGGATCCACCTCTGAACAAAGTAATAACACAACTAATTTTTAGGCTCCAGTCCAGAATTTTGGTTGTAAAGATCCTTTCATGAACTCTCGTGCAAAGGAGTACCTCTTAGTAGACACAACAATTGCTCAAATTTCTTGTTTTGTGTAAGTAATGTTTTTGCTGTTTCAGTAATGTGTATCTGAATGATTGGCTGAAATGAACTGTACATTTGGAGGCTTTTTGGAGGAAAGAATTCAAGACAAAACCCTCTGTGGCTTCTAAATTAGATGCCTTCAGAGCCTAAAATGATGTTATAATAGATCCGGATTATGAATTTTTTTATATTCCTCTTTTTGATACTTATTGTTTAATAATTAATTTAAATAATTCAGGCATTATTTAAAAATCTATAAAACACTGCTCATATTTTTTTTTCATATATGGCAATACTCAGCAGCAGCAAGTATTTTCTTAGGGTAGCTCTGGCAGTAGGACCTGCATTCAGTGTTAGTGTTTCCTGCCCCTGGGTGACAGTAACAGATTCAGCTATAAAATTTTATGGTGATGTTAGCTGCAATTCAAATAAAATATAATACATGCCTTTAGGCTTGCCAGTTCTCTTGTATGCTAGTTCTTTAAAAATGATGACAACTTGCTGGGTTTTGGTTGGGTTTATTTTTTATTAAGTGAACTCCCATTACCTGTTAGTCAGTTGTGGTTAGTTTGTCAGCTAAGAATAATAATTCTCAAACTAAATTTCAAGTACTTGGCTACAAATGGCAGAGCAACTTTAACTTACTGGGTTTGGACCAAATTGTGGATGATGGTATTATTTATGTGGAAGGTTATATATTTGACTCCTTCACCCCCTGTGCTCCCTGTTTTTTAAAATAGTTAGAGAAATAGATGATACTATAACTATAAAAAATATCAAGAGCAGATTTAAGAAGCAGTGAATGTTTTTCTGCTTCCCAGACTTTGCTAATTCAGGGCTCATGACATGTATTGCACTTGAACCTTGGTTTATGGTAATGAATGTCAGTTGGAAAATAGCAATTCTTCACTCTACCATTTCATTTTATCCCTTCTCCAATAAGATGAATTCTATGTCTTATTGAGTGCTGTGGCACAGGATGAGCTGGTGAATGGCCATTGTAAAATACAATTCTGGAGTGCTTTAGAGCTGTTTTCTTTTTTTCTCCAGACATTTGAATTGTTTGATTCTAACTGAATTGAGTTCTTTAAAGAGGGTTTTGCAATTTGGATTTTTGTTTTCCCTCTGGTAAAACAAACAAAGGGCATGTTTCCTTTGCTGTACTCTCTGAAGTATTTTTATTCTTGTGTTTTGCTGAGTCTTGAAAACTCAAATAGTCAGAACAACTTACTATGAATAAATACCGTATTCTGAAACATACTTTGCTATCTAGAGTTTAAAAAAAATTTTTCAGTAAATTTTTTGGTTCTCAGTGCTTTCATATCTTTCTGTTTTAAAGTATGTTATGCTTTAAAGAGCTGATATTGGAAGTGATTCTGTAAAAAGTTTTTTGGCTTTTATGCCACAGTGGTTTTTTTTTTTTTTTTTTTTTTTTTGGTTTTTTTTTTGTTTTTTTTTTTCTTTCTTTAATTTTCTTCCTTCCCTATGACCGAGCTTTAAATGAATCTTTGGCCTCTACAAGTAGAGCTGAGCTGGAGCAGCCCTTTCCTGCAGCAGGCAGTGCTCTGTACCTGGCAGAGGCAGAGCATCAGTTCTCAGGGAAGTTGCCTTTGTGCTTTAAAGCCTTGTTTTGGTGTTTCAGAGGGGACAGCTTTTCCCATGAGCCTGGTGCTGCAGGAATCATGTGACAAGGTCCTGAGCCCCCTGCTCTGGTTTGGCCCTGCTTTGTGCTGGGGTGGGATGAGATGTTCTCTCAGGCTCTGTCCTGGCTCAGGCAGAGAGGGAGCATGTACAGGGTTCACCAGCACCAGTTTTATCTGAACTTCATCTGGCAGACTTCTCCTATCCCTCTCTTATTAATATGTGTAATCACAGATTTTTTTCACAGATTAATTTTTATCTTGATGATGAGGGAAGCTGTTAGCCAGGCACACTTCCACATGAGTTTACAAGACTCCCTTTTATAAAATGAAGCTCCAGCAGGAAGATGCCATTACTGACATGGGCTCCCTGTGGCTGGTCAGGAGCAGTCTGGTCTCCAGAGCATGGTGCCACCATGCTGTCCCCAGTGACCTCTCTTGCAATTTCTGCCCTGATAGTGTTGAAGGACTGCTTGATAAGATGCCTATTTAGCAGGAATCCCATGCTACTGAAAAAGATTATGTCAATGATTAAGTAATTTTTGTTTATGTTTGATCCCGTGGTATTTCCTTCTATCTTGCACTAGCTTGTCTTTCCTCTAACCTCAAAGTGGTGTCCCAGCCTCCCTTCTTTAAGAAACATCCCAAGGTAGTCCTTGATGGATGTTCTGAAGGAAGAGCTGATGTTCTTTTCAGTTATTGCAACTTGGAACTCCCGCTATTCCTAGATGTAAGATATTTTTATTTATTTTTCCTTCTATCAAGCACCTTTAATTCTTCCTTTTGGTACTAAGTTTCTAAAATCAATTATGCAGTGGGTTTTTTTAGCTTTTCAAAATAGCTGTCTAGCTAGACTGAGCAGAATGTAATTGTGTAGACTGACAGCTCCTATCAAACTCAGTTGTAGTTAAATACAGAGAACTGTTGTTCTAGAGCTTTGTAGTATTTTGTAACAAGCTGAAGAGTCTTTTCTATTCTGTATTGATACCCAAAATAGATTGAAATTATCTAATCTAACTGGCTGTCATAATCAGGGAAAACTATGAAAAGATGTCTTCCTCAGAGGTAGAGCGTTTCCAAGAAATTAGTTTATGTTGTTACAGTTTCTTATCATGCAATTCTTTATATGGAGATCTAGATCTAAAAACTCATGGGCACTGCAGCAGGGGTGGTTTCAGTGGCAGTGCCACAGGAAGCCCAGGAACCACAGTGGTTGGTGTGAGGGCTGCCCATCAGAGCAAAAAGCCATGGAGGGCAGCACTCTGTGACCTGTGCTTGTGTTCGGTTTGGGATTTTTATTCTCTGCTGGCATTCAGCAGGATGGAGCAAATGAAATTTCATCAGAAATGAGCAGTGTTGACTTAGGTTGCCTCGCCACCCTCAGGGCATCTGGAGCTTTTGGAAACAGTGGCCTCAGCTAATCTCCTTGTTTCAAGGTGGCTTTGATTTTCCCCAGTTTTGTGGAAATTTACTGTCTCTGAGAAAAGCTGCCCAAGTTCTTTGGTTCTTTGTCTGTGCTTCTGAAAAAGATTTGCCTAACTTGTGAGAACAGAGGGAGACCCCATGAAAATGGGTCCCATCCCCTATGCCAGCCTTTCTGAACATAAGCTGAAAATTTTGCTCTGATGTTTTCTTGCTGTTGATACTTGAGGCTTCAGAAGATTGACTCTCACAGGACCCCCCTCTGTTTAACATGTTCCTCTTCCTGCCTGAGCTTTGAATCTGTGAATTCAGTGGCATTTTCTAGGGAAGAGCAAAATAATCTTTATTTCTGTGGTATTTGGGCTATACTTGTTCCATTTGCATGGTGAGTACATCTGATGTTTGTCAAGCTTAGGTAGTGTTTATATTGGGTACAGGGAGGAAACACCTCTTCAGTAACTGCTAGAGCTTGAAAGTTGTTAAAGATCTTCAATTAGTGAAATTATTTTGAAAGTCAGTGTCCTGGTTGGCTGAATACTGGTATTATGATCTAACTTTTATTCCTCAAAGGTACTTTAAGTGAACATTTTATTTTCGTCTTTACAATAGCTTTGAATATAAGAGTGACTTGGATGCAAGAATACTCACTTTAGTCTGCAGTGCTCGGACATAGGCTAGAATTAATCACAGTCTGTGTTTGCAGCATTGTCTTTCTGGGTACTTGGCTGCCCCAAGCAAAATTTGAATACTTGAGTGTTGTCGGTTCCACATTTTACCATTTTTAATCTTTGTCTGTAGAAGTTACTTCAGAAGAAGTATGGAAGCAACTTGTCAAAACCTCAGGGTTCATAATATTGGAAAATACTGGGTGAATAATTTTTTTCTGTTTTAAAAAAGGAGGTCTTACGCTTAATATCTACATAAAAAAATACACAAGAGCAACCCAAAATGTAGCTAGTTTTTTTTCCCTTGCTGCTGTTAAATGAGTAACTTGCTGTTGAATTCTGCACAGCATCTCTGATCACAACTGCATTGGTTTCCTGTAGAGAAAGTACTCTGTCAGGTTCAGGAGTGATATCCTGGTCCTTGCTAACTCTTAGTGGTTTGAGTCTAGGATACCTGAAACATGCACTAAATGACCAAACTTAGTCTGCTGTTACTGAAATCAGTAGTCTCTATTTTTTTTTGTTCTTATATTGCTGTGAAACAATGTCTTTTGTGAGAATATAAATGATAAGATTTGTTTTACACACTCTGGGGGAAATAAGGCTGTCTGCTGCATGTTTAGAGGGCCACTAAAAAAATAACATACAATTGTCTCTAGAAGATTTGATTTTTCAAATTTTAGTATGGTTTTGTAATTTTCCAATGAAGATGGCTGTTGGACTGCCTCTGAAGTATGCTGTTACTTTGCATAATCACTTAAACTAGTGTAAGCTTGTAATATTCTAAGACTTTTTGGCATATAATACAATGTTGTCATTTGTAAAAATAATAAAAATGTAGGTGTGAAGTATTTTTTTTTTCCCATTTGAAAGCTGTTAAATAACATAACTGCTTTTTTGCCTGCTAGTAATTTGGTAAAGATTGGATAATAAATTGAATTTGTGATGAAGCAGCTAACTTTCTCATTTCATTTTGACTTCTCTAGAGAAGTTGGAGGTTGCACCACCATCTCCAGGACAACTGAGACATGGTAAAAGAAGAATGTTTGTTGAATGTGGTTCAGTATTTGTGCAGTCCCTCTTTGAATTGGCTTCATCTTTGTTCCACAAGTGCTGGTCTGTCCTCATCCCTGTTGTATGGAGTGAGAGAAAACCAAAGCAAGCACCAACACTCACCCTGCTGCCTTTGTTTCATAACACCTCGGCTGGAGAATGTGCAATACTTAGTGAAAGTAGGACAGAAAGCCCAAATGAGAGCACACTGTTCAAAGCCAGCAGCAAACATTGTTTTTCTAAGCCAAGCAGTGTTGGTGCTGCAGTGCCTTGTGGAAGTTTTGTGCTTCAAAAGGACTGAGAAGTGGTATAAAATTGCACAGAAATTTGAAACAGATTGTATATTTATAATACCATAATTCAAATTCTGATTTAGTTTCCAAATTAATCTATTTTTGTGGTTTTGTACTCTGCAGTGAGCAAATTTATTTAGGCAAACATTTTCCTTTTCTAATTATCTACATTTTTTTCTAATTTGGTTTCCCCCCCCCACCCTTTGTCCTGGGGTTCTGTTTACACCATTAATTCCAAAATTCTGTCCATTTCACTAAGAATTTGAGGTCCCAGTTTAGCACCAGTACACACATTTTGAAAATACTGTGTGCTGGGCATATCTGTGTGCTTTTTTGATTATTTATTTGTCCTGTGATAGTTTAAAAATAATTGGAAAGTTTCATAGTTTTGTGGTCTAGTCTTTTACCTGTGCAGTTTAGGAGACAGGCATATTCTCACATAGTAGTTACAGATGTCCATTCATGTTCTAGTACCTAAGCATAAATGATCTTGAATGTGGCTTTGGTTTTTTGTGTGGTCATGGATTCATCCTGTCTGCAGAAAGGAAACCCAAAAGGCACTGGTACCAGTTTCTTTTCACATGACTGTGAGGTTCATGCACTCCTCTTTCATCCCTCTTCTTAAGTTTGCATCTCTTTAAGTTTATAAAATGTAGGAATTATAGCCCAGCGTGAATTAAAAAAAAACAAACTACCCAAACTCCAACCAAATCCAAACTGAATATCTGCTGCATTTTAAAAGTTAAAAAAAATGAAAATTTTCAACTTTCAACTGTATTTTAGTTATGTAGCCTGTCCTTATGCTGTATTTAGTCTTACAAAGTGAGCACCTTGAAACTCAGCTGGAGACAATGCTGTGCAAATTCAATCCCATCCCCATTAGAAGCTTTCAGGCTAAAAACTGAGAGGGAAAAATGAAGCAGGGCTAAAAGGAATGACACAGTAGCACTGTGCTTATCCTTAGAAATTACTCAGACTAGCATGTTCCAAACTTCAGCAACAGAAAATATTTTCAGAAAGGATTTAATGGGTTTCAGAAGTAAAAAAGAAGAAAATATGTGAAACAAAAGGTGGAATTTGGTTTCTTAAGCAGTGTATAAAGAAGCAGTTAAAACTTGCATTGAGGTAGTGCACAAACAAAATCAAGATACAGTAGTTTTGGTTGAACTGCTGAGATAATTAACAATGTATTATAACAGACACACTAGTGAAACCCACCTTGACATTTGCAGATTTGGCTGAAGGAACTTGGACAAGAATTGTCTAGCTCCAGACAATGCTTTTAAAATATGAAATTTTAGGAATGTGTGAAGAAGATTAAGCTCTTGCACAGAAATAGTGAGGAGCTTGCAGAGAAAGGGCCTTTATTTCAAGCAAAAGAAGAATGCAGGAGAGACAGTTTGGTGATCTTCAATGAGACAGTTTGGTGATCTTCAGTGATACTGCAACATCTCTTTAAGGTCTGTAAATAATACCTGAGTTCATGTAGTTTTAGGTATTTCTCTTATGCACTAGTAGGCTTAAGTGGCTTCCCCCTGAAATTGTACAAGTATTTGCAAAGTAGGCAGTTCACCTGGTTCTTTACAAGCCATTAGTAACATTTCTGTGTAGCAAAGGGTTTTACCACAACTACCGGCAGCAAAAAGGTGACCAGTAGGAAAGAAATTTTGTGTATTTTGCCTTTGTTTCTCTTAAAACCAGTATTAGACATTTCAATTGTTCCTGTGCACTAGTGAACTCTCTTATAAATATTTTTTTTTCTTTATTACTTGTTTCTTTTAGTGTTCTTCCACAATGCATTACCTTTTGTAGGGTTTGGATTTTTGGATAACGCAATTATGATTGCTGCGGTAAGTTCACTGTTTCATTCCTTGATCAAGTCTCTAAGATTCATATTTTTCAAGAGAACAGAGTAGAATGGCCTGTGAGAACTAGTCTAGAAAGTCTAGGATCAGGATCTGCTCAGGATCCTCTCAGGGTCTCTAGTCAAACCTCCTGCTCAAAGCAGAGCCAGCTGTAAGATGAGACCAAGTTGTTCATGGTTTTATCCTGAGGGACTTGAGAAATCCAAGGGCAGCCTGTCTGAGCAACCTGTTCCAATGCTCAGCTGTCCTCATGATGGAAAATGTTTTGCTATATCCAACTGGACCATG
Source organism: Oenanthe melanoleuca (assembly GCF_029582105.1). NCBI lineage: Eukaryota > Metazoa > Chordata > Aves > Passeriformes > Muscicapidae > Oenanthe > Oenanthe melanoleuca. The sequence continues at coordinate 11,604,753 of NC_079335.1, forward strand.
TCTTGTTTTAGTTCATTGTCTCTCATGTTTTGACCATGTACTGGTGTTTCATAATACAGACCATGTGGTTTTGTTTCTTCAGCTGAAAACATAAGGATCTGGGATAATGTGTTTTATTTGTTGGCTCGGTATTTGTAGAAGTTTTTGTTCAGAACTGTGCATTCAGCTAAGAATTGCAGTGAGGAAGATGGTATGCAGGGATAGAGGTTGTAGGTTTGTCCACCAGCTGCCTCCTACAAGGGTATGAAATATTAAAAGACTTTCAGAAGTAGGCCCTTGCCTTAGGGGAAATATATATCCCAGGAAGACAAGATCTTTGTGATCTAATAGAAGAAATGTCCATTTATCCTTTCACTTCTAATGTAGACAAGCAATAAACAATACTTCTGTCCGTTGTATCAATATAATTTATTTTAACTCCAAATCCCTCAAATAATGAGAAAACTCTTTATTTTTCAGGGAACCCAAATAGAATTGTCAATTGGAGTTGTCTTAGGAATTTCAACTATGGCAGGCAAGTATTAAAATTGCAGCACATTTGGACTCGTATGGCACATTCCTGTATTTTAGGCTGAAAGTAGCACACAGGCCTGGAAATGGCTCTTCCTCAGTCTTGCAGCTGCCTTTCCTAATAAAGAAACAACTTCTGGGTGAAGCAAGGACATATTCCATTTGCAGAAATGGAATTTCAGTCCAAATAGCTTTTTAAATTCTTGTTGATTTCAGTCTAATAATTCAAATCCTGGGTCATTTGGGAAAGTGTATTTGCATTTCTGTAATGGAACTGCTCTAAACTGCCCAGGGCCCAATATCAATGTATGTGGGTATATGTATGTTGCTGTTTGCTTGCAGTGCTAAGTGGAGATCAGTGTTGGTGCCTTTTTACTGTAGTTCTTGATGGCTCCTCTGCCTTGATGAGATAGCCCAGGAAGGCCAAGCAGCCACCCTGCTCCTGCAGTGGGCCAAAACTGATAAGCTCTGCTCAACAGCTTTGGTGCCTGTGCAGTGTCAGAGGTTGCTTGAGGATCCACCAGCTGCAGGTGCAGCATTGCTCAAAAGCATGGAGGAGGGAGAGCTTCACTGAAAATGTCATAGCTGAGAAAGTTAAAGATTTGGAAATTTGCAGGCCTTGGTTCAATGTGACACAGTCACAAGGAAGCTTATCTTAGTAAGGTCTGCTGTGAAATCACATATTTTGTGTGTAGCTTTGTTCACTTGTGTATAGTATTTCTTCTTAAATTGACACAGTTCATGGATATGTTGACATATTTAACAAAGCTGCAAACCTGAGTGACAGCTCCTTCTATTTCCAGTTCTCCTGTACCTCTTCAGCCACTGGAAGACCTTGCTTTGTGTCCAGAATTAGCTGCATGGAGCTGACAACCATGCACAGCTGTTCTTAATTCTAATCTCAAGAGTTATGTTGATTTCCAGGTGTTAGTGTTGTCTTTTTATATTTGTCAAGTTTTCTCCACATAAATTGAGAAAAATAGTTGCACCTCTTACTAATTGTTCTGCTGTTATTAAACTGTAATAAGGTCAGAAAAAAAAATATAAAGAACTTAGATCTAGTCTTTAATTCTATATAAATTGAGAGTAAGTGAGGGTCACTGGAGAATGGGAGCTGGTTGATTTTGTTCATAGCTAAAATATCTTTTTCCTCTTTCTCCCTCCAGCTGCAGCTTTGGGAAACCTTGTTTCAGATTTAGCTGGACTGGGGTATGTATGAACTTGTGCTAAGACTATTAAGTGCATTCTTTGAGATGCAAAGTGGAAATATATTTTTTTGTAATATAATATAGCTCTGCCTAATATGCCTTCTCAGGTTGTTATCCCCAGGCCTGAAGAGAATTTCTTCTCCTCAGCTAAAACAATATCTCTGGTCTTCAGATCCAGGCATATCTATTTCTGATAAAAAGAGATACAGCTTATTTTAGTTTTTAAAGGAAATTTCTGCATAACTGCTGAAAATAAAGCTGTTTGTTAGGCCTGTTTTTCCCACTTTCCCTCTGTTTTGTTTTCTGCAAGTTACAAGGCTTGCTACTAACTAGTCTGTGCATAACCTTTCCTCCAGTAAGGTTACTTAAAAAGTTCTTCAAAAATGCATTAACATTCACACCAGTTGTGTTGTACTGCATAAAGTTTTTTGGAAATACTGTCAGTGAGATAATTAGCTTACATTGCAAAATGTGACCTTTAGAAGTCTGAACTCTTTCTCATAGTTTTCTCTCAATCACTTTATTGGTATGCTGAACGAAAAGCTCTTGCTTTTTAGTTAAAGTATTTCAAAACCCTCACTAGAAAATACTGTGAGATTTAAAATCATTTGCTCTTGTTTTCTTGTTCTTCCAGTCTTGCAGGTTATGTAGAGGCTTTGGCTTCACGACTGGGTCTGTCAATCCCTGACCTGACACCCAAACAGGCTGACATGTGGCAGACCCGGCTCAGTGCACACTTGGTGAGTATCCTGCAGCACTGCTGGCGTGGAGCATTTTGTGTTTAAACTAGCTGGGAAATTATTTTTGTCACTTTTTCCATTTATTCCTTAATGACCACCAACATTGTGCATGTTCCCCAGAGGGAGTTTAGTCTTGAGCCCATGTGAGGGAGAATCAACAGATTGGATTTTTTTGAGCTTGAGTGGTTTTTTTTGTATGCAGCAATCCCCAAGTGGTGTGATAGTCTCTGCAATGACTTTGTGTATGCTGTGCAGGTGCCTGGGTTGAGCTCTGACTATGGTGATAAGATAATTTACTTGGAAGTTATGACCCCTCAGTAGTTTAGTCCTATATATTCTTTGTCAAGTGCTTGCTATTCATATACCTGTGCTGGTTTGTACTAATTTCTAATATTCTATAATTAGCTTGGATATGGAATTAGCTTATCTCTGGCCAAACTTTTAGCATTTGAGTAATAGTCACTGCCTGTGTTTACAGTTACAGGACACTCATCTTGTAGAGGCAGTTTCAGGGTGATTACTTACTAAACATTTAAACATTTTAAGTGGTCCCACTTCAGCAGTGAGAGCAATGATTAAAGAAACAGATGATCAGAAACTGAGTAAAGAAACAGATACTTCACTTTGCCAGAATGAACCTTCATTGGGAAAAATACTTTTGCAGATTTAAGGGAAGAGAAATAGGACTTAGTGAGGAAAAGTTACAGTAGAAAAAGTCTGATTTTAGCAGTGATAGATCAAAGCACAGAGCAGTGAAGAGTTGACATGTTGTTAGGGGGGCTGCCCCATAGTCTTAAGAGTCTTCTCAGTAAAAGCTGAGCCTGTGGCAAAACCCTGTCATTGCACTCAGTTTGTTTATATTCCTTTTCTGTGAAAGACTTTTGTGCACCTTTGCCTGTATGGTAGCATATTTTCTTTTTTACCTGCTGTCTCAAGTTTTTCAGTGCTATCCACCTACTGCTATTGATGTGTTTTGGAGGCTGCTGGTCTTACTTTATTTCCTCTCCTCTTGACTTATACATTCAGGTCAACTGAAATGTTTTCCAGTTTTTGTTGGTTTTGCCTTATGCCATCATGTTTGCAAGGAGCCACTCATTCCTTTGATGACTTGCAGTACCAGATACAAGCAGATGCATTTATAATTGCACCTAAAATGTGTTTTGGTGGTGTTTCGTGGTTTGTTGTTTTGGGCTTTTTCCCCCCTTTTCTGTCTTCCTGGCCATTCTGCTAATCCTTTGAATGTCTGTTTCCTCCTTTACCACTTGTGCAGCTCCTCATGATCATTGCCCTCCTCCTTCTTCAAAGTTGTCTTTTATCATAGCAAACACTGTTTCTAACCTTGTCTTATCTGTCTCTCTCATAGACTTTGTATCTAGTGTGCATGCTAAGAAAAATGTGACTCCCAGCTGAAAACTAGAACGAGGGGTGTGTGTTCCTGGTTGTGGTGGTAGGTGGGAAATGAGTAACAACTGATCAGTGAAAAACTTAATTTTTTTTCCCCCCTTTCTTTAGGGTAAAGCAATTGGAGTGACCATTGGCTGCATTTTAGGAATGTTTCCTTTGTTGTTCTTTGGCGAGGAGGAAGAAAAACTGGAAGAAAAATAATAATCTTTTTACAAGACATATACAAATGTAAACTACTGTACCTCAATTATTCAATTATGCTGTCAATATTTAGGAATTAACAGACAGTAAAAAAAATGTATAGACTTGGGAACAAAACCTTCAGCATGTCGTTTTATGGAAACACTAATTTATTGTGGCCTTGTTGTGTTCAGTACTTCTTTTTATAAGATTTCATCTAACTTTTTATTTAATTGTAAATTTTTGAAGTGTTTTCACTTATGGCAAGATGTTTACCACTTTCCCCTTTGAATTTATTGTTTAATAGATTATTACTTCAATAATCCACCATGGATGACAGTATCACTCTTGAGTTACATATTGGCTGCTTAACAGTTGTAATTGCATGACAGAAATATCACTGGTGTTCATCAGGTCCTTCAATGCAGATTATTAAGAAGGTCAGGGATGAGAAATTGGAAGTCCCTCACTTTGCAAGGTGACTGGTTGCCCCTTAACAGCCATAATTTTGTACTGCTTTAGATATTTCAGTGATCTTTGACAGTATAGTTTCTTTTTTTTTTCTCAATTCTGACTTAAGTGTTTCTTAATTCAGACAATTCTGAATTGTCTTCTGAGATGATCATGTTGATGCTTTGTCAAGGTAAGTGTTTCCAGGGTAGGCTCTCTACCAAGTTCATTTTTAAAGTGATGTTTTAACACCTTCTGTACTTCCATATTCATGCCTCTTTTTTCCTTTCTAAACAGTGTTTTGAGAATGGAGTTGAAATATCCTTAAATTTGTCTTCCTCTGGTTTGAGTGTGGTATTAAAGAATTCAGACCAACTGTTTCAAAACCACAAACAGCTTTTTAAACTGATATGCTTAAAGTAGGGTGTGAATAGTTAGGTAGATGAGGCCAGGGAACAGTTCAGGGTATGAATAAATGCTGACATTGCAAGTTTGTGATGAGTGGTTCAGTCGAAATGTTAAGTGTACCATCAGTCTGGATTAGAGGACCTGATATGATGATAATACCTTTATGTTTAAGATTAAACCTTTGTTACTTTTTTTTTTTTTGTTTCTGAGACAATTAGTTAAAAAAAACAAGCAACAAAAATAAGAGAATTCAGGCCTTTTAACTTTTATTTTTACTTTTATTTTTGCATTCTTTCTTGGTGTATTATAGACCTAACAGTGCAGTATCATGTAACTGTGCTTTTTACGTGGTTATGAATAAAATTATGACAACTATTGCATATTCATAATATTTCAGGATCTTACTTGCCAATAGCTTAATACTAAACTGCTAATTGTCCCTTAGAGGAGAAGATTTCTTACTTGTTTGAACACCATTTGGAAAAGCCACTAAGAAGTGGCACAGCCAGGGCACTTTGAAAGTTTTATTGCTGAAATTGCTAGGACTTCTGAAACCTAGAAAGAAATGTTTAAAAATATTAAGTCCCCTGATGATTTTTATTTGCTATAGGAAGAGTCTTACTGTATGTTATTGTATGTTATTTTATTATATGTGTGTGTTTTACACAGCGTGTTGCTTATCTCATTGTTATAAATCTGGTTTCTCTGGTCTGATTTCTAGAAGCCCTTTAACAGCAACACTGAAACTGAATTTAATGAAGGTGACACTTCTATTTGTTTCTTGAAAAGCAGATGTTGAAAGCTTGGAGTGAGTAATCCTAATAGTATGTGCTGTACTTGGCACATTAAACCATGCAGATCTGGACCAAGCTGTAAAACAGAATGAAAGCTCAGCCAAGCATCAAACACAAATGCAGAGGAGTTTCGGCTTGTGCTTCAAAGGTGGACGCTTTATTAAAATAAAATTAAATAAAACAACAACAACAACAAACCCCATAACTCTTGACAGAAAAAACCCCAAAAAACAAAACCAAAAAACCCCAACCCACAAAAACAATCCAGAGAGGCAGTTATGCACTCTTTCACCAACACTTTGCTCCTGCTTTACAGTACTTCAATGTTCAGAGGTTTTTTTACTCATCCAGACATTTGTCTTGCCTTAAACTTTTAACTTTTCTGCCTCTGCAGGCACTTTTGTTTCTATACAAGGCTGTATGTATTTTTCACATTTTTCTTAAACTGAAGTACAAGTCAAACAATTTTGCATAGCTTCTTTTGTCGCTGTTTTACAATTATTTCAACACTGCTTCCCATTACGATGCTGGCATCTTGATTGGAATCTTCCAGCAATGGCCAAATCTCTGTTCTTTGGCATTGTACCATCAGAACACTGTTTTCATCACTCTATTACAGCTCATGAGAACAACTGGAAGATTGTGCCAGCTGTCACAGTAGTATTTGTTTTATAATGGCAATAGAAAAGGCTGTGTACTATTGTTAAATAGCTGTGCATGTAAATTGAGTACCTTTTGTTGCTGTATGTCAAACTACTGTACTTCAACCAGTGCTTTTATTGAGAATCAATGAACTAAAATATCTTTAAAGAAGTTAATCATGTGTCGTCTTGTTAAACTGTTTAGTTGACCACAAAAATGTGGAGGGCAAGTGACACATGGTAAGAAATATTGGGTATTTCAGTCTGATACCAAAATGTAGGTGACTTCTGGGGTTTCAGTATTTGATAAAGGTGAAGAATAACTTGTGAGAGGATTAGTGGTGCTGCTGGAGGCTCAGAGAAGGTGCTTGTTGGGGCCAAGCTGCCCCCCTGAGAACCAGGCAGTTTCCTTTGGCTACAGGATCCACACTTGTGTGGACATGGCACTGCTTCGAATGGAAGGGAGGATCTGTGCCTGATCTGTGCCCTGTCTCTCCACAAGGAGAGTGGGTTTTTCTGGGGTATATGGGTGAATGTAATCCCTGATGCTCTGATCACACTTACTAAAAACCTGAGAAGACAGAGTCCCCTTTATTTTCTGGTGTCTTTTCCCTTCTTGATAAAAGGAAAAACAAAACACTACAGGCTTGTTCAGAGAATTCATTATTGCTTTTTTTTTTTTTAATTCTAGTTTGTCCTGTGTTAGCAGGAATTTCTTTTGCCTTGAAGGGCTGGTAGACTCAATTGTTTGAAATACTGTCTTCTATTGTAGCTTAAATTATAAATGTATTTTTGACTGTATGTTATCTCTAGGAACAAAGAACATGCATCTGATAATAGGGATACCCAAATCTTCTTGCCAGTATTTTCTCATGCATGTACTTTTACATAAATTATTTTAATTCAGACAACATATTTTGTATTGTCTTTAATTAAATTGTTGAATTTTCTGTAAACTTTTGTACTACAGCAAAGATGTTCTGTGTTTCTTTATTAGACCAGATGCTGGAGGGAAAATGTTAATAATATCCTGTGGGTATTCAGCCTCAGTTATACAAAACAGGAATTTATTATATTTAAATTATAAGCTAGTGGTCCTTTGTCACTGTCATAGGAAATACCACCATGGAGTGGTACATCTGTCTCTTCATGCTCAGAAGAGAGCAATTTAAATAATTAAAATATTTGCATGGCAAACTGGTGGTGTTTGTGATTAATATTAATCAGAAGTTCACTTCCACTTGAACTTTTGGAATTAACTGAGGGTTTTTTTATGTAAACTAAACCATTTTGAACTTTCCTGGACTTTGGAGCTCCTCAATATTTTTTTTTAACTCATTGGTCAGTCCCTTTTGTGGATGTCTGTGCAAGAAGAAGTGCTGTGAGTAAAACATCTGTACTGTAAGGATGGTCTCATTTAATTTTGAGAACTTTTACAGGCTAACTGGAGTTTTACTCCATTGTGGTTGTGTTGTCTAGTTGAACTTCATTCATGCTGTTCAGAGAGTCTGCCACACTTCTGCCTGACATTTCTCTCTTCTTGGTCTGATGTCTCACATTGTCTACTGACAAGCTGACAGAGCAGCAGTATATAAACTGAAGGTCTTAATCAAGTATGGAGGACTTATCACCCTGCTCTGATAGTCTTATGCCTCTGGAATTTTTCAATCTAAAATATTAAGAAAATAGCTAGACCTCATAACACAAATTCAAGTTCCCATTTTCAAGTTTTTATTAGATGTTGGTTAAGGCTTTTCCCTTGTCTCAGTGTTCAGGACCCTTGGTATCCAGAGTGTTGCTTCAAAATAACATTGGGACAGGGTGGGGGCTGTGGGCCAAGGATTTGGGCAAACTTGAAATTTTGAAGCCAGGCAAGAAAAATGCAGGAGGAATTTTTTTATTTTGTGTTGGAAGACAGATACGTGTGTTGGAGTGCTGATGTACTTCTGTAAGTAGATGATGCCAAGGTAAGGCCTTTTGCAGGAAGGAAACAATTCTGACTTAATAGTGTTCAACTTAGTAGTGGACAGTATGTGAGCAAATGGCGTAAAGAACTAAATGCTGCTTCACAGTCATGAGTTACTCCTTCTGTGTATGTGTGCAAAGATTAAGTTGCAATGAAATACCAAAATTGAGACCTCAAATTAATGCATTTTGTGTTGATTTTGTGTACTGTGTTTATCAGACTGTTTTTTGTCTGTCGGTATGAAAAGGACATTGTGCTTTTGCCTGGAGAGCTTAAGCACTTCCAAACATATGAGTATTGATTTATCTGTTAAAAAATAGGGTATCTTATTATGGAATATGAAGTGTCCTAAGTGTGACCATTCACTGTTTAGAAAACATGGATCCAAAGGGTAGGATTTGCCATATGGGACCTGCTGCTGCTGTTTGCTGTTGAGAAGAGGTTTCCACTGAGCAGTACCATGGATTGGCAGAACAGTAACAGGGAGTGCTACCTTGTCTTTGCACAGCATTGGTGCTTGGGTTTGGCAGGGTGGTCTCTTTGCACTGTGGTGTTTCACTATAGTTTTGCTGAAAATGACGTGTGTGTTACTTCCAGCTAGTAATGAGAAGTGAGGATAATGAGGTTCTTCTCAGTCATTTTCCCTACATGGGGTTGCATAGGAGTCTTACTAAAAGAGGGAAAAAACCCTATGGTTTTCGTTCATGGTAATTTCCAAAGGGCAGATGAGGTTTTCCTCCCCCAAACTGGCTTCTCTTCACAGTTCAGCTATTGAATCATTGAAGGAACCATCAAAGGAAAAGGCATACAGGGGTCCTTGAGCAGGAAGAGAATGTTTTACAGGTGATTTACCATTGCAATACAAGTGCCAAGCTACCAAAGACCATACTGAAAGCCAGTTGGATATTAAAAGGGGAACAACCTCTTTTGGTGAAGTTTCAGGTAGGCTTTTGTGAAGATCTGTGACTAGTTTTTTTTCTCTGCATGGTTTCTGCTATTAGTTACTTGCCCCTTTTTGTGTGGGAACATTGAAGGGCATCATTATCCTTCTACACATTTTGCTTCCTGAGAGCTTCAGAACCTTCTAAGGAATGTCAGTCTGCAACCAGAGCCATTATTTGTAGGAAGACATCCCAAGAAGAGCCCATGCTGTGATAGGTGGTCTCATCTTCATTTGTAGTCCTCATTTGCATTGTAGAGGGAAGCAGACACTGGGATAGTTTCTCTGGGAAAATAAATGTTTTTCTTGGATTGTATTCATTTATGGCAAAGGTTATTGTGCTGACCTGCTGAGAAGGCAGTCCTTCATGTGGCTGTTAAAAAAGAAGGGATTCCTCCTGATCCCCATTGGAAAACTTATAGGATTGTCCTCTCCTTATCTCTGCAGTAGATTAATGGTCTGGCTGTAGGATTTGGCAGATTATAAAATCCTAGGAAAGCCAAAAGGCAGTTGCATGCCATTTTTCTATAGGTCACCAAGATGGCATGTGAGGGGTTTGGGTACTTGTGAACTCAGTCACATGTGGATATCCCTTCAGGCTTCAAGGCTCAGTTTTCATATGTTTGGGGGATTCTTGAAATAGGATTTCCCCGCCTAAATGTAGATTTTCCATGTTGTAACTGGGTGACTCCATTTGGGTAACGTATCTTGTGACTCCTTTGTATATGGCAGAACTAGTCCTGCAGAGCGAATTTTGTCTGAGGTAGGTGTTGCAGTTCAGGGTGGGATTGCTCACGTGCTGCGGGCAGGAGGGTACTGGCTTACAGCCTCTGCACCAAAATTACAATGCTGATATTAATTTGTACTGCCTTCTAATATTCTCTAAGCCATGGTGAATATTTGGAGTGCAACAGAGTTTCAGTTCTGTCTTTTGCCCAGAGTTTGCACAGGTTTTGATTGACCTGCCCTGTTCCATGTTGCTTTTGAAAAAAGCATAAATCAAGCAAGACAGCTTATTGCATGAAATGGAAGAGTTAATTTCCCCATGAAATTACTGGTTCATTGGATAGAAATTGCTGACTGTTGTAAAGCAAACTGACATTGTGAGTGGAGCAGCTTGGTAGCAAAGAAGGGTGACAGGGAAACAAATGACTTCCTTAAAACTTTCCAGCAGGGAAGAGCTGCTCCTTTCTTGATGGCTGTTCTCTCTGACACTCTGTGTTGGCAGGAAATTACAATGTTTTTTTGTTTTGGTTTTCAGCTGCTGTGAGAAGTGATGCCAACGTTCTGTGTTGCGCAGCAGTGGGGATCACTGTTGTAAATTACTTTGTGTGAAAAATGCAGTCTGCTAAAATAAAATGATTGTCCAACAAAAAGGAACTGAAAGCATACATGAGGCAGTGCCCACACTTTGTGCCTGTAAAACCAGAGACCAGAGGGCAAAGACAGCAACTCAGAGGCTGGAAATCTCCTGCTGCCAGAAGCACCTGTTTAAGAAAAACAGTCTTCTGCAGGACAAGTCATAGGTGTCTTCTAACATACCAGGGATGTCCTCTGATGAACTCTCAGTATGCACTGTGGTTTTTGCAGATTTTATCTCACATTCTCATCTAATCTTATTCTGTGTAGAGTTTGCAGGGAGTGTCCTTTAGTTGATGGGATTTCTTTTATTTTCTTTTATTTCTTCCATGTTGTAAGAAAGTGCAGAAGGAGTGGTAGTGCCACAGATGGGAAGAACAAAAGATGGGGGAGGGTTTCTGCATTTCCTAAACATGCTGTTTTCTTTGCATGGATGCTCTGGAGATGTGTGAATGTTAGAAAAAATTAAGCATCCATAGCTGTTGCTGTCCATAAATGACTGTTCTACTTGCCCTTGGCAGCATTGTGTCAGGTGTTGCTATAGTTTTTTTGAAAACTGTGCTCTACAGCTTTGATATATTTTGCTTTCAGTTGTGTGGAAGTTTCTTCCTAACCTTCATTTTTGCTGTTCTCAGTTTGCTGCTTTGTATTGGTACTCCTCAGTGTGTCATACTGAGTAATTCCTCCCTATGGTAACTGTATATGCATATTGGAAAATATTCATCTATTGGAAATATATCCATTCTTTTAACTACACCTAGTCACTGTTGGAACATAAGAACTCTTTTCTGTATATTCCATTAATCCCCTGCAGCACTATTATTTCATTAAGTAAATAAACTTCTTTTTCCAGTGCTTTAAAACACTGCATGAAGTACTTCAGGGATTCTCGCAAAATAGCTCGAACAAATAGGAAAAATCTGCTAGAGTTACTTTCCCTCCCTTCTGGTACTCTTGTCTGTGCAATCAAAATTGTCAGCCTTTATGACTGCACAGAGGAAATGTCCTTCATTTTTACTCACCTTTGGCTTTCCAACCCTGATGACTTCTAGCACTCACTAGTTGTTCACACTCCCTGCTTGGTCAATTAGATTTTATTTTGTATTTAAAATGTTTGAATTTTCTCCTAACCTCTTAGAATTGTTCTGACAGTATCCTGCCACTAGCAGAGTGTAAGCAGTAGTTAAGGGGAAAGTGTATTTAGTTATTTATTAATATTTTGCTTCCTGTCTTCTAAATGCCAATTATGTCAAACTGTGCTTATTCTCAGCATTACTTGACCACCCATGCAAAATCAATTTTTTTGGTGGTTTTCTCCACAATCTGTGCCTTTTTTTTTTTCCTTCCCATAGTTTTGAGGAACTATTAAATGTTCAACTCACAGGAGCAAACTCTGGTTTTGCTGATCTTAGTGAATCAATTTATAGACACTGGCGTTATTGTCACTTAATAATACTGCTGGAGGAATCTTGGAATGTCAGCTTGTCATTCTGTTTGCAGGGTATTATTTATCTCACTTAGCTGTGGCTGTCTAGCAGTTACACATCCCTCTGAGCCATGGAGGGAGTCAGAGAGGCACCTCTGGAGGATGTTCCATCCCCCTGCTTCCAAAGAGGAAGAATAGCTGACTATCTGTAAGTTATGCCACAAATCCAGTGTCAGCGCTTTATGGCTTTTGAACTGTGTGTAGTTTCTGGCTCCTCAATACCACATCCTGTGCTCATGGCATATCAGACTGTGGGGCTGAGTTTGACGATTTACTGTCCAGTCTGAATCCTGGGAGATGAGCCAGCAAAGTCTATTTCACGTCTGAATCATGAGGGTGACCCAGCCCAGAGAAATGGGCATTTGCAGATGTGATTGATACCTCCAGGGCTCTCCACATTAATTTCTCTGACTCCTGGGACTCTTGACTATATGATGATTATGATCCACGGCTTGTAGAGCCTAAAAGATGAGTGACTTTTGCAATCAGTGTAGAGAATAGTAATAGTGGTTGATGAGAATTTATTTTAACATGACTGTGCTCCAAACTTTGAGTAAACTCAAAGCTATAATAAAGTCTCACTTTCAGGACTAAACACTGCTAAACTAGAAATAAAGGCACTGATTTTTGTTGTGGTGTGGGATTGGCAGAGTGGTATTTCTGTTGGCAGACAACAAAAGGGCTTCTGTCCTTCACTGGATTAAGAGGCAGGCTGTTACATTCTTGGCCTGAAAGAAATACAGTGCCTCATCCCTATTGGAGACTTGCCTTAATGTCTTAAGTGACTTTTGGAAAAGCAGCTCAGATTCTTGCTAAACTGCATTCACAGCCTTTAGTTCCCTGTTCAGCTCTGGAATCTCGGCAGAGCAGATTCCGGCAGTGGTATACCAGGTCTTCTAGACAGGAAGCAGATTTGACAGGGCTGTATGCAGAACACAATAGTAAATGGAAAATGTGCAAAGACTTCTGTGAAATTCAGTGAACAGACAGCAGGGCCTCCATCCAGTGGTCTGATTTTCCACCAGGTGAGATGCACAGATCACTGTGGGCATTGTTTGTCTGTATAAGGTCCATGAGGGTCATCTGGGAAACCGGAGAGGCTCCATTTCCAGGAGCATTAGCTCCAGTTAAATTTGAGGAGCTGCCACAGGATGAGCACCCATTATGTGCACAAGACCTGGGGTAAACTCGTGCTGTGCTGAGGCCACTCCAGTTTACTTCTTGGGACAAACCCTTTAATTAAAGTTTAGTTGTGCCTGTAAGATCTATGCATAGGTACAGAGCATCTAACCATAGATATGATGCATTCCTGCCCTCTGCAATGCTAGGGTAATGTAGATATATTATTTGTCAATTTTCTTGGACTATTAACACCAAAGTACATATGGAACCACCAAAGATCCAGTTTGGTGAAGCTGGAGTCATTCAGGTGTGGAAAGTTGCAGTTCAGTCTCTCTGTGCAGACTGTTCTGGGTAAAAGGCTCATGGTATCTGAGGTACAGCACCAACAGCAAGAAAGGTGTGAATGTTCCTTCAGTCTAGAAGATGAGGACTAACTGTGAAACTGTGGGCACAGGATTATTTTGACCAAATGATAATAATTTCTTTTTTTTTTGGTCACAAATTTGGGCTTTTTTGGTCACAAGTGTGGCAGATTTTGTCTCGACATTGAGAGGTTTTCCATCCCTGTTGCCTGAGACACTCACTCGTCCTGTCATAGCTTTCTGACCTGATGTTTGGCCTCTAGTCATGTGGATGAAGAAATCTGATGAAGAAACTCATTCATTGAGGAGCTGCTGGCAGACAGCACCAGTGACAGCAAAGGGTTCCAGCCAAGTCTGGCACCAGGAGAGACTGGGTTTGTACCAGCAACAGGGAGATGTTGATGCATTTAAAAGACAATTTGGCACTGGGCACAACCAACTGTCATAGCAGCACAGTGCTAAGTCCAGCTACTCATACTGAATGCTTGATGCTGTGGAAGAAAGGCCTAAAAGATTGTTAGAAGCTCACAAGTGGGAAAAAACAACAAACTGTGGAGTCAGTGAGGAAGGAGAGACAAGGAACAGTAGCCCTGAAATAATGGTAATTTAAATGGGATGTAAGCTTATTTGAACAGGGATGTGACATGTGAGGGATGCCTGTTGCTGTGGAGCTTTACTTAGAGTGCACAGAATGGATAGGTCAAATAGGGAGGTGTGAGAGAAAACAGTATTTGGATGTACCAACACATTAAAACCTCAGGGGAATGTGTGAACTGTTAGGGATATTAAGGCAGACAGCAAGAATGCACCTTGCCATTATTCTTTGGGCTCAGATAGTAGGTGTTGAAAATCAGAGATGCTTTGGTTAAAAGCTTGAGACACTGAATCTTATTGCTCTGACTAACCTGCTTAAAAGGTTTGGCCTCTGCATGGTTTTCCTTGTGATCTTGGGATTGTTTTAGAAATGTTTGGCATTTTGTTGCAATTTGGCAGAGATGTGCAGGTTTTTTACATTTCAAAATGGAAATTGAGTAAATGGGGGGGGAGGTGTAATTGTGTAGCTCAGTAGCAGATAGAAGTCATGATACTTCCCTCTCAACTGGCTTCAAACGAAGCCATCTTCATTAGCATGCATATTTCAAAGCACATACTTAATCCTTATAATTAATCTTAATATAGATAATGAATTTAAGTCAAGAGGCAACAAGAACAAGTCAGAATATGAATGGCTGTGGCATATTCTTTTCACTCAAGAACACATTTATCTTGATGACATGGAGCTGGAGCTCTAGCAAGTGTGATTTTCCAGGGGATATATGGGAAGAGATAGCTACTTACCTGACTGACTGTAATACAAACCTCACTCTGATGTTGCAAGTTGGTTAAAGCAAGAATAACCAAGCATAAAACTGAATCACAATTCAAGGATCATTGTTATTTAAACTTTAAAATAATGTAGTTTGTCCTGTGTGTCACTTCTCTCTAGTTCCAACTGAATTTGGGTAGCCTTCTACAGTGGTGATGGACAGAGTGGTCTAGCGGAGAGTGATGAGTGCTGTTTATCCTGCCTTTAGCACATAGACATTGAAGTGGACTGAAAACTGCCTGAATGTTTGGCACAGAGCCATGTCCAGCCAGAGGACAGTCCTTACTAGTGGCCCAGGGGTTATTACTGGGGCCAGAACTGTTTAACCTCGTTGTTAATGAACCTGGTTGATTATTCTGCTGAGTCAGCACACTTGCAGGTGATACGAAACTGGGAGGAGTGGCTGACGCACCAGAGTTGGGCTGGCACCCAGGAGGACGTGGCCAGGCTGGAGGAACGTGACAGAATCCTCATGATGTCCAACCAAGGGATATGCCAAGTGCTAGCCCTGGGCAGGAGCAGCCCCATGCACTGCTACAGGCTGGGGCTGACCCCAGAAAGGCCCTTGGGGTCCCAGTGGACCCCAAGATAACCATAAACCATCGATTGCCCTTGTGGCAGAGATGACCACCCACATCTGGGACCTGTGCTATAGCTGGGCTCCTTGTTACAGGAGACACATGGACATACTGGAGCAAATCCAGTGAAGGGCCGCAAAGACGGTTTAGGAATGGAGCATGTGTCATATGAGAAGGCATCAGAGAGGATTATTCAGTCTGGAGAAGAGAAGATTTAAGGGGACTTTACCCATGTGTGAATACTTGACTGGGGGGAGGGTAAAGAAGAGACATCTAGTTCTCAGTAGTTCCCAGTGTTGGGACAGGAAATTATATTTAAGCATAGAAAAACACCTAACATTTTATTGTGAGAGTGATGGAAGACTGGATTGGGTTGTCCAGAGAGATTGTGCAGTCTTCATCCTTGGAGATACTGAAAACCTGAATGGACATAGCACTGAGCAATAAGTGGTAGGTGACCTGTTTTGAGAAAGAGGTTGGACTAAGCAATCTATAGAGGTCTCTTCTCACCCCAGTCATGATGTGATTCTGTGGGTAGGATATATTTTTGTTATCATGTGGAAATTGCAACTGTTCAGATGGTTTCAGGAAAAAAATGGGAGTAAAAAGCACTTGTAGCTGAAAGTTCATTGGTAGTTAAAACTTGAAAACATTGCTGTGTTCAAGTCCATGTTTTACCATTTATGGGATTGTCAGTTCTTGTCAGAGGATCACAATCATAGAATGGTTTGGGTTGGAAGGAATATTAAAAATCCTGTAATTCCACCCCTTCCATCATGGGCAGGAGATGGCACCTACTAAGTCAGGCTGCTCAGGACCTCATCCAGCCTGGCCTTGGAAGAGAATGAAGGGCACTTGTTATGAATTACACTAAGAGAGTTTTAGTGGTGGAAGTCTGGCTTGGAAAAAGTGACTGAATTTCCTAGCAAGCAGCATATCATGTACGTGGGATGTACCACAGCTGGGGAGAACTCCTAGAAGAAGCTTGTCTGCTTCTGTGCATCCCTGCCAGCAGTAAACAGGGCCAGGATCTCTATTGCTTTTTAAATGCATCTAATTTGTTGCTCACCTCCCTTTTTGATTGTTTATTCCCAAAGGTGTTGGCTTTCTAAGCTGGTTGGCTCTGAGAAAGCTGGGAGTATAACAGCTGCAGGGTCTGATCTCTCTGGAATGAATTTCTTGGAACACATGTGAGAGATGTAGTGTAAACCTTCAGTAGCTTGCAGGCTTGGCATGAAATTGCTCTTGTGGGTCCCTTCCAACCCAAGATATTCTGTGAGTCTCTTGTGGGCCAAGTTTATCTCCATGCAAACACTGAGCATTATTTGTACCCTCTGGGCCATCTCCTCCTGAAAGCCATTGTTTTGTAATCAAGCCTGGAGAGTATTGATAACTGGCAGAGAATAACTTGGCAGGTTTTGAGGGCTCTGTTTGAACTGGAGGTGGCAGCAGTGGGAGCGGGCATTTCTTTTTGTCTGTAGTGTAGAGAACAAAGCTGAAGAATTTTATTCTAAATCATCTTTGGTATTAATGTGTGGTTTAAACAGTGGCTGGGGAGGAGATATTATCTGCAGTTGACTGGTGGTGGACATGAGGAAAAGACTGGTTGTAATGTAGGTGAAAAAGATGTTAGCAACAAGAGCTTCTGAAGTACTATCTGCTGAATAGTAATCCTGGTTAAAGGTACCCCCAGTGTGAGTGGACTGTGGGGCTGCAGCTGGAGTAGAGAATTTTCTTCTAAATGTATTTATCATAGTGAATAAAAAAAGTGGAGAGCAGTTGGATTTTTTTATTAATAAAAACTGTTGCACATCATCAGCTTTATGCAAATATTACAGAAGAGACGTGTGTGCAATGAGATGTAAAAGCTGCTGGAATAAAACTTGGAAAACATAAAGGCAGTCTTTCAATCTCATTTTCCCTCTTTCATTCCTTTTCTGCTTTATGTTTTTGTGCAGTGTGGGGAAGGCCTTCAGACAGCTGTGCTGACAAATTCTGGTTAAACTGTTGTACCCTGAGCCACAGGGTGACCTTGGGCAATGCATTAGCCTGACACGATGAAAAAAATATTTCTTCCAGCTGTGTTAGACTCCTGGATCTCAGGTTTCTTTTATAATCAAGATTTTTGCGCCCATCTGGCAGTAGTGTGAATTCACAATACCAAAGCCTGCATCCAGACAGAGATCCTGCAGTAACTCTGTACTTTGGAAGTGTATAAAATTATGTTTGTTCTGCATGATTTTCTGGGCAAGCTATAGAAACTTTATGCTGATCGCTGTCTCTCGGGATGCAGGGTTGGATTTCTCCTTCAAGAAAGAAATCCTGCTACTCCTGCATGGACAAGAAGTAGGTAGAACCTTTCTTTGCCCTTTCTTCCCTGACTTTCACAACAGTCATGGCAGAGTCAGGCCCTTGGCCTTTCCCTGCCCAGCAGCTCTAGGGGTGAGTGATGAAGAGTCATTTCCAGTGGGGCAGAAAACAGTTCAGGATGGGATCATTTCCCTGTATTTCTTCAAATTGTGCTGATGCTCAAATTTATGGCATCATTTCAGTGCTTAGATAACACTGAGGCTGGTGCAGAGCTCATGGGAGCTGTTGTCTCCTGGACTCAAGGCTGGACATTGGAGGAGGCTTTCACAAAACACTGGGGCAGGAGATAAGGAAGAGTCAGGGTTGAAAATACACAAGAACAGAGGATGATGAGACAGTCAGTGATTGCTATGAATCACACTTGGCCTGGTGGAAGGCCCACTTAGAATGGGGCAGGGTTGGATCTGGAATACTTATGGATATCTGCAAGGACCTAAACTTAAAATTTAGAGGAAAACTGAAGATTTTCAGAATTGTGAAACTCAGAGGAACTGCAGCTAACAAATCCTTTTGTGTTTATCCTTAGAGTTTCCCAGGGGCCAGCTGCATCAGAGTGAGCCTCCTTCAGCAGCCACAGCAAGAGCTGATCCTTGCTTCTGTCTTATGGGAGCTGAACTGCTGAAGAGTGTTCTTTTTCCTTGGTGTCTGAGGGTGCCTTGGACTCTGAATACTTGAAATTCAGCATGACCAGCATGAGGCTGGTCTTTTTAAATGCAGGAAGGTTGTTGCTGACAAGTGTTTGTGACAATGTGTAAACAAGCAAGAAATGATGGAGAGCAAGGAACATGTCTGTGGTTATAAAAGTAAATGTAGATATTAGGCTTAGAGAGAACCAGAATTGTGTTGTAATCAGTTCTCCAGGCTGTTGGTGCCTACCATTTCATGAGGCTTTCCCATTTGGGGTAATCATTTGCTGTGCCTTTGTACAGAAGCTTTTCAGATTGAACTGACCCTAATGCTGGTCAAGAAAGCAAGACCAAGAAAATACAGAGACCAGAGATGAGCAGATCAACAGAAGTGAGCGTATGAGACCAGCAGCATTACAGAGAAACCACAAGCAGGATTCACCCATTCAGACCCTGTCTCTCTAATAAGGATGCTGATAGAAAAATTATTTTCTCTGTAGTAATTAGAAAGAAAATGGTGAGGCTTATTGCCAGTCGAGAGAAGACAGGCAGCAGGGCAGAGAAGTGTTCTGGTACTTGTCTGCTGGGGCTTGGGTACAGCCTGGGCTTGAAATCCAGGAGGAGGAAAAGGAGCCAGGTCAAGGGAGACTTTCAGAAATTGCTTCACAGCAACCTGTCTTCTGCAGAGAAAAATGTCTTCAGTGCACTGTAAGACCGAGCACAGACCTGTTGCTGAGTTAAAAATGCAACAGAGGTGCCCATTATGTCATTTGCCTCTTATGTAACATGGACATGAGAACAAATATAATTTTGAGGCAGGATGAGGACTATTCAGCTTGGTGAGGAATTAAATTTTATTTCTATTTTTTTAAACTTCTGTAAGGACTGCTATAAAATCTTGAGTGTTGCCTTGCAGTTTTTGGTATAAACATGGATAAATGAATAGCAAACAAGAGGGCAAAATGAAAATCTGTGAACCATTCTTATAGCTTTAGAAGAGAGAGCTGTCTCCTGGATCTCTCTAGCAGGTTCTGATGGGGTACAAGGTTGTTTGCACCAGGGCTGCTCAGCAGCTGAGCTCTCAGGACAGACCACAGATACCACAGTGCACCTGCATGTCTGATGTGCAGAGTCTCTTCCATGTTTTTGAGAATAACAGGCTGGTTGCATTGGTATGATCCAGGTGTTTCTTGTGTTTCCTGCAAACCAGTCATTCCTCACAGGTGCATGACCAGAACTAAATGGCCATCACTGGATATAGGCATTTTAAATGTTTTGTATTTTGCAGTATTTGACATGACCTAGAATATGTTCAATCTTCAGGTGGAATATTTTCCCAGTGAAGAGTGTAGTTTCATCAAAATGGAAATGTTTGCCTGATACCTGCTGATTTTTATGGGTCTCTAACTGTAAGATTTCTTTTGTTCCATTGAAATGCCTAAGAGTTTCCTTTAGACTTAGGTTTGCAAAGAGGTTATTGTATTCCCTTTGGTGTAATACAATATTCAAACTTGAGTGAGTGGAAAAGATGCAAATGAAAAGTGCCAGAAGGAGCAGAGAGAGACTTTGTTCTTTAAGAAAGGTGTTGAAGTTTATTGTCAGATGCACTACTGGCAATATTTTTGCTGATTTATAGTACATTTTTTAGGAGAATTTATTATAAATAAAATGTACCTCAGCTGTGATAATGTTTGATCTTAAGGTATGGTGTATTTAGAGACTTTATCAATAAGGATTTGGAGCAGTTGTGAGATTACTTAGTCTGATAGACTCTTGGAATTTTACTTTATTATTATTTTTTAAATTATGTATCCCTTAAACTGACACTTGATGCATTGTGTTGAAGCTTGAATAGAGGTGGGCTATAATGTCAGATAAGCCCTGGGCACAAAGGGAGAGAATAAGTGAATGTAAGAGATGAGCAAGGTGTTGCATTTGGAGGCTGATGCTTTTTCTAAGGCATGGGGAAGGAATCTGGCACACATCCCATCTCTCCCTCCCTTTCTGTGGTGTGCAGGGGATGATTGGAGAGCCCCAGACCTCCTGCCATGGAGGTGTGGTGCAGAAGGTGTCATTGCTGGTGACTGTCTTCCCACAGCCTCCAGCTCTAAAGCCAGGCAGCATTTCTGTGGACCACCAGCAGGCACAGCTGGGTGAATGGGATCTGACATGCCAAAGGGACAATATTCTGCAATCAGCCCCAAACAGTTAGTTTTGAAGAGACGCTGTTGTTTTGTAAAGATGCCAGGCTCTGGATGGAGTCAGGATGTACATTTATTTATTCAGATTAATTCACTTGCTGGAAAGCAGGAGAATTCCCTTTCTGGGTGCTGCTGCAGGTACTGACTGTGGTGCCACTGCTCAGCACTAAGGTAAACCAAACACCTTCAGGGTTTGTGTAAGGCCCCAAAAATCTCGCTCACTGAAACACTTAAAAAGACTTTGTTGTTCATGTACTCTGAGTTAGACACACAGGAGAAATACCAGTCATATTCTCAAGAGGTCAAAACAACAAAAAGAGCTTTACTGGCAACTTTATAAAATCAAAGAACTTCAACAAAAGATTTAGAGCAGCATCCAATGAACGTAAAACACTTCTCAAAGCATTAACTTATCCCATTCAGCTAGCAAACTCTAAGCCTGTCTGATCTTAAGTTTCTCAAAATCCCAAGAAGTGGGAATTAGAAGAGGAAAGTGAGAAAGAGAGACAAGATATAGAAAAGAACAAACATAACTACCACTCCTGATTCCAGCAATGTTCAGCTGATAGACATTCTAAGAGAAGGCAGGGTCAAGACATGTGCTTGCCTCATGTCTCAGGTTAAATCTTTGGCTTTCCTGTTGAAAATAGATTGAAAGGATAGTGCAGAAGACAACCTTTCCCAGTGAATTACAGCTGTACTGATTACTGAGGAGTGGAAACAGCCTTGCCTGCTCAGTGAGGATGGGTGTTATAAAAGAGTGGTCAGCTGGCTGATAGTAAATTATAGTTGCAGTTACAGTTTGAGACCCAGAGTCTGCTGCAGTTCAGGATGGAGGCTGCTGGTTGTGCTGTGAGGAGGCAGAGGCATGCAGTTGTGCAAGGGACAGACATGATAAGATGCTGTGTGAGGGACAGACAGGGTTAGGTAAGGGACAGGTTGGGTTTAGCTGGTCATGTGGAAGGAAGAAGGAAACTTGCAGAGAGGAGGGAAGGAGCTGTGTGAAGCTGCCTATGAGGGAAGGAGTCAGAGTTGCTTGAGAGAAGTCCACTGAAAGAAGGTATGAAAAGTTTTTAATAAAGGACTGATGATGATGCCAGTCCAGTCTGTCTTGACATAGTTACCACATTCCCCTAGGTGGAACTCTTGGTCATTTGGCCTCTCAGGAGCTGGGCTAGGGGCTCCAGAGATGAATATGGAGTGTTTCCTCTGATGTGCCAGGGATTGGCAGCATCTGCAGAGCTGGGATATAGACTTGGGGTGTGGAGTATGCAGGGCAGGGCATCATCTCACCAGAGCTCAACCTGGCCCTTCCCCACAACATTTTCAGCCTGAAATGTTTTGAGCCAGCAACACTTCCATGCTCTCACACCCGAGGTGCTGCCCTCCCCTTGGCAGGCACACATGAACACCTGTGTAGAGCAGGGTTGTAGGGACATGGCCCTGCACTGTCCCACCGTGCACAAGGGCTGCATGTGGGGTGTGTCCAGCCCTAATTGTGTCCCAGTGTAAGGCTGGGACAAAAGCTGCCTCCTTTCCCAGCTGTATATATTTGCATTCAATCTTCTTTCTGCTCATAATTTTTCTACACTTTGACTTAGCAATTTCTGTTTTTAATCTTTCTCCAAAATTCAGTTCTTTTGACTTGAATGGAGCAGAGGAATGAATAACCTGAGGAAGGGTGGAATGACTTTTTGGCTAAGGCAGCTAAGTGCTTTGTTTAATATATTCATAACAGACTAAAAAGGGGAATGATCAATGGCAGTGAATTTCTGGGGGCAGTAAAAAAATCAGACCATGTGTGAAAAATTCAAGAAAGATCTTTGGAGGCATAGTGACTGGGCAGAAAAACATGAGATTCCACTATTTGTAGTTGTACAGGGACATAAGTGGTGAAACCAGTCCTAACATCATGTACAAAATATTTGGCTATGAGCTGACCATTGCCATTTGGGAGTGGTGTACCTGGGCTGTGATAGCTTGTGTGGTAAAGACATTGTTTTGGTTGCTCAACAGTGGTCAAAAAAATAAGTCAAGGTGCCCAGCAATTAGTAGGAAGAAGACAGACCTGCAAATTCTGTGATTCTTGAGCAGTCTCAGGATATGGAAAACTCCAGTCAAATGTGTCATGGGAGCATTTAAGTAATGGTGAGGAGGTGTTATTCATAAGAGTATGGCTATACTGGAGTACAGGCAAAACAAATTTATACTCTAAGCCCATTAGATATTTATCTGTAAGCATCACTGCTGGTGTTGTGCCTAGCAGAAAATTCAGTGATGCAATTTAAGTTTTTACTGGCTCAAATTCAAGATTGTGTACATTATTCATAGGAAGCAAAGGTACCACTGAATTATTCAGGGCTTGCTGAACAAGTGTTGAAAATCAGCAACACCACACTAACTTAAGTCTTTTTCTTTAATTATACCACAGCCTGCTATGCCAGGGCCCTCTACAGGCTTGGTAGGGTAAAACTAATATTTGATGCATAAAAATATGCATAGGAGAAATCAATGGCTTTTCTTGATCAATGGCTTCATGATAATGTACTGCAGCTTGTTTTGTGTGTTTCCAGCAGCTTGGGGAGGATGTCTCAAAGAGGTGTGGCAGGTGCTGGTAGCTGAGATGGCAGCAGAACTACCCTGCTCTGGCTGTTCTGTGTATTTATGAAGGAAAAAATGTCTCAATCCCCTCCTCCTGAGAAAGCTAAGACACCAAGTCAATCTTCCTGCTCACACTCATGGTGCTCCCTCCTCTTTGCATCCTGGGCAGAGTGAGCCCAGTGGTTGCTGCCAGCAGATGCAGGTGTTGCTGCAGAGCAGTAAGGAACTCTCATTTCCAGAGATTGTAAGATATGTCTGGTGTTTGTTAAAGGCTGAACATTATTTACCCTGCAAAAGAGATTTATAGAATTTTAAAGAGAAACTCTATGCCTTTGGGGGGAAAAGAAGATTTTATGTGTTATTTTCGGGGTTAATGAATTTTTAAAGCTTCCCTTAGAGAGTGGGTCACATTTTCATCTGGTATAAATATTGTGCAATTAATGTGAAGCATAAACTGGCCTTTTGCCAGGTAAGCATCTGATTTTTCTATTTTAGTTTCCTAAAATCCACTGTAAAAATGTTTTCTTATTTTTCTCAATGCAAGGATTTTCATGCAAGGAGGGAAGGTGACTGCCAGTTGTGCATGCAACATTGACTAAAAGACAACATAAATAATGAGAACAGGTTAAAATGTGTATCTGCTTTCTCAGAAGCCTTGGCATGTTTTCTAACTGCATAAATACACAACTTTGGGTTGGGTTTCTGGCTGCTTGAACTGGCTGAAAAAATAGCATTTGTAGAACAAGACAAAACATCGTATCTTAATAATTTAACTGAACAGGGAAATGAAAGTGCCCTTTTGATGCTTTTTTGCTTTTCCTTTCTGTGTGATAGAGTGATAGCACTGCAGACTTCTGGTTTTACTAGTTCTGCTTCCTAGAGTGAAGCCCCCCCTTGCTATTAATGGGTGCCATTCAGTTTGCTGAAAAAAGCCACAGCAAGTCTAAATAAATTCTCTTGATTTCTTTAAAGACCTTTGCTGACCTGCAGCATCTTATTCCTGATGGGTGATGGGCATCACACTGGGAGACTCCTGTGCCTGCAGGAGCCCCCAGGGATTTCTGTGTCACCACCAGCTGGGCTGAGGCCAGCACAGGTAATTGGCTTTTCTCAGGCTGATAAGGTGCTGCACTTATCACTGGCATAATCTGAATGAACAGTGCAAAGTCTATACTTTTTAGCTGAATCTCCAATGACTCTGTCAACAGTCTCAGCATATTGCTCACATCCACCTGACAGCTCTTAGACATTCACTTTAGGATCTCATTGCTCAGCTTTTCAGGGGCCTCTTGCCCAGCAGGACCTTGGCCATTTTGGGAAGACCTTCTTAAAAGGACCTATAATTTCCTAATTTTATTTTCTCTCTGGTGAAGGTGACCTTAAATGCCCTCATATTAATTGATTCAGATCTCCAACTCTGAGCTAAGTGCATTATACCCTAAAACCATTCCAAATAGCCAAAATAGTTTTCTCTATTTCATTGTAAGTTTCCCTGGCTAGCTTTGTCTCGTGGGTTCTAAACTGGTTGTTAAATAGCAAAGCAAAAACTATTTTTGTGCCTGTAGGTTAAATACATGTTAAACACGCCTCAGAAATGAAATTTCCAAATTAAGCATGCATATACCTAATCCATTGTAATCTGGCTTTTCTGTGGTTACCCATACAGATAAGAATTCCTATTAAATAGTCTGATTTATCTCTTTCCAACCCTTTCTGATTAAACAATATTTTTGTCTATTATGTCTCATTATTATGCCTTCAAAAGTTATGAGCAAACATTAATTACCTCAATGTTTCAAAGGCAAAGTTTGCATGATGGGTTTCCAAATACTCAGTTCTTCATCTATCTTAACATAAGATATTGTCATGATATATTTTTATTAGGCAGGTAGCAGTTATTTGGATAAAAAGTGCTCTTGAATATGTTATCTTCAGCTTTAATTTTTAGGTCTGAGTCTGGATTTCCAGCATTTTACTTGTCAAAGCAATTAAGTCTATCATCCTTATCAAAGGTCACATTTGCTTTGGTTTAGCCTTTTGCTTTTGGTAGTTCAGTCTGTATAACTTCTGTAAGTAGAAATCATCCTTCTTGTTGGTGTTCTAATCAACTGCTTTAATGCTTGAACCATATCTGTTATAAATTATTTCCTTAAATTTCACTTTTTAATTCCCTAGCCTGTTAAACTAAAGTCATCCAGTTGGTTAAGGTGAACGGTAGTGAGTCAGAATGTATTTTGGGTATGAATCATCATTGCATCAGTAATAATGACAGCAAAGTAATATTGCCTATAATTTAAACTTGAGAACAATTGCAATTGCTGCTATTTTACGCTAGAAGCCACACTGACCTATTAAATTTGTCAAAGCCATGGAACTGGCATGGTCAGACAAAGCAACAAATGAGCCAATAACACCTTTGATCAATGCTTTGTGCTTTTACAAGGAAGATACTTTTCAAGCTCATTTTGCTGTTACTAAAAAATGTTTGTCTTTCTGTTGTTAGATTCTTAAAAATTGAGGGTAGAATTAGACTCATGGTGTCTAGCCACATCAAAATCCCTGACACCCATATTTAGTGAAGGAAGGGTGACCTCTCTAGAGATGAGCTATTACAGCCACACAAATCCCTATGTTAGATGGACTCATGCTCATCTTCTGGAACAGCTAAATGTTTAGAATCACATAGAAAATCATTTTACTGATGCCCTCTTCAAATGGATTCAATTAGTGGATTCTGTTAAATTTAAGAAGTTTAGATTTTCTTTTTCAGGTGTGTCTCTGACATAAATATTTTTTTGAGTTCAATCATATGGCCTCTCTTTAAAAAATGTCTCAGTTTTATTTCTGTCAGACTTTCACAGGAAAATGGATGGGCTTTAAAACTCCATTCTCATTAAACCATTAAAACCAGTCCTTTCTCTTGTATATTTTTGCTGTGAAGTTGGTTTGCTTAGAAATATAAATCCAGCTGCTCAGATTGGGAAATATGTATTGGTGAGTCCTGCTAGGAAACTCTGAAAATATTAAAACTAGAACTTACCTCCCTAATGATCTGCTTTAGGATCTGATTTGCTAGGCAAGGATGTAAACCCTAAATCTCTCTGGGTGAGCTGGAAATGCTTACGCTGGATGGAGGATAGAGCCTTTGCCTTTTCATAAATGTGGTCTGCCAGAATTTGTCAGTTCAGCACCAGGAAACAGCCACTAGTACAACTGGGACAGGTGAAGGAGACTAATTAATGTATGGCTAACCTGATTGCTCACTTGATGAAAAATCATCAGTTAGCCTTATTAATGTGACGGCGACAACTCACATCTGTAACCTAAATGGGTTTGTGCCCTTGTCAGTGCTGGAGCAGAAGAGGGATGTCTGACAAGCCACAGCTGCTCTGCTTGAACTAGGAATAGCAGAAGGCAGGAATTATCATCTGTACGGAGGGGATGTGACACAGTGAGGGGGCCCAAGCACAGCACAGATATGAACAAGCACCTGATGCCTCAGGTGCTGTCCTTCCCAGGGGAGATCTTCCACTCCTTGTGCAGAGCATTAACATCATAATGTAAGTGGTGAAACATCACAGCAGGAGGAGGTTTGGGAAGGAACTGAAGTAAAGTGCCTGTAAATAATACAGGTGAGTATTTTTCCCTGGGCAGATGGACTGCAGTTAATGGCAGTCTGGGTCCTTCTATGAACAAAAATACTTATATCTGAAAATGAAATGGGAAAAAAAAAAAAAAAAAAAAAAAGAACATGCTAAAGTGGCTGTAGAAACCTTGCACTGGAAAATTATTTCCATCATGTGTCCTATGGTGGCATAGGGAAACCAGTTGTTTGCTGTAGGAGTAACAACTATCAGCTGCTCTCAACAACTCAACTGCCTGTCAAGTGTCATGATATGCTGTGCTAGAAGCCAGAAGGAGCAGTGCACTGGAAAAATGAATAGAAAAAAATAGAATGTGCTTCTGATGTGGCAGTCAACAAGCATCACAGGGCATCATTCCATCTTAGTATAAGAAAGAGTTTTTTTGCAGTGAGAACAATCAATTGCTGGAACAACCTCCTCAGGGATGTGACAAAGTCCCCATCGATGGAGGCTTTCAAGGTGTGATAGGATATGGTGCCAGGTAACTTCATCCAGGCTTCCCTTTCTACAAAAGGTTGCCCTAGGTGACCTTTCAAGGTTCCTTCCTGAACTGGTCTATGATTCTACAAGTGGCAGCCCTAGTGACATGGGCCTGGATGTGGGTATGTAAGAGCCATGAATTTCTTCTTGGGGTCCAACTACATGTCATACTGATAAAACTTAACTGAGGAATTGGCACTAAACTTTCTTAGGGCACAGTTGCTGCTGAAAGATGCCAACAAGAGACATTCTGCTTCAACATTTGATTGCTCATACAGAATGTGTCAGCGTAACTCTGCTTGGGCAGCACAAGGTGAGTCAAGAGTAAATATATTGCTGTTGTTCCTGTGCAGGAGTAATTTCTACCTTATTTGATAGAAAGCCAAGCAGCACAAATCTTATCTGCTTCCACCACTTCTACAATTTGGTTTTGCACACTTGAAATTCAGTTTTCTTTGGTTCCTTCACACCACCAGGTGAATACATCATTAGTGAAATCAGAAGCATTTTTTCCCTCTGGAGCCCTCATGCATTGATTAGTTGTGGGATGGCAGAAGAAGAAACAAATGTTTTTATACCCCATTCCAAGCAGCTAAAGCACTGTGCAGGTTGCTGAATCTCATTCCAAACATGTCCTAGAGAAGCATCTCATACTGGGAATAGCACAGTGTGAAGGAGAGGTGCTCAGGATAAAGATCAGCTGTATTTTGTATTTGTGAGCTAGTGAGAATGCAGAGTCATCACTATAAAACTCTTGGTGCACCAGTATCACTGAACATGTGTTGCTGCAATCCACTTAGGGAAGTGGAAAACAGTGGGAGAGGCTTTAACCAGTCCCAGGGTGTTGTGATTCTCCTTGCTGAGTCTGGGTCTCAGCAGCCACTCTAAATTCAGATTCTCTGCAGCACCAAGGCACTGCTAGGGAAGGGAAGCTCAAGAGCTCACTGGAGACCTGAAGAGTAAGGTGATTTCCTGAGCTCACCCAGACCAAGAGATGCTTCTGAGCACATCCAGGCCCAGGAATATCCTCATTCTCTTATACACTTTTACAGGATTTACCCAACATTTCACCTGATGTCAAAGTTGCATCCCTCATGTTTTTCCACCATTATGACTCCTTTCTTTCTTTCCTTTATATTTTCCATTCCTTGTAATGTGCTCAGCTCCTTTTTATAGTCCACTATCTTTCTTCTAATTTGTAAATATTTTGATAACAAAACCAAACCTGGAACACAAGCTAGCATGCAGATATTTTCCTTTTGTTAGTAAAGATCCAGACAATCCCAAACCATTTTGAGGTTGACTCGTTTGTTACCATTTGATGGACTGCCAGGTATCCATAGCATCCCACTTCTAATTGTTGAGTTTGTAGGCATATTTAATGTGGAAAATCTGCCAGCTCCAGACTGCTAACAGACCTCAAAGGCACATGGGTCATAATTTGAAAAGTACTGCAGTGCAAAATAAGACCAGTAACTGTGTGACTCTGTTTAGAAGATGGTGACATTGTTATTCAGTTGTGGCAGAAATGGAGATGCCATATTCATCAGTACTGTCCTGTTGGCTGTGACAGGGAAAGAATTAGACTTGCCTGTACAAGGCTGATGTAGAGGTGCTTCTTCTCTGAGTATACTGAGACTGTGCAGTTACCTCCTTTGAGCCCAGACAGTATGTCCTAGTGACCCCAGTGCTGTGTTCCACCAAGAATACTGGAGATACCTGCTTTAAAAGCAGGGAAGTTTTTCCCAAGACAGATCCACATCTCTTTATCCTGCTGAAATCTCCTGCAACTCTAGCAGCAGGCTGGGCAAGGTTGCTCACTTTCCCCCAGAATAGAAGGATTTTATCTATTCCAGGGGAGGGGAGAGCATGTCCTCCATTCCTTCATCAGGCTTTGTGGGTGACCTTCAACAGCTGTTTCAGCTCGGTGCCTCAAGTGTCCACTTCCAAAAAGAGATAATGGCACTGACCCACTTGTCTCACATGGGTCAGAAATATCCAGAATCTGGATGAGCACCAACAGTGCCTATGGATGGGAAAGTTGCCAGTCACTAGTTTCTGATGGTCTCTGTGCTAAATCCAGTAGCAGAGGGACAGCTCTTGTGTGTGTCTGGTGGAGAATAATGGCAACTTCTGACAACTTTGTTCAAAATCATGCTGAGAGCAAATTATCTGGTTTATGATAACTTGTATGGGCTTGCTTAAGAGATGGAGAGAGTTATGGCTTTGTCCCCTCCTTTACAGAGCAATGACAAACCATCAAATGACTGTGAGAAATGTCAGGCTGGAAGTAATGAGCTGCATCAGCAGGATGCAATTGGAAGGGGCAGGGGCCAAGAAACCTTTGCAAGGTAAGCAGATGAGTAGCAGTTGTCTTCATATAGATGCTGCTGTTTTTCTCACAAAAATGCCTAAGATGCTTAAGAGGTTAATCAGAAATTTGTGAAGGGATGCATAGTAGCTGGCCAATGCTTCATGAAAGACAGTAGCTTCCTTAAAATAAATGAGGCTGTTAATTAATCACTGGGTTCTTGGCATATAGTTATCAACATGCATAGGCAAATCAACAAATGAATAATTTCATTAGCTTATTCACAGTGGTTTATGTCCAATGAATGCTAATTTGAGTGTCAGTAAAAATGTGAGGTTAATTCTGGCATATCTAATTATAACATAATTTTTGAGATACTCAGTTAAAATCTAAAGTGAATAAAATGGCTGTGAAAGCATGCAGAGTCTGCAAGAGAAGTAACATCAGACTTGAGGCTGAGGGCACTGTTTTATGCCCTGCAGGGGCAGGCATGGGGTGGGAGGGGGGCTGGCAGCTCTCAGGAATGTCATTCCCTCCTTGGTTTGCGTCAGGGGTTTGGTGCCGATGCAGCTCTGTGTGTGCTGAGCTGTGCTGGCACTGTATGAAAACACACCAAAGTGGAGGTGCAGCTGCAGAGTTCAAAGGGTGAGTAAGTGGGATAGAAGGAAGAGGAGCAATGGAAAGCTGCTGATATTTCCAGGCTACAAATAAGATGTGAAGAAGGATAAAATTGCTTTGCTTAAGTCACACAAGGCAGTACCACTGAAGCACTCAGCTTCTGCCTTCTGCACCCAGCCCAGCATCTCACATGGGTCCTGCCTCTTAACTTGCTTCCCCTGGATTGCTCCCACTGCAGGGAAAGTCCTTTATCCTCCTCTTTTTTATTCTTTTTTTTTTTTTTTTTAATATGGGCATATTTCCCCATATGATCACATCCAGAAGTAGTGGTGGATGGTTGGTGGGTTTTTTTTTCTCTTTCCATGTGGTTACTCATGAATAAAGAGCTGCAGAAAACTAATTACAGTAAATAAATGCTGATTGCAGTGTCAGAGTGAAGTGATGAATTGTGAGGGTAACAGTTAACTCTGATTCATCTGCTTTATTTCTGCTTTGTGAATATTTTGGAAAATCCATATCTCCTCAGTAGGAATCTGAGAGTCAGGACCCAAGGCTTTTCCACTGAACATGCTACAGTGAGGAAGTTACAGGCAGAGGTCAATGGGAGAAACTCTTCACCTTCTCTAGTCCCATGGGATCCTGGGAGGTACTGCTGGGTGGGGTCTATTCCATGTGTGAGCAATGCTGCAGGCCTACAGCCTGTTAATAGAAATAACTTATTTCTAAAAAGTCTGTTGCTGGCATTCAAGAATTTTTTAACAATATGTAGCTTCTCCTTTGGGATCATATGAGAGGCAAAATGAGCATAAGCACATTTTGGGCTGTCCTTAAGGAACAGCCTGCTTGAGAAACTTAGTTTGTAGATGCTTCTACTGACATCTCCCTCTGCCTTCTCCATACAAATCAGGATTTCAGCCTTCTTGTATTGACTTCAGCTAAATGTGTGTTAGTATGGCAAGAGCACCATCACAAGAGCAGCTATCACAAATTAAGTGCACAGTTCTATGCCAAAAATGATTACCTGCATAAATGAAGAAATGTTCCAGGATTGACTGGAAATAAATAAAAGCAGCAAAACAGTAAAACAGCAGTCTCCAACAACAAATAGAAGAACAGAAAAATGTCTTGTCAGCTTTGTGCAGAAGCCAAGATATTGTTGAAAAAAGATGAGTAGAAAAACAATAGATGATTATACTGTTTGTTCTTTTACCAAAACAAGTGTATGTGAGGAAAATGCTTTTTACAAACCCACTATGTGCAGCATCAATGTTAACAGAAAAAATGGACTTGAATGTTTGAAAGGCAGCAAATGTCTGAGTGTGGAAAGGGCAGAGGCAGCCAGTCTTTATCAGAATCTCTGAGGCAACTGTGATTTTACAATTTGTTTTGATTTGTATTTGTTCTGTCTCAGATGAATCATATCATGGTTATCTATTCTCTTTACTGTGTTTTATGGTGGTAGCCTGTTCCTTAACTCTGAGACTCAGATTTACTGAATGGTCTACAAGTAATGCCTCCTAAATCTAGAAGAGGATGAGCAAAATCTGTCAGGTAGAGATTGGAAAAATAATTGAATTTTACCAAGTTAAAATGAGCCTCTCTGGAGCAGATCTTTGGCCTGTATTGAGCTAACTCTGATTTTTTTAAACTCAATAGGAGTACAAAGCCTGTGTAGGGCAATTTTGAGTCTCACAGACTTTATTTTCATAGTTATCTGGAGAATACTGCTGTAGTCAGATGCCTCTGGCCTGAATTCATGTTTTTTTCAAATGCTTTTATGTGGCTCAAGGTAAGGTGTCTGTTGGAGAGGAGGTGTGAGTTGGCAGATGTCATTTCTTTGCAAACTGTGGTGCCAGAGGCCTTGGGGTGGGGAACAGGTCACCCTGAACCTAGCAGAGAGCAAGGGAAAAGCTGCCATCAGCAGAAAACTTTAAGCAACAAAAGTATTCCAGAGTGTCCTATGGCATTCTCCCAGTCTTTAATCAGCACCACAGAAATGCACACACCTACTTACATGCTTGCTGGTACATCTGGATTTGCTCATTGTCATTCAGCTTCTTCTTAGGGCATTAAAAACCACTTGAAAGCCAAATGAAAAGATCTTGTTTGCACCTCAGTTCTATAAGTATTATACTCATACATAAACTGTCCCCATGTTTTGCTGCCTACACTTCACTTACATGTATAGATCCATCCTCTACTTTCTGCTCCCTATACAGATGTGCCACCTGTAATTTTATGTGGGTTGTTATTAGACCCCATTCCTGCAATTCTGCATGTCTGTATCTGAGCAAGTCATCTAGACCCCCTTTACAGTCCATGGGGGAAAACTGACAGTGTCAGAATTTAATTCATGTTATTCTATAGTTTTAGATTTAAACTACATTTAGAAATACTTAGAATGAAACATATTTAGAATATATTGTTTAGGTAAATGTACCTATGTCCCTCAATTTAACAAAAAGAGAGTCCATGCTAACCCACTAAGAAAGAAAAAATTCTCAGTGAAGTGAGTCTGATTTTTGGTAGGGTTAATTTTCTCCATAGTAGCTGTATAAGGCTGTGTTTTGGATTTGTGCTGGAAATATTTGATAAAACACTGATGTTTCCATTATTCTTGAGCTGGGCTTACACAGAGTCAAGGCCTTTTCTGCTCCCCACCCCACCAGTGAGGAGGCTGGGGGTGCACAAGGAGCTGGGAGGGGACAAGCCAGAGCAGCTGACCTGAGCACTGGTGCTTCCTTTCTGCCATGCAGCTCCAGCCAGGACATGAGCTCCTGGGCCTAGTGCCACAGGGAGGTCAATATGTATTTGTTAACTGAAGTGAAAGAAAATTGTGTACTAAAGGCTTGCCCTCAATTCCCTCCATGGATTCAGTAGTTAGTAAAGACAGAAAGTTGTGATGTCCACTGCCAATAACTCATTCAGAAAGGGCATAAGCTTCCTTGAAATATATATTTTAAAATACTGCCTGGAATAGCTTACTTTTTTTCTCAATCGTTTACCTACATAAATATTTATGATGGTTTCATTGCATGTTATTGATGATGTCATTTGCTGATACGGGCTACATTATCAGTCTTGGGAAACTTCCATTAGGAAAAGAAAGAATAAATACATCAGCAACATTTTTAACCTAATCATGATTTGGTTTAAGACCTTTCTTGTCAGTTTAATGTCATTCCTTTGAGACTTTTGCAAATCAAACTATTGATAGCACACTCTGAATAATCAGAATATCTTTTCTGACTGGCATGTACACTTTTGCTCCTCTGACATCCCTTATTCTTGTAATTCTCTATGTTACTTGATCATGTCTGTCAAAAACTTCCCAAAATCTTTTGGTGTGGTCTATGTCCAAGGCCATGTATGTCCTGGTGATGTTGGGGCAGTTATGAACCCTGTGTTGGTGCAGGTGAGAGCTGAGATGGGTGGCTGAGCTCTGCTCTGTCCTTCCAGCTGTCTGGGGAGTGCCAAGGAGGACTGTTCAGTGTCATCTCTGCAGTTCTCAGCCTTCAGACTTAAAGTTTACAACATGCTGAGGAGTATTTCTAACAGCTGTAACTTTGGTTCTCTGACACCCAACAGATGTCAGCACATTTTAATGCTTTACTGTCAAAGAGCATTGATCTCACTATGCCATGCTTAGAAATGTGCTTTCTTTATCTAGTGTAAAGAGCCTGGTTTTTTATGAAGTTTCCCATATTCAAATGCATTCTTTTAAATTCTGGCCATTTTTACCAAGTAGTTCTGATCACTTTGCAAAGTGAGACATTCTCTTGCTTGCTTGCTAGTTGCCCGATCTTGTCATCTGCTGCATATTTTCACGGCAAAAATATTTTTCACAGTCAAAGAATTTATTTAATGCTGGCTGAGAGTCTGATCTCTGCAGGAGCCTGCACCAAAAAAGTCTCCTGTGGCACTGTTGATGCCTGGGCACATTTGAATACTTATATGTGACCTTATCTTGAATGTGCTTAATCATTCATAATCACAGAACTATAGAATATGCTGAGTTGGAAGGAACCCATCAGGATCATTGAGTCCAACTCCAGGCCCTGTGCAGGACACCCCAAGAATCACACCATGTGTCTGAGAGCATTGTCCAAATGCTTCATGAACTCAGAGAGGCTTGGTGCTGTCCACTTCCCTGATGTGTACACCTCTGTCATGCACACTGATTGATGAACACAGTTGTTGTGGTTTAACCCCAGCCACCAACTCAGCCCCACACAGCTGCTCACTCACTCACCCAGTGAAGTGGGGGAGGGAACAAGAAGAGTAAAAATGAGAACTCATGGGTTCAGGTAAGGACAGTTTAACAGGTAAAGCAAAATCCACAAGCTCAAGCAAAGCAAACCAAGGAATTCATTCATCACATCCTATGGGCAGTCAGATATTCAGCCATCCCCTGTAAAGCAGGGCTCCATCATGACTAACTGTGACTTGAGAAGACAAATGCCATCTCACCAAACATCTCCCTCTTCCTCCTTCATCAGCTTTATGCACTGAGCACAGTGCCATGTGGTGTGGGATGTCCCTTGGGTCAGCTGGGGTCAGCTGTCCTGGCTGTGTCCCCTCCCAGCTCCTTGTGCACCCCCAGCCTCCTCTCTGGGGAGGTGAGGAGCAGAAAAGGCCTTGGCTGTGTGTAAGCCCTGCTCAGGAGTAATGAAACATCCCTGTATTACCACAGTGATTCCAGCACAAATCCAAAACACAGCCCCATACAGCTACTATGGAGAAAATTAACTCACTCAGCTGAAAGCAGCACAATATTGCATAACACTCAAGTGTCTCAGGAATATCTAACAGTATAAATATAGTGTGTAGATCTGTAATCTCGTTGGGAAAATGCCCAAGCCTTCCTTTTTCACAGCCCTATGCTGAATTACAGGGTGGTCCCTCAGATCTGCTGATCTAGACCCCAAACTAAATGCTTGTTTTACTGATCTGGGATACCCTCTCTACCATGTACATTATCTGGGGTTACTGTGTTTTTCTTTGGGAGCTTCAGCAGCATTTCAGCCCCATGGTGCTTCCCCTGGTTTCCCTAAAGATGTTGAAACATCTCTGCTTCCTCCCTCTGGGGGTCTTGTCTGCAAATTTTGGCAGATGGCACCTCACCTCCTCCTCTGTTCCTCCTGTGGGTTGAACACTACCAACATCATACAGATTAAATATATTCCTTTGCTTCAGTCCCAGTTTGGCATGGGCAAATCAAAGCCCAGAGTGGGCTCCACACGAGTACAGGGTGTCTGCTCAAGCAGCACTAGAGCCTGGACTCCAGCTGCCAGCCCAGACAGGCAGGAATCCTTGTCCTGCTACAGCATTTTGGGACAGTGTGCAGCAGTGGCACAGCACAGCCTGCACCTACATGGCATAAAACAGTACTACCATGTGCTATAAATTTCACAGTACCCTGGGAATTGACAAACTAAACAGTTACACAAGCTTGGCAGCTGTCTAAACCTACACATCTAAACTGATGAGAGCTGAAGATTTTAATATTAAATGTTGCCAAAATCAACATGTTTTAGTACAAAAAGTTGCAGTATGGCTGTGTGTAGGATTTTCTCTCTGACAACATGACTCTGACTGTAGGCACAGCCCAAAGCAGCTTGTGGTAAGGACACAGTTGGCCCTTTTGGCTGCCAGCTCATGCTCCTGGCTCAATTCACCTTATCATCAGCCCAAACCAAATTTAGAGTTCTTGGCTGTCCAAGTGGGCAGTTTAGTCAGAAAAGCTCTCTGTAAGTCAGCTGGTGTTTCTGGGATCACTCCTGGTGTTAGTGTGTGCTAAGCACAAGGAAAGTGGTGGCTCCTCTGCTGCAGAATGCCACGTGTGAGCCACCAGCAGAGCCAGGAGCTGTCCCTGGCAGTGACCAGAGCTGGTGCCACACAGGCAGGGCAGCCAAAGCTGACTGGTGCAGGCTGGTGCTTTGGCTCTGCAATTTGTACACACATGGACTCAGAAGTGGGACCTTCTCATCTCAAGGCTGTTTGACCCAGGTTTCATGGAGAAGGTGCTGTGTGAAGAGCTCAGTCATCAGGCACTGCTACAGATCAGACCTGAGTTACAATCTGAAATCAGAGGCAGCAAGGTTACAGAGGATGGTATTTAAGGTTTTATTTTATTGCTTCTGTCTCTTGCCTCTCTCAGGGAATCACATAGGAAAAGGCAGTAAGAAAGCATGAGTTTTGCAGGGTGCCTCTTTGGAAATGTTTTGACAATATTTTGATACACTTGCAAAATAAGTTATAGTGAGTTTTTGTTCATTCACTTACCTTAGACGAATATCTTAGAAACATGAGGCACTTTTCAGATTCAGCAGTTCCAAGGGAGACAGCAAAGATGATGGGTCAGATTTGCATCTGCTCTTTAGTGCAGATGTACTTGTTTTCTTGTACAGGAGAGGGACTTCAGGCAACAGCCATGACTTCAGAGAAATTAGGGCAAATATTTCAGGGTAGGTTCCAAGATGTTGCCTAATTGGTATGACCTAGAAAACATCATTTTATCAAAAATATTAAACTCAGAAAAGGAATTTTTGTGGTGTGAGCTGTACCACAGGCTGCTGCCTATACCTGAGCACAGACTCTAACTCTCTGCATGTAAACCTGCTCTGTGCTTTGGGTTCTTGCTGAAAAATGTCCCTGGAAGAGGACATGATGGGTGCCCTGTGCTGCCATAAAGTTTCTGTGCACTGGAATGAGTTTCTTTTAATATGATTACTTATTTGAGGTGTGAAGGACACCAATAACTCTCACCAATTTGATGGGAGTTGTAAGCACTCAGTCCTTAAAATATGGAGAATGCTGTGTAGAGGTGGGTAAACACACATCATCTCATAAATACAATAGAAAGCTGCAGTGCATTTTCCCCCTAGTGTGACACACACATCAAATCCTATACACATATTTTTCAGCAGCATTTCATTTTTTATAAGGTAATCACATTACTGGGAAATTAAAATTAGCCATAGAGAGAGAGATCCTGCAAATTCTTTGCAGTGGAGGGAGAGAAAATGGACAGAGTTTTATGAGGAAATGAAAATCAGGCCAGCTTTATTGCCACATCAGGAGTTATTTATTGCAACAGGCTTGTTTTAACTCCAGCACTCAGTTAAAGAAAAGCCCCAAACCAGCCATCTGTCCTGAATGAACAAACTGACAAACTGATGCAAAGCCATGCCCAGAGAGTGCAGCAGAGTTTGCTCAGTAGCTCAGTTTGTGCTGCAGAATGAATGGGAAGATTTTGCCAAGCAGTTTACCAGCCTTTTGCCATTATTATAACCAGAGGTACTGATAGAAATGTAGCTGTACCCATGAATCTCCATCCTGCCTTCTTTCCTGAGGTGGCAGTGTAGACACTGTCCCCAAGATGCTGCCCTGTCCATGTGTGTACCTGCAAAATGACCAAGACTGTGCCAGCTTGTGCCTGTCTACTGCCCCATTTTCTCCACTTTCCAGCTGAGCACTAAGCATTGTTGATTCTCCCCACTTTTCCTTTGGTAAAACATGTGGGATAGCCTTAAATACAAAACCTAAACCCATTTTTTAACCATGTTTGAAAGTAGTCTACTCATAAAATGTTTGTTTCTACAGTCAGGTTTGATTATTATTAATCAGATGCTAATCAAAAAATAACATGTTATACAAACAGATTGCTACCACCCCCAGCCTGAAAAATTACTTTTTGAAATAGGTTTTTGCGTAGAGTTAAAATACTCCTGTTGATAGATTTTCACTCTGCCTCCTCTACACTTCACAGATAACAGTGGAGTTATATATAGTGACAGAGTCTGGCAGCAGGAAGTATTTCCCAAGGAGTCTGTTACTGGTGTGTGTTAGGTAAGAGCTGCAGACACAGTCCTGCCCCACCAGCATGGGCAGTGAGAGTCTCAGTGGCCTGGGAATGCCATGACAGTGTGCACCTTTATTTGCCTGCATTGCTAAAGACAAACAGTGTCTGGCACTTGAATGGGAGAGAAGTCATCATTTTCTGTGGGTGGAAGCACTGGAGTCAAGGCAAGAGGCACAAATTGTTGCTAATTCTGCCATTTTCTATAGGATCATGGGTATATAAATATTGAGTAGACAGGTAATTGCTCTGAGCTTTTAGGAGCAAGGGAGCTTTTAATGGTTTTACAAATTGTCTATCAGAGAGGGAGTATCAGCTTGGCAGGGAGCTGTACAAGATTTATAGCCTTTTTATTATAGCACAACTACAGTGGGCTAGGGAGAAAGGATGGGCAAGAGCAGAGCCCCAGTGTTAACTCAGAGCTCTTGTTCCTCCAGGCCAGCATGTGGTGAAGGTGTGGGAGTGAAATCCCACTGAGGGCAAATAAGAAAACAAAAGATGAGGGTTGGGGCGAAGTGGTGATGCAAAGGTCAGACAGGTCATTTCCTTGGAAGCCACAGGGGGTTGTAAAGAGACAGTTCCCTTCAGGCTGATACTGTCTGTCCTCACATTACACTGCATTTCAGCTGCCCAAAGGCACTCTGAATCCAAACGGTTTGAACAGCACAACTCAGCCTGGTTTCTCTAGGTAAACAATGAGGAGAAGTCCTAGTCAGTGGTTCCAGCATCAGAATAGGAATTGAGACCTGGTTGCTACACCTCTATTTACAACACCTCCCCACCCCTGCCCTTGTCTGTGCTCTACTCTACTGAGAAGGTGAAGCAGGGACAAGTCACAGCTATTGCTGCAAGAACTGCTCTAGGCTAGAGCTAGAGCTCTGCTAAGTGAGCAAGTGGGTATGAATTCTTCATCTATTTCCTTTATGCCTTCTGTTGCACAGGACTCAAAACTCAACATGCAGAGCAAGCAGGCCAGCATTGCTGAAGCCAGAGCAGCATCATCCTGAGCCCCTGATCAGAGCCAGGGGCTCCCCCACGTGTTGTGTTCCATCTGCAGAAGAGAAAGTGCATTTACAAAGCATTTTGATTCCTCCTAATAACAAGGTTATAAATAAGGCAGTGGAGTATCTGCCTTTTCATTTGTGCTTGATTAGGGCTTATTCAGCTTCTACTTTGCAATGGCAGCAAAGCTAAACAGTCCAAGTCTCCTGCTGAAGCTGTGGGTGAATTGAGGACTGGAGATATCTGAGGTACCACACAGGTCTGGCTCTGGCTCCATGATGGGAAGAAATGCCTGCAGCAAGGGCCCTGGACATAGCATTTCCTCTCCTGCCACAGATTTTTGTGGCCCTGGCCAGTTGCGTAATGCCCATCCTGGATGAGGATAAAGGCACATGCCTGTTCTTGTTCCCTGATGCTGAGCCCAGCTGCTGAGGGTGGCCCATGTCTTCCAGGCAAACTTCAGATGTCACAGCCTGACCACATCCAGTTTGTGTGTTGGCAATGGTGTCAGCTCCATGTGCAAGCCTGTGCCATGTCTGGGAATTATCAGAGATGGTGCTTACTAGCACTGTGGTAACAATTTAACAATATGGAAAACTGAGAATCTTGCCAGGGAACTTTTCCTTTGGGGTTTTCAGGATGAGGCACATCTTTACATCACCAGAGGTAAAATTGCAAAGGTACACACACATATATATGCAGAAGTTATATAGGCATAGTTATGAGATTAAATATAGGAAAATTTTTAGGTGCTTGGACTTAGGATATTTAGGACCTAATGGTCAAAGAAATATCAGTGGGAATTCAATATATCTACGTATTTGCAGATCTAGGTCACCGTCCCTGTCCCAGAGGAGTTTTAGTCCCACTAGATATTTCTCTGCTATCAGGAATGAAGGACCAGCATAAAAAATGATGCATTTCCCTTTGATCTTTCCCCTCCTTGGCATTCTTTTTCTTTATAATGTGCCAATCACTCCCATGCCTCCAGGGTTCCTTTTTTTGCCAGACCAGACAGAGGAAGCTCAGAGGTACTTGCAGTGATTTGAGTGGGCTGATTAGACTTCACAGCCCTTGGTGCCCCAAGTATGGAGCTGAAGGCCATAAATCTCATTCAAATTGCCATTCTGATGTGGTTTCTTGAGGCTCTTTAGGCTAGGGTTTGAGTGGAGCTGCTCACTGAGTTCATTCATTTTTCTTACTCTCTTGCAGATTTCACCAGCTTACTGATCTATATCTAGGTCAGCTCCATAAAGCATCATTTCTGTTCTAGGGCTTCACAGAGTAACATTTCTGTTCTAGTATTCAGCTGGGAAGACAGTTGGAGGGGGCTGGATGACAAATGGTGAGACTGCATGGATCTCCAAGTGAGTGCTAGTCTGTGGCTGTTACTTAGTGCCTTATAACTATTTGCAAAGCCTTGTGAATTGAAGTCAGCCCTGTGTAAGACTGAAACTGTTAATGGCTTAAACCTTCTAAAATCGTTGAAGGACTTTTTGCCCACCATAACAAACTGCAAGGACACAGGTGAACATCTGTGAGCACTCAAGCCCAGCCCTCCCCAAATATGCCTAATACCTGGAATTTGGATTGTGATGGGAACATGAGATAAGATAAAGGGGATATTATTGTCCAATCGTCCCAGGTCTAGGGAGGAGAATGTATCCACAAGTGATACAGGAAGAGAGACTGGAATGCCAGTGATTCAAACATTCAGGGGGATGTGCAGAGGCACAGAGGGTGAGCTCAGCCCTCTCAGGCTACAGCTGGTGTTGGAGGAGATAAGGAAAGAGGCAAACCCTGTGTGGGGAGGAATTGTCTCTGTCCTTACTCCAGTGAACTCAGCTGTGTTGTCTCCCCTGCCAGGGAAGTGCCAGAGCCCTCACAGGTAGCTGGAGGTGTCTGTCTCTGCTGATGGGCCCCCATGGGCAATGATGGTGTAACTCCCTGGTGTAACTGGCAGCTGTATCTTCTTGGAAGGTGTCAAAGGCTCCCAAAATGTCCTGAGATCCACAGCATTACATCACCCAGCTGAAACTCCCTGCTCCAGGGGAGGTGTTTGGCCATTCCTATTTGAGCCTAAGTGAAACCCAACAGAGTTTGTATCCTGGGGGTTTCCTCACCACCTGATGGATCCAGTCTGCAACTGTCACTTTGGCTGTGACCATCAGTTTGGCCAACAAATATTGAAATGACAACAGCTGAGCCTCTTCACAAGGCCTGTGGGTAGTGAGGTTGTTCTACTCATCCTTTCCTTCTCTTTCTTATGTTTTCTGAAGTGATATTTTTATGCTTTTCTATTGTCATATTACTGTAGATAGCAGCAGCCAAAATGGCTACATACCTGTTTTCCTTTACAACAAAACTGTTCTACAATAAACCCTACATATGTATAATTACAAGCATTGATCATTCAGTGTTTCACTTTAATCCACTCCAAGTGAGTTGAA
This sequence comes from Oenanthe melanoleuca, assembly GCF_029582105.1. Taxonomy (NCBI): domain Eukaryota; kingdom Metazoa; phylum Chordata; class Aves; order Passeriformes; family Muscicapidae; genus Oenanthe; species Oenanthe melanoleuca. Next base: position 11,646,431 of record NC_079335.1, read on the forward strand.
CACTGAGGTACACTGATGGTTTGGGCTGAAAGTGTTCAAAATGGGGTCATCAATCCAAGGCTTGCTTTAAGAGGTGAACTCTCCTTTAAAGGTAGAACAGTGAGGCTTGGCTGCTGCTGGGGAAGGGCAGAGAGGGAAGAAAAGCAGGTAGAGCCTAATGGCAAATGGTTTTCTGCTCTGTCAATCATGAAATAAGGAGTTAAAATAAAAGTCTCAGCAGCTGTGAGGTCAGACCTGGCTGCAATACACACAACCTCTGCCATAAGGGTGACAGGGAGGGAGGTGGAGTTGGTAAAGAGGAGGAAAAGGAAAGCAAAGCAGGCAAAGAAGAGAAGAGGTTTAAAGGCTGAGTGGGAGAAAGAGAGAACAATTAAATGATCATCAACCCTGATTTACATTTGATGTAGAAGATGTATGGTTTTTACAGACTCTCAGAAGAGAGAAAATCTGCTCAGAAACAGTTTTATCTGACATTTTGCAAAGCAAGGGTTTTTTCCACACTAGAAGGAAAAAGCCATAAAACAGCACTTTGCAGAAGTGAACTGAGTTCCCATGATAAACCTGTCCTCACCAGGCTCTTTTTCTGTTCCATGGACTTATTTCATGTCAGTTTTTGAATCAACAAGTCAAAGTGTAGCCCTTCAGTGAATTGGAAGGGATGAAAAATTAGAGGTCAGAGCAATCTTATTATACATGAGGAAGGAGACTTAAGTTTTCTCTGGATCCATAATCTGATTTTTCCATTGTAGCTTTTCTCCATACGTGAACTCTTCAAGCAAAAGTATTTAGGTTAATGGCTATGTAATAATTTTCCTGATGGTATCTATTAAATTGGAAAGTGATAAATATCTCAGTTAAATAAAAAAAAAAAAACACAAAAAAAAAAACCCCGCCATTCCTAAGAAATTTCAGCAGACATCTGCCAACAAAGCAAATCTTATGCAAGGCAAGCATTTGAGTTGCAGGAATATTGGAAATAGAGGGAAAGTCTACATGCTCATCACTATGCACACACATAAATAGCAACAGATGTGAACATGTAGGTAACCATCCTTTGGGGTGTTTGCCAATTAAACCAGCTCCAAATCTGCCTATATTCCCAGCATGCTGAGAAGAGATTCAGCTTGCAGCAAAGATTTCAAAATGTCACTTAATCCTGTCAGTCTGTCCTGTGGTCAGGGCCAGTCAGTCTTCACAAAGCCCCTTGGTGTAGGAAAGGTAAAGTCATGAACCTCAACAAGTGAGGAGATGTGAGCTTTTTCCCCATGTAGAACAAATCATGGTGTGTCTGCTGCATTTGGGTATTTGGGAGGAAGCCTCATTTTCATAACTCAAAAATCCTAGTACAAATCCCAAGCAAGGATTAAATCCTTTCAACAGCATTCACTTGTCATTTTATGAGTCCCAGTAGGTGTTTTGCCATTGCATTCTTTGTGTGTTTTGGACTTTGTCTTTTTCTGTCTCCCATTTTAATTTTCTTCTAGAGTTCCCCCTCTGCAAGGTCATTTTCTTGTTCTTCGCTCTGTTAGGATGAGACACAGGTAAGTGCAGGGGGCAGCTTTCCCATGCTGTATCTGGTCCTTCCACCTGCAGCAGCTCCATTGCAGAGGGAATCCCCTGGAAGGAGCCTGGAGCTCGTGCAGAATCCTTGGGGAATGCCTCTGCTTTCCTTCCACACATTGCTACCTGCCTGTTCAATTCCCCCAGCTGTAATGCTAGACAGGAAAACAAGCACAGTGTTTGGAGCTAGGGCTCTGCTCTCATTTAGGAGCTGTTGGAGATATTTTAGGAACTCAGGATGTCAGAGGTGGTTTGCCTCTCTGAAATGTGAATGTTCAGGGCTTTGTTGCCTCATTAAATAATGAAGTTACTGACTGTCAAGTGCATTGGAGACCTGGGACAAAAATTGTCTCCTCTTAAGCAACCTCTGATTTTAGTGTGATGGCAGTAATTACACCTGCTAATTACATGGCTGTCTTGAAACTGGTAACTCAGCTCCCCATGGGGACCTGCTGGTACACTGGAAACACAGTATTGGTTTCTGTGAGCTCACACAGAAAAGCTGAAAGAGCCCACCTTCAGATGCCAGTCTGTGTCTTTCCCCAGGTTCTCCCTCTTCCAGGTGTCTGGTCATGCTTCATCTGTCACTCCTGGGCAGGTGAAAGGAAAATGTTGCTGACAAGCAATCTGTCCATTCCTTGTCTTTAACACTGTGCTAGAGAGCCCTGCTCATCTGCTGAAGGTCTTGCAGCTGATATGGAAATGTCTGATGTGTTTGCATTCCCTGGACCCCTCTCTGCAGTGAGGATTAACATTTCCTTTAGACTTGAGGTCAAAAGCCATATAAAAATAAAAACCTTTCGTAAGATGATATAAATGAAAGTGCTCTGTAGCTGGCTTGAACCTCCTTAGTATCCACAGCAATCAAGTTAGTAAGATTTTATAACATAATAAATTTCCAGAGTAAAAGCTTCTCTGTTTCCAGAGGCCCTGTTGGAAAATAAAAGCATCCCTTTCTATCCATCAAAGATCCGGTGCTTTATTCCTGCCCTGTGAGCAGTACTAGCATCTTCCCCACTGGTCAGTCCAGCTTGGAGATCCTGATGAGTGTTACACTAGAGATTTGTTGGCACTAAGCATTGTTGGTGTTCCAGGCTCTGTTGTCTGTTTTAGGTGGCAAAATCTGACTCAAGAATCTAGAGGAATTTGGGATAAAGGCAATATGGAGCAGCCTTGTCCCAGTAGTTGCCTACCTGCCAAAGACTCTTCTCCCAAAGCTTTCTCAGTGTACTGTTGTCTAATGTCATCATATCATCATGATTGTTAATAATTTGAACCACTACTGCTTTGAGTACGTCTATTCTAGGAGGAGGATCTCCCTGAAGCAGACAGAGTGCACCTGTCTGTAGCAGGAGATGGTCCATGCAATAGAGATCTCACAATATAAATATGTGAGATCAGAGGCAGGGAGAAAGCAGGTGGCAGGTCCTCCACTCAAGGCTCTACCCTACTTAGGAAACACAGAAAAATCTTTGGTGACCATATGCTGTTAGTAGGAAAGCTCAATTGTTCTTAAATCCCTTCAGGATGTATCTGCCCCTGTTGCTTAGCTGGTGGGAGTGTGTCCATCCATCTCCAGCTAAGAGTTAGCCATCTCCTCTAATCTAGTTGTCCATGGTCCCAGTATAACTTTGAGAAAGAGATAGGAACATATGGATTCTGCATTCCTTGGCTACTCTCTTCAAAGTGTGAGTGCTTCCACCACCAGCTAACAGAAGGTGCATAGGCAGGTCTCTCAGACTAGAACTTGACATCCATGTGATCAGATTAATTTAGATTATAAACAAGCTTGTAGAATAAGTATCAGCAAATTTGCTGAGCTGCTGATAAGCAAATAATTGCTGAGAAGTTTCAAGAACTCTGGCTATATCATTTTAGGATGGTATTAGATGAGTGAATTACACCTCAACTACTATGCTATGGAAAAGTGGGTGTTTCTTCCCCTGCCTTTTTGGAGGTTGCAGATCTCACCAAGCAGCAGATGGAATTTGATTTTTGGACCTCTTCCCCATGATAAAGCCTGAAGCTTTAAACTGCCTAAAGCCCCACTGATAAGTGGTGACTGCTGGTGGCAAAAGAGAACATTAAAAACCTCAAAGAAAAAAGATAAGAAAATCTGCAGGAAGGGGCAAGAGCAAATATTAAAATAATCTCAACACTTTAATCTCCATCCCATTTTAATCTAGGACTGCACTCTGTTAGCATAAAAATACCAATTACATTTATTTAGTTAAAGCTTCGCTGAGTAGACTGACCCCTACAGTTAACATTACATTTCTGTCCTGCACAGAGGTGAACAGATGGCTTTTTTGTGTGTGACTATGTAAGAAAACACATTTCTGCCAACAGGGGATGTCAGATGAGTTAGTGGAACAAACTTCTACTGTAATAAGGTAATTGTGTAGCAAAACAGAGCTTAGTGTCAGGTTGGTCTCCACTCAGCTCAGGTAAATTCATTAACTATCCAGTGTGTTACTGGGAAACTGAAGGATATGCTGTTTTTCTGGATGTTCATGACATCGTAACACACACTACAAATGGAACCAAGAGCCTTTTTCTCCTTGCTGATATAAACAGGAGCTGGTTTGATCCAGCCCTGGTGACCCCTGTCATAGCTCAGTCTGGCTTGGGTGGCAGTGAATCAATGATGAACACTTAAAGATAGCTGTGAAATCCCACTAAACATAAATATTTGAAGCTAGGAAAATACATTAATGACCATCTACACCTTCAGTAAGGCACAGGGAAAGATTTTCAGTTGATTCATTGTATCTGATTATACCAGTAAAATAAGTAAATACTATTGTATTGCTGATTGCTAATAAAATACATTGGTATAAAAACATTAAATCTCATTAACTAGAATTAGAAATCCATGTACCTGTGTGTTTAAAATGGATATTTGCTGCTGAATATGAGCAAAGATATTGTGATTGCTCCCATTTGGCTGCACACATCTTTGATGAAGACTCTGTCTAAGCTTTTGGAGAGAAACAGGGACTTCAAGAGCTCATCTGACTCATTTTAGGCATTTGCATTATGATGAGATGGCCAAAACCCTGAAAGACTCTATACCTCTGTGCTGATTGAAATGAGGAGGTAGTGATTAACACAGAGGTAAAAGTCTGCATTGAAGGCATCCATATTTTATAAATAAATATGACTGGATTTTTACTGAAAAACTTTTAGTAAAAAAAACAAAAAAGAAAAAAGACATTCCTTAGAAAAACCAACTGATGGCGTAATAGAAGTGCATAAGCCCAGTTCATGAAAACTGTCCTGGAAGAGTTTGTAAATTGGCCAGATCATTAAGGTGAAATTCCCAGGCTCATTTCCCATGCACCAGAGATTATAATGGTAAAAAACTCAGCTTTGAGTGCTCTGGGGTCCTGGGATTTTACTAAACAAGGGCGTGCAATTGTGAAGTGAAAACTGACACACAAGCTACATTCGAACTCTGCTTCATAAAATAACATTTTATTTAGCTAATCAGAATCAATATAAAATTTAGGTTGCTTTTTTTCAGATGTGGAAGGGATGGTGAGCAGAGTGAAAGCAGTAGAGGCTGTGAATAATGCTAAATATACATTACATGTCTTTGTTATTGTAAATAGGATTATTTCTGCCAAAACCAGTGCTCTGTTTAACTTGAATATTCAGCCAGGCCTATTATTATACTTCACAAATTATATGGTTTAAAACTTTAAATTTGTTTGATGCCTCTCTTGAAGGGCAGGAAAATTCTGTGAGAAAATGGCATGAATCACAAGCAGAACAGCTTTTCCTCTGACTCAAGATAGCCATGTATCACCAGTGTTGCCAAATCAAAACCCCGAAGCTTATTAATTTTCAGTGTGCAAAGATGTTTGAAAAATAAAGGTTGAAGAAGAAAAAGAGAAATAAAAAATGTTGGTGAGTTGCTGAAATGCAACATTTGCAAGACACTGCTTATAACATTTCACACACAGAAGGAATTTTGAGAAAATAGAGCTTTTTCCAGTGCTACTTTCTCAGACAAAGCAGAATGATCTCTTTGTGAAGGTTCCAGTCTCATCTGCAGTGCTGAGGTTTTGTTCTCCCCTCCAGGGGGGCTTCAGGAGCTCATGGGGCTCATTACACAGCAGGAAGTCAGAGATATCTTCTGTCCTGCTATGAGTCAGGTGGGCTGACACCTGCAGAGAGATGCTCCAACCTGACATGATTACTCCCTCCAGGCAGTGGGTATAAACTTACACGAGTCTTCATTGGTGGGAGCCTTAAGAGATGCCCCCTGGACCTCAGAGCCAGGGGAGGAGGAGAGGCATGGCTTGCCCTGGACTCCTCTGCTCAGAGTGGAGCTGGCTTTCGAGGAAATGAGCCTTTTTCATCCTGCTGTTCCCTGTCCTTCCCTCACCCCGGGCTGGGAGTGGTGTGTGAGCAGCATCCCTGCAGAAACACCTTACAGATCCATCCCAGCTGGGGTCATATCCCTGCTCTGCAGATCAAGGATGCTTTTCCTCATCTCCTCCTGCTGCACAGGAAGGGTAATGATGCCAAGTAACTCGTGAAACTTCATATCCAACACATTTTGGCTTCTTTCTGCTTTCATAAAAAGCCAAGTGTGTCTGACCATTTTCTCTGTTTATAAGCAGGGCATGGAAACAAAATCAGAGACGTGTTGTGTTTGTTCCAGCAGCTGTGCAGCTCACATTGCAGAATAAACCAGCAAGTCCTGGCACACAGAGCTACATATGGCAAAGGTCCACAGCCCCACACAGTAAAGTCTGTATGAGACTATGATGCCAAGTCCTATAGCTCTCTCTGGAAGCTTTGGGTCTGTCTTTCTGGGCATCCAGGAGTGCTTGATCTCATGTGCTTCTCCTTTGTGCCTTTTTCTTCTACATACTGCTGATGATTAATTGCTGTCTGACATAGAGAAATAACTGGGCCAAAGTACACTCAGGCAGGAGGGAGCAAAGGAAAATGTGTGTTATGTTTCTGTACATTTTATAGCTGCTACAGAAGCACAAGCTTTGATGTGCAGTATTTTCAGGAGTTCAAACCCTAGTGATAATTGTGACATGAGTGGTAATTACCATGTATATGTTTTCCTTAGGGGAGATAATGTGAAGTCATCACTGCCATCCAGACTGGCATTTTTGGAAAAGGGCAGCCTCTGACACTCAAAATCCCTTGTGCCTTACATACCCCCTCCCTTGTGCTGGTGGCAGTAGCTCAGCTGTGTACCAAAGGTTAGCTGCTGAGTCACTGGAACCAAAGCATCCAAGCAGTGACTGAACTTGAAAGCTACTTGCTAGGAATGGTGATTCACTGATTTGAGGTCTCTTTCATATGAATTTGAGAACAATTTGATTATCCTTCTTTCCTGAAAGATGTTTTCCATTTCACACTTTTCCAGGAACAGGAGCAGCGGAGCAGCCATACAATGCTGGATGCTCATCTTGGCAATTTCCAAAGTGCTGTGAGCAGAGTATGCCAGGAATCTTGTTTCTAAACAACCACTCAAGGCTTCTGCTTCTGTTAAAGCTTCCAGGCCCCTTATTCTGAAAGCTAGAAAACTTTTCCTGTGCATAAATACATGAGAACTCCCTGTCCAGACTTTGACTTTTTGACATATCTGAGGAACTGCCCTAGCACTTGCTTGGACTGAATCTGCTTTTCCCTGCTCTTGCTCCACAGAGCTTCAGTCACCAAGTCAGTCATCCTGTCTGTTGTTAAAGGTTGAAATTAATCCCCACTTGTTATTTTGGCAGCATCCTCATTAGGTTGTGTCTTTTATCACATGGATTTCAGCTGGGAGAGAATCAGCTTTATCTGAGCTGAGAACTGCCTGGAAAAACTCAGTGTGAGCTCTCATGGCATTCACACACAGTGGATAAGCATGGCTGATAAACATGGCTTGGTAACTCACAGGTGACTGAGTCATTTAGTAAAAGAAGCAGAAACAGAACTGCAGTTTCCTAATTAGCACAACTTGACAAGATTTAGCAGAGGGCAAAATTCCACTTCTTGGTTTACCCAGGCCCAGATGCACTGTGCAGTTGGGGTATGATTGTTTATAGGCTGTGACAACAGTCTCTCTGAGGTCTTGGGGTTCAGGCTCATTTTTTTCATTTCATATCTGTCTGGTACCTAGGACACTTGTTTTGCCTTATCTAAAGAGTTTCCAGTGATAACAACTGGAATTGTCATAATTCATGACAAACCCTGCATTTTCCGACCTGTGTTTCTCTTGCAGATTAAATATCTAGTCACACAAATAACATATGAATACATGGTCTCATGGAGCAAAGGTGCAGTCTGGGCTATCAGTCAGGGATGGAAGAAGAGAATTATGCTCTACTCTTTTGGTTTTCTGAATTGCAATCCCACTGAGCACAGCTGGGAATTGCAGTAAATCCAAACATTCAGGACAGAGCTGAAGACTTTAATGTGCACATTGTCAAACACTGCCTCACATGAGAAAAAGTTTCCCTGACTTGGTTGGAAGAAATAGTATCCTGACTGTATCTTTTATTTTTTAGCACAGACAGGGAAATGTAAATAGCCCAGGCCAGGGGTACCAGGTGTCTGGAGCTACAGAGCAAATGAATGAGCTGTAACAAAAGCAGAGAAAGAGGCTATTTCTTGCAGCATCAGATTGCAAGTTACAAACTATAGATTTTGTGTCCAATAGAGTTGAGGAGTGTCTGCAGATATGTTGAGCACGATCTGACTGATCCTGACTCATCAGAATTCCCTGACATGGGAGCTAGCTCCCTTATATTTAACCAAGAGAAACTGATTTCTACAGAGGACCCCTAATATAGACATCCACATTGACTAGAAAGGGATTTATGGATATATAGTTTAACACAACTGCAGCTGCATCTATAATTAGATCATGTATTTAATTTGTGATTTCATAGCTGCCCATACTCAAGAGTCCAAAACCCCTCAACTTTGCCCTCTAGGTGGTCACTCAGGGTGGCTTTCCAAGGAGAGTCCTGGCCAGTTGATTTGTCAATGCAGATCCTGCTTCACACTATCCTTGGCTACATAATGTCTTAGAGATTTCATGATGTGGAAATTCTGTCTCTCTTCCTTTTACTATTTCAATTCTATTTTCTGAGCTTGCTCCATGCATTGGATTAGATTGAATGTGTCTGTTCAGGCTAATGAGAGAGATTACTTGGACTACACGAAGATTTGGACAGTGAACAAACTATCTTTGTAAATGGGGTCAATATGTGCTTTCCATGCAAGACACAAGCCCTTATGGAAAAAATAAAAAGGAAAAAAACCAGTTTTGAATCTACTTTCTCTTTCATCCTCATCAAAGTAGCTAGAAACACTTGTTACCACTTATTTATGAATTGAACTTGATTTAGTGATTTAGCAATCAATTACCTCCACATCCTTGGAATGAAAGTGGTTTGAAATTAATCCAGGTGGTTTACACTTCTGGAACTGGTGGCCCATCTTAAACAGGCTTTCAAACACTGGAGTCTTCAGGTGTTATTGGCTGCTCAGAAATGACAGCATTATTCTGGAAATGATCTCTTACAACAGAATTGAATTTTCTGCATTAACTCCACTGTTGAGGTCCTTATCAGCCTGTGGCAGATTGAGTCAAATATAATCTACAGCAGTCTAAAACTTCAGATCATCTGACACTTATGTGCCTGATGGGAGGTATTTTGGGGCTGCGAACTGATGTGAGTTTGGACTCCTTGAACTCAGTGAACTGAGTAAAGCAGAGTGTGATGGTAACAGATGCCAATGCCTTTGCTTCCCAGAGGCTGGAGCAGCAATTGAGCATCACGAGGGCCTGAGCAAAGAGCTTTCTGGTGCTTGTAGGTGTGACTGAGAAGGGATTTTCCTACTCAGAAAAGTAAATCTGTGCAGTGATCAGCCAGACCCACTATCACTGTTTTTACTCTCTTTGCAGCTGCTGTTGTGGTGGCACAAACCCCACTGCAGCAATGGAGCAGTTCTGTCTCTGCCTCACAGGAGAGACAACCTGGACTCTCTCCATCAGTCAGATAAACCTGCTGGCCTTTTGGAAAGGAATGCATTCTTTCAAACAGTAATAGGGGAACCATAGCAGTCCTTACTGCTCTCAATGAGACACCAGATATAATATTGAACACTTTAAATGTACAAGTGTGACTCTCTTTTTGTTGTATAGCTTAGTAATGAGAACCTTTTTTGCCAAAATCCCTGAAAAAACACTTTCTGATAGCCTGCCCTGACCTTCCTGTTTCTTTTCTCTGAATATCATGCTCAGAAGCTGGGAGAGCTGTTAGAGGGCAGGGGAAAAATAAATAAGCAGCACTTTTCTGTTGTTTGGATTGCTGTGGTGATTTATGTGCAGGGTTATCTGTTGGAGATTAAGGGAGCAGCAATTACAGATCTGAGGTCATCAGATTAGTTCTCAAGGGGCCAAAAGCTCCCCTTAGGAGTGGTGACAGATTCAGCTACCAAGCACTGCCTTTCACAGAGCATATGCACTCACTTCAAAAGGCCAAAGGTTTTATTGCAAATGAGATTTATTTTTTTTTAATCTTCCCCAGAGCAAAGGACCAGAAAACAGCTGGAGTTGCCCCAGGGAGCATCTGTTGCTGGGAGGGAATGAGGGAGCTGTGCTGCTGCAGAGCCAGTGGGGCTGTCCCAGCTCCCCCAGCACTGGTGCCTGCCCTCCAGGGGATGTTTGCAGTGCAGCACGATCCAGTCTCTCCCCTGCCATGCTCTGTGCTGGGCCACTTCCAGCTGGCACATCTTCAAGGCCCCTGAAGACTTGTGCTGCACCTCATGGGGAATAAGCAATGCCTTCCATCTGAGTGTGCTCAGAGCTCCTGGGCTTCCCCAGCACCAGTGCAGCCAGGATTCATCCCAATACAGGACAAGACCTCTGTGCTGTGCCTTTGCTGTTTGGGAAGTAAGATAGTGCAGCTGTGTCTGTGTGACCCTGTTGTGGAACTGATTGAAAAGGCAGCAAGAGGCTGATAGAAATTATTTATATTGGTGAAATGAATTGAGTTAAGCCAGACAGCAATGATGCTGTGAGCAATAATGGGCAGAATTTTCCTTGAAATTGCATTGAAGTTTTACCACTGCTGCTGCTGAGTTCAGATTCTTAAGAGACCCATTCAAGCAATGGGCTGGCTGGTAAATGTGAACCACCATGGCTCAAAGCTGGTCCCATCAATGATGGTGCAGACACCAGTGCAAAACAGCACTGATAAACAAGGAAATGGATCATTTTATTTGAAATAACCACTTAAAGTAAAAAAAAAAAAAAAATCAGTTAATAATCATTGGTTGTTTAGTAGGCAATTAAAGAGAAATGTTGTTCATTATATAACATCATTAAAAGCCAGGAAAATCAAACAATTTACTGACACCTATGCGGGTTATTAGTTTTCTAATGTCCACTGATTTGTCTCATTTCACATTTCTGGAATTATGCTTTCCATTCCTTTCCATGAGGTCTATAAATTATGGTATGCACAGTGCAAGCTCTATCACAGTCTGTAAAACACAAAATGTTCTCTTACTTCATTAAACAACCTAACGCTGCCCTAAGCAAACACAATACTTTATGATCTTCTCCTTAATGAAGTCAGGGTAAGTTCTGTAGTACATATGGAATTTTCATAGACCAAGGAAGATGAAAAGCTGGTTCTGATTTTGGAATTAGTAAATTATTTTCTTTATTAAGCAGGATAACTTGGGTATTGACTGGGCAATGACCATGTCCTGTAGAAGTTTTCAAAGAGAAGTAAAAATTATTTCATGGAGGGTGACTTGGGAATGCCATCTCAGTCTGTCCTGGTCTAACTATTGATGCTTTTGCATTTGAGGTTGAAGCTCCTCAGATTGTTGCAGATTCACTGGCACCACTCAAATGTGGAACCTAAAGGTGACAAAAGCAGACCAGGGCCATTATGAACATTTCCAGCTGCTATAACTGTCTTGTTTGATACAGAATAAGTATCCTTCATAAGTTTACCAACAGGAAAAGAAACCCCTGTGCTTTTCTCTGTATGTGTGTCTGTGCCCTGGATTCTCTCTCAGACATTGTCTCTGGTAGTCCTCAGCCAAAGAAATGCTTTTTGTATTTAAGAATTACTCTGTGATGATTCTAACAGATGATACATTTTATACCTGCTTTAAACTCTCAAAGTACTTTGGATGCATTATTTCTCTCTTTTCTTTTTTTTTCCTCTTTTTTTTTTTTTTTTTTTTTTTTTTTTCTCCCTGGTGGATAGATTGCAGTTGTCCTGCTTGGCAAAGCACAGAATTTAGATGGTTTCTCTTTATTCAGGCTTCTGATGAGTAACTTCACAGTCCCATTTTCAATATGGACTTGAGTAATTTATATCCTAACATGGTGAAATCTCTCTTGCAATATGTATCTAACCAATTTTATGAAGGATGTATGATAAGTTACTCTAATGACCAAGTTCTAAATTCAGAAATACCTGGAATCTTGTCTTGGTCTTACCAAGATTGTGACCTGGAAGAGGTTTATGGTGACTGGCAGTACTGTGGGAAAAATCATTAACACCACCTCTAACACCTTAGGGCTTCTTAGGACTAAAAGAATTATTATTGTGAGTAGTTCAGCTTCACAACACATCTCCCACCTGAGGACATGAGTGATGATTTGCCAGTCTATGAGACAAGGAAAAGCTGAGCCATGCTAGTTTACCTCATACCTGAGTTTCAGAGCCCTAACACAGCCCCAGTTTTGTTTGCTAACCTCTGAGGACACAATTCACTTACAAGTGGAGTCCATTCATCTAGCTGGCCATGTGAACAGTTTCGTTGGTTTTGGTTGGTTTTTGGTGTTTTTTTGTTAGTTTGGTTTGGGTTTTTTGGTGGTTTTTTTGGTCAAATATCAGATCAGAAGCATTTTCCTGCATCAAATGTAAAACTCTGGCACTCAGAACCAAGCTCTCTGAACTACATTCCCTGCACTGCCAGGAGTTTGGCAGAGAGTTCAGTGGAAACAGAGTAACACTGGTATTTCAGCTACTATAGAATTGCAATAAATAACCAGAGTATGTTAAAAAAAGTAGTTAAAAATGCAAATGAAGCTCTGCCTCAATACAGTTACACATCTTAAGATGCCAAACAACTTCTCTGCTCTAGCCATGAAATAACAATAGAACAATTGCAGCATTATGTACTTGCCTTGCAATCCCAAAATGTGGAACTCAAGGAAGAGCTGGGGAGAAATATGTATCCTTTTGAATGCCTCATGAGCCAGGGTGAAACATAACACCTCTGACTACAAAAATATCGGTTGTCACACTGGCCTTTTTTAAGGCAGTGACTTGCTCAAAGCTTCTGATCCTAACCAGGGATCAGCATGCTGCTATGTGGTGTGTATAAATCTATAAACTAATGATCCTACTTTCCCAGTCCTTGAGTGGAAACTAATTAGTCTTTATAAAGTGAACAGAAATAGAAATACTGGCTGCTGGGACTTTTAGAAAATGCATTATATTTCATTTTTTATAAGCATTGAAAAAAAAAATGTGATTGATCGAAATGTGCAACCACATTATGAAGATAAATGTCTGTGCTATTTGTCCACATTAAGTATCTCCAAGCAAATATTGCAAATCCAGGAAAACTGATTTTGTTCTGAAATGTTTCCCAGATAGCTTCTGTAGGTGCTTTGCTGAAGAATCTAAGAGCACTTCTTTGGTGAACCTCGTTATTGACTTACAGAAGATGTATATATTTAGAATTTGAATAAATAAAAAGGTAAAAAAATTAATACTCATCAAAACTGAAGTTCTTCCCAGAAGAACATTGGCCTTGGCAGGTGTTTAAATTTTAAGAGATCTAGTAATATTTTTAACCCAAAATTATGATATTTATGGCTCAATATGGCTTTTAATTATTTAAGCTAATTTTTTTGGTAAATGCAATATGACATCAAGCCAAAATACTTCCCACAGTCATCAAACTTTTTTTGACATAGTTTCTAGCCTCCAAGATTTTAAAGTATTCTCTTTGTCTAAAAACTGCTTTTTTTATCCCCAAGATGAGAAGGAAATTGTATATTTGTTGATTATGAAACCATGACTTGGGGTTCATTTACCTTCCAGGCTAATCCCTTCTGGGAACAGTTAAATCTGTTATATGAATATCCTCAGATGTCCAGCAGTGGCTGTGGTGCTTGGCCAAAATGTGGCCTTATGTACCTTGATAGTGTTGTGTACTTTGGGGCTGCTCAGTGTTTTATCATCCTTCCACACTGCTCCTGAAAGCCCCTGGATATCGTTTAGCCTGCCAATGATGCAAAGTAGGTGTTTTCTAATAGTCCTTAATGTGGGAAACAGAGCAGCTGAATTAGAGAAAGCAGTGTAATGAGGTGGTAAATAATCTTGTCAGGTGTTGTCTTAACAGGCAGTGGAAGTTAATTACCTCCGAAGGGATCCCCAACTAATTAATTGTCAGCCAGGCAATTCAGCTCACAGGCTGTTCAGAGAACCCCAAATGGTGCCACATCCTCCTATGGGCTAACTCCCTTAGCCAAGGGCCTTCAGGTGATAAAATCTTCTAAACATAAATAGGGTTGATTTGACCATTGGCTCTGCCCATGTTGAAGTGCAGATTTAGCCACAGTAACTAGTTTTAAAATTTACAATAAAAGGAGCTGGCCAGAGCATCATGTGGAGCTGTAAATACAAGGTAGGCACAGATTCTGGTTGTATTAATCACAGAATAGTTAGGATTGGAAGGGACCTCTGCAGTTTATCTAGTCCAACCCCTGATCTTCTAGTCCCCTTATGGAAAGGTATGGCAGCAATGTCAGATTTTTTGTGTGACTTCAGGCTGATGTTGACAAACTTTCATGGCCTTGGTGCTGTCACATACCCGTCCCACAGAGCTGGAGGGGCCAAGCCAAACAGAGCCTCCAGAGTGACCAGGTCCCTCTGGCCAGGGTGCAGGTCTGGTCCATGAGGAATTTCTCCAAGAAGAACTGTGAGAATGAAAATTGAGCTTCCCTTCCTCCTAAGTGACTGAAGAAGCAAACGCTGTAGGAGGCCTGTGCATGAGTGCACAGCTGGTCACTGGCTGCCCACGTTTGTCATGGCTCCCACTCCAGACTGGTACGTGGCTCTGGTGTGGTTGGGGTGTCTGAGGACAAGCTTAGAGCAACTGTGGGGATGCAGCTTCTGAATGTTCTCAACTACTAACCCATTGATCTGGCCTGGTCTGTTCTCTTTACAATACAACTGAGAGAGCAGCCAGGGCTTGGGACATCTCATGGAAAAGACTTTTCAGCACGTGAAGTGCTGCCAAGGGATGTTAAACCTGCTTGGTGGGTGAAACATGCCTCCTACTACCCCAAGTGTGGTTGTTTGCTTAAGTACCCATGCTTGCCTTCCTCCAGCCACAGTCCATGTGCCCCAAATGTTTGTTAACATTTGAATTCTCCTGCCCAGAAGCTTCAGAACCTGGAAGTGTTCCAGTCCCTCACAGTGGCTCCTGCTCTTTGCAGGTAGTGGCCACCTCACCTTTGCATGCACTCTGGGACAGAACAGTGTTTCAGTGACACAATTCACTTTTCAGGAAGACCAGGCAAAGCCATCAGAATTGGAAGGAGGTGATTCAAACCATCAGAGACCCAAGACCTCACTGACAAATTACCTTCAGAGGCAAGGTCAGGGGGCACTGAAACCACTGATTTTCATTGTTTTTCAAAGCCTCCAAAAATTCACTTTCTTTCCTCTCTGGGATGGTAGATGCTAGTGCCTTGGCAGGGACAAAAGGAATTCTGGTGTTGAAATAACTCACTGATTTTAAGAGCATGACCTGGCAGCACAATGGAGAACTGATTACGTAAAACCAGGACAGAGCTGCCAAAATTCCTACATCAGTACTGAGCAATCAGCTTTGTTACATTAAAAAATCAGGCTTTTGTGAGAATGCATTCCAAAAAGCCCCATTTCAAATGAATAAATCAAATTTCTCTGATGGCAGGCTATGTGCAGTACTGAAGCATTTAGTGTAGCTATGGTGACAGGATCTTCCTGCTATCAAAAAATCATGCAGCTGTCAGGGAAGGATTTGTGAACATAACTGGGCATCCAGACAACAAGAGTTTGTAGAAAATAGAGTTGCAAAGTTCTTGAACACAAGTTTGTGTAATACACTATTTGGGTGTTGCAGCTTGATTCTGAAAACAGCCAAACCAGTACAGGGTTGGTTTGCTGAAGGAGTATAACTTGGCCAGGATTACAGCTTTTTGTCATTTGTAAAGGCTGTGGCTTTTATCTCTGCTTTGACAATTTTCAGCTCCTTTGGAAAAAGTCTCCTGAACTTTTCACCCAGGTCATGTTTGCTCACAGCCTGGATGTGATTACACAGAGCTGCCCTGTTCCTGTTGTGGCTCAAGGGACTTTTCCTACACAAACCTCTAGAGATCTTGGAGAGAAAGGGTTGTTGAGGGACAGCAATTACAACATGGGGGTGGTGGGCAGCCATAGGTTGTCTCCCATATCTGTCTGCCAGGTTGTACACCCATATATCCATCACACTCTCCGTTGCACATCAGCAGATTGATAACTGCACTGTGTTTCTCTGAGGTCACACAGACATTCTGGCACAGTCCAGCACAGCTGTGTGGTGCAGCCTGTTCTGGTACTCCCAGCACCTCTGCTGGTTCCTGTGCCTGCCCCTCAGGAGGCTGCTGGGAGTCAGCAGACAGCTCATCCCCACATCCCCAGCAATGGCACACCTCTCTTGGCTGCATGTAAAACTTGGTGTGCATTGGTAAGAGAAGTGTTTGCTGGGCAGTTTGCATTCTGTTTGTACAATCCTTCTGTTGGCCACTTAAATCACCAGAGGCTCACACTGTGATCACCCAGCAGCTGCTCCTTTAATAACATATTCTTTCCCTGCTGTAGGGCAGTTGTTATATTTGATATATTTCTTCATTTTCCAAGGCTGTGACAGTATGGAAGATTTTAGGCAACACATTCAGCACAGCAACACTGCCAGGATGAGTATGTCAGCTTGCCCAAAGCTTTCAAAAACATTTTGTTGTACCTGTGGTCACTAGGACATAGACATCACTGGTGTCAATGTTACATCCCTGATTATCTCTGCCTCTGCTGGGTTGTGTGACAGAAGTCTAAAATCATTGGTCAAACAGAGGAGGTATATAAGAAACAGAAGGTGAGTTGTCTGCACGGCACAAAGAGGGTTCAAAAGAAACAAAAGAGATTACTGTTTGCAACAGAGAGCTGAGTGGTGGGACTCTCATGCAGAGGATGGACTGGACAAGTGTTTCCTTGAAGATGGGAGAAATGAGAATAACAAGCCTTACTCTCAGCTCCTAAAGTCTCTGAGCAGCTTTTCCCTGGGGTTTTCCAGGACTGTGTTACATTCTGGTTGCCTGGCCTTTGTCTTAGAGCAGCTGCTGGCTATTGTCAGAGATGGAATAACAAGTTTTCTTAGGCTTTAGCTTCACACACTGTGCATGTTCTCACCTGCCAAGGTAAATGTGCACTGAGAACCCGAGATGGAGGAGGAGGCAGGGCCAGGAGATATTTCATCTTTTACTCTGCAATGGAAAGAGAAACCAAATTCATGGACTAGGTCTGTTATCTCTGCCCAAAATGATGATGCAGTGCAGCCAGGCACACCATAGGCTCTGCCTCCCTCTTGGTGGCTGCACTCACTGGGAAATTGTCCAACACCAAGCAGAAAGCCCTAAATCAGCAAACCACTGTGGCTGAGCTCTGGAGCAGAACTATGTCATTTGTTTGCCTGGAGGCCAGTGTGGTGAGCTGGTCACACTGCTGCATCAGCATGAAGAGCTGAGGAATCAAACATTTTCTTCAATGTTCCAGGAGACCCCTTGGCCTGGGAATTCCCACTGCAGTCATGTCCCAGGAGGGTGGGCTGCCCATACAAAAGGGAATCAAGTGGAACACAAGAGATCAGGAAAAAGGATGTTGAACACACTGTATTGGCAGCATCTCACCAGTTTACTGCAGACCAGCCCTTTGTTTTGATGCTGCCCACTGCTCTTGATACCACCTGGGGGGACCATGCCTAAGTTTGGCTGGCTGAGTCCATTTTTCTTCTGACTTTGCTGGTTTGGTACTTAGCACTTTTCCTCCACATCTCACTGAGAGTGGTTGGATTGTGTGGTTATTATTAGCACACATTCAGGTTCTTAGCAGCTGTAGGGCATAAACAGTAGCACATATAAGGAGACTGGGTAATGTGACCTTTTGTTTGTGCCAGGGTATGGGCATGAGTTCAGAGATACAGAAATTACCTTGGACCTTTCTTTCCTCCCTTGTTCTATTTACAACCTGTGTGTATTTAGGGTATAGGGAAAGGAATCAAAACTGACTTAGACTTTATTTAGCACTGTAGTTGCTGTTCTTACTTTGACCCCGTTATACTTTCTTAGAAGATTGATTTCCTTTAGCTCATTTCTTGATATTTTCACATGAGGTGTATCCACGAATTTTACTCATTTTTTTTTTACTGCTTTACCTCTACAGTTAATTTTATAAACGTCTCCTTCAAAGCAGTAGGTGGACAGTCAGTATTTCAACACAGCTGATACATAAAGGTGTGTACCTGGTGTTATCATAAAATGCCATGAGTAGTGAATCAACCAGGATCTGCCATGTGTGACCTCAACATGCTCATTAAACAGCCTTTTCATGCTTTTTCTTTCTCAAATAGGAAATGATGATGTAAAAGATGATCATCAAGGAATATGAAAGTAATCAAAGCAGTAATAATTTAGGAAGTGTGTATTACCTTTCACCTCAAGATTTACAGGTTTTTTATAAATGACTGAGACTCAAACCTAGCAGGGGGTTATTGTAATGCATATTGAGACATCCTACTTCACCCTGAGCTGAAAATAATCTTGAGTATGCTAGTAAGTTTCTATTATAGATTTCCCTATGGTCAATATTAATAGGGGTTGAGATATTATAAACAGGATATTACTGGACAGGGCAGTCCAATATTAAGGTCAAAGTAAAAATTGTTGAGATTTACAAAGACAAAAAAAAGTAGTTTCTTTTCCAAATGCCTCTGAGGAAAATAAGATTTTTATTTTATTTTTATTAATACAAATGTTTACCTAGCATAGGAAAGGATCCCCTTCTTAAAATTTCAATTGTAAATCAAGTTCCAAAGCCCATCACCATCCTTTTTTTCTTATGTCATATGAATGTTTTCATTTTTTATTTGCTAAAATTTGTGGGGGAGAAGCTTTTTTTTTTTTTTTTTTTTTTTTTTTTTTTTTTTTTTTTTTAATTAAAGCAGAAGTGTTCACATAATTACATGATTTCAGAAGGTCTAGTTTTAAGTAAAACATCAGATATTAAGAGTTTTATGATAAAATGATAAGAAGCAACGAAAATTACAAGATAAATATTTATTGACCCTAAACCAAGTCTTGTTAATGTATCGATAGGAGTTTTAAAGGAATATGAATTGTTATAAAACAATGTGAATGTGGGGGGGGGGGGGGTAGGGCGGGTGATACAAAATTGTTGCATATAAAAGAATGAAAACAGGAGCTTTTTAAATTTCTGAATGGAATATAACCCTATGTTGTAAAGAGCAAAGGTGTCATGAATAAGTTTTAAGAAAAGCTTTCATTTCTAGTCTCACTGTAAGCAAGGCTTTAGTATTTCTAACTTTGTTATAAATACCTCATCTCAATGGCACTGAACTTCAGCAACTGAAAATATGAATAAGGTCACAGAAGTATATTTTTGTCAGTATTTGTTGGTAAACTGATAAGGAGCATGAAACACTGTCAGAAAAGTTTTAAAGTGCCTTTAATAATCACATGGCATCCTTCAGAAGTTTACTCAGGCCCAGGTCATTACAGCCCAGAACTTCCTGGATCCATCACAAATTAAATTAGTGATAACCCATCAGGCATACTAATGATTTTTATTAATGAGTTTAGTACAGAATTATCAGATACTGTTCTCATACACATGATGAGCTTTTCACCCACTTAGATGAGGATATATTTTCATTTGAAATTTGTTTTATGAATACTGTACCTCTTCTACCCATATAAGCCCTTGAGGTTTCTAGCTAGCCAAGGGCTTTTACTTACCTAGTTTGATGTATTTTTCTGGCTTGGTCTGTCTAATCATGCTACTATTCTGCCTTTCCTGTTACACAGCAGAAAGATCAAGGAATGAGTTTCAAAACAATAAAAAGTCCCTTCTGTCTCTTGATTCAAAAACAGAAGCAGATTGCCCAAAAAACCTAAAGGCTGATGATGCCTGCTATTTTATTTTCTGCTTTTTTTCAGCTGGAAACATTTTTTTTATGCTATTGACCAAACAAGTATGGTCCCTCCAGTATTCAGTACTTGCCTATTTTATGTGTAGGCATAAAGGCAACTTCAATCTTCAAGGCAGTAGCTTTGAAGCACACATTTTATTGCTCATTTCTTGGTAAGATGGGACTCATCCTGGAAGATTATGACAACCACACTCACTGAAATGATTTGTGCCACCTTTCCTCTTTCATTGGGTCGAGTCTTGTGCACACAACCATTGCCAGCACCACATGCAGCCCAGGGCAGTCAGGTGTGCAGCTCTGCCCAAAGCTCTAAATGATGAAATGAACTGTTTAAACCTGCCCTGAGGCTTTCAAGTTTGTTAGGAATCTATAATATCTGTGTGGGGTGGCACAGACAGAAATACATTTTTCACAAGAAGAGGCCTCCATTCAGCAGTTCCTCTTCCCATCTAACATGGTGGCAGATCTTTCATGGTGCTGGGTGACAGAGATGTGGTACAACCTTCTCCCTGTCATAAACAGGTGACAGAACACATGATTCAGCTCTGACATGTTTGTGTTTTCATATGGAAATGAATGAAACCAAGCACAGAATTCCTGTTTGTAAAGGTTAGCTGAACCTCTTACCTGTAAAGAAAAATCCTAGTTGTCAGTGATAGAGGGAATGGCTGAAAAGTCACAGTGTTTGGATACTAGTGCAGGAAGCAGTCCCAGTGCACTGCCCTACAAGCTACATTTTGACTTTATAATTACAGCAGAATCATATTAATTTCTTAGAATGCTTCTCTTTAGCAATGCTTGTGTTCCAGCCTGGGAATGCACCAGCTGTATGGTAGTGTCCTGGTGGATTTAGCTCTGCTGTGCCTCGGGGAAGGCTCACCATGGGTGGCACAAGGAGCTTGAAGGATCTCACCAGGAGTCACCCTCCTTAGTCACAGTCACCCAGCTCAGAGGAGAGTGGGAGTCTGTCCTGAGAGGGATGTAAAAGAGGCAGACCCCATTATGAGTTGTGGGTTTAGCATTATTTCTACAGCAGATGCAATTTAATTTCGGTCGATACAAGGATATTTGTCTTCTGCTTAAGTCAGGTATATACCTCAGGATATATACAGCTGTTATTCTATAACCACTTGGTCACTTTGCCCTGCACAGACAAAACAGGAACAAAATATTCTTGGATGTTTTGGTAGATACATTTTTGTGGAATGCTGTGGAAACTTAAGGTAGCTGGCAGGAAAACACACCAATCTGTGCTGCCTTCAAAATCTCTGCATTTTTTACTCTTTTATTGATGTCTCTGTTTTTTACCACAGATATTGATTCTGTCAATTCTGATTTCAACCAGGCTGCACATGGGAGAAAAGTGAGGTCTGAGCAGATGGTTGACATGGAATGAGCAGCAAAGAACTGCACAGCTGTAGGAAGTCCAGCACATTCTGCAATGCTCTAAGTCTACATGTAAAACAGATGCCAAAGCAATCAGACTTGAGGGGCACTTAAACATTTAGGAATAGATACAAAGTATACAGCCTGAAGACTCAAATCCTTGATCATATAGAAATAGAATAGAAATGTTTTATCAAAATTTCTATAGATTTGGCTTCTTGTTCCCCTCATAATAAAGCAATATTGACAGCATATTTTGAAGGAATATGTAGAAATCCAAATTGTACTTGTCTCTGCAGTGGAGCTTTCTGCAGAGGAATAGAACAGATATCCCAAGGCACAGGGCTTGATTATTTTAAATGACTGAACAGGAGCAAGGAAAAGATTAGACAACTGTCTTGGTAACAGCAGTACCTGCAACCAGAATAGACAGAGTGAAAGTAGTTGTGCAATTGATTTCTAGTTTATAGTTTCAGGTCACAAGTTAATCAATACCTAAAGGGATATTGAAGGAAATTATTTTCCAGGGCAAATCATTGCATGACAACCCTGGAGAGAGCTCCTCAACTTCTGGATCCTCCAGAGATGGCTTTTCTCAGAGATGGAGGACCAGGCTGCAAGCACTGGATGGGGTGAAGCTGACCTGGTAGTCCCTTGATGCTGTATGTCCTACCTAAATGCCTGATGCAGAAGAACATCAAAAATTGTGTGTGCTCATCCTGAGAATGTGCTGTGGCTGGCATCTAGCTTGAGTGGCTCCATCCCACCAATGTAGTACCCCTCTGTGCTTCTGGGCAGGAAGAGAGAGATCATAGTTTATGGTATCCTGCTTTTATGTCTCTGTACAACACACCACCTGATTTCAGTCATGAGTGAAGTGTTCCCTGAAACAAAGTTATCCCAGCAGTTGATGACTTTGCAAAATATTTTGAAACCAAAAAGGTGAAATGTACTAAATGAGTGCAGAATTTTTTCTCAAGTTTAAAATAAAGTAGTTCTTGGATGATCTGGCAGTGCTAAATCCTAACAGTAATTTTTCTGGCCTGAAATGTTTCTTCCCCAGTTTATCTAGGTCACAGAAAAAGCTAATTCAATATTGCAGCCATGAGAACTCTGCCTGGGTGGATTAATGGACTATACTGAGCTTCTACCTCTTCCCCCATGATACTGTGTCAAAGACCTTAGTCAGTAATTATTAATACTACTGGCCTACATTCCTGTCTACTTGTATATAAATTTTTTTTCTGTAAAACTATTTTCTTCAGTTTTAGCCTGGTGAAAGGGGCTTTCTGATATTTTCATTCACAGGCAGACAGCTGGATCACAGGCCATCACCTAGAACTAAAGCTTTTGGGCTGAACACACTAAATTTTAGCCGGATAGGCAGCAAAGAATTTTCTCCATCCCGAGCTTTTAAAAGGCAGGCAGAGAGATTTGGGCCTGAAAGTCTGGATGGCAGCTTTAACACCCCTTAGATCTGCAATTTTAGGGGCTGGCATAATGTTAAGCCTGTTGGCCTAGGGAGAGCTGGGTAGCTGGAAATGTTTCAGCACTGAAACAAGTTAATAAAGTGAGACTTTCTCTGTCCTTTCCTTCCAGTTCTGCTTTCCAGCACTATTCTTGCCTTTTTCCTGCAGAAAAGGGGCAGATCTGCTTTCAAACAGCTAGACTGGAAGGAACAAGGAATGGAGGATTCCTTGGGATGGAACCAGGTCTTCACAACATCCACACAGCTAATATTAAATTTTCATTTTCATTAGTGCTGTAACATCCAGTGCTCTGTAGGGAAACAATGACCAAACTTTACAGATGCCATGTAGTAACAATGAAGGAGGAGGTCAAGTTACCAAGTGCTGATGACAATTCACCTTTTCACATATTGCAGCTTCAAAAATGGAGAAGGAATGGGACCAATTCCATATTTCCTTGACTCTTGACAATTATTTTCCTTCTGGAGGACCTGCATATACCATGAAGTTTTCAGTAGGGATTGGGTAGAAGCTGAACAGAGGAATTTGGATAATACTGGGGGTTTTAGCCAGGTGCTTGATTTTTGGATCATTCACTTTGAAAGGTATTTACACTAGTTATTTATGTACTTTACAGGACTGAACAGTTAAATGCAGTCCTTGTGAGAAAGAAATATAATCAGGTTTAATTGGATGAGGAAACAGGTGCTTTCTAGCACTCTAACTTCTTTCACCTGGGACATTGTTTAGCTACATTGAAAGTATGTTGAAATATATAATTCATGACCATTGTGACTCACAATTAACTCCATAAATAAACACTTGAATGTCTGTAAATAGGAAGATGATTTATTGTGAGATCAAAAGGCCTATGAAGAGCTTTGATATAATTCTTGTATGAAAGAATCACCATTATCAAAATGCATGTATGGCTGCTACTGTTTAGGGCAGCTAAATTTTCACAATCTGGATTGGAGATGCATTTTCCAGTGGTACTCATAGTTTTCATCACCATACAGAACCATGCTTTATCTGCTCTTGGGAGTGCAGCCTAAACATCCTAATAAATACATTTTCTTGTAAACTGGACAGATTTTGGTCACTTGAAATACAGAAGGAAACAACATAACTTCTTCAGACTCTTTTGCTTTGTCTTTATTTTTTATCTTGTTTTGAAGTGACCTTGATAATAAAAAATAAGTTAGGAGACAGGATTTTGTAAGCCTTACGTCAAATATGGCAAAGTTTATGGAAGTGCATTTCTGCCTGTTTGTCAGTGAACTATTTCCTCCCAATACTTCTAAAACCCACCTTTTTCATCAGCCTTGACAAAGATAAGGAGCCTGAAATTTAGTAAGTGCCAGTACATTTCAGAGAGGCAGAGGAGAGGGAAATCAGTCAGTCTCATCTCAGCAATAAAGTTGTCTGTGAGAGCTCCTTGGTTACGTGCTTGGTTTGACTCATCAGCTCTCAGCAACTGAGGACATGGGGCAGCAGGAGAGTGCTGCCTAGGGCTCCTCTTCTGGTAGTTTTGGTTTTCTTTACCCCTGGAGCAAACCAGAAAATGATGTTTCTGTCTCTTATTCTGGATGGGCATGGCCAGCTTCAAAGAAATTCCTTGTGCATGGGAGGTTCTGTTAAAATGGGATACATCAAGCTTTTACAGCACCCAACTAAGAGGTAACTTGTCCAACAAGCAATGAGTGATGTGCCAGACTAATTCCCTAGTAACACAGGCTGATTTTGTTGGCTATTCCAAGTTTCTATTGGCATTATTCTGCTCACAGACTGACAATTTAGTATGACTTGAGCAGCAACACAAGTGAGCTGGACTCATGGACATATCTGTGACAGCTCTGCCTCCCTGATAACAAATGTGATCATCACCCTTAGTCTGTGAGATACTGGACTACAGTGAGCACCCTGCTTTCTCCCCACTTACCTTTCTATGCCTTTCTTCCATAAGCTCATGGGCCCTCCCTTTGCCCAGAATGCTGTAAGCCCCAAAAAGGTCACAAACAGCAAAGAAAGGCCACAAAAAGGACCAAGAAATGGTGTTTAAGTATCTCCAAAGTGGTTTAATATCTCTTTTGTCCTTATTTTTGTCACTAAAGTTTGCAGGTTTCAGGTCTCCAAAATATGACCACGGGAGTTTGGGTGCCACAGCTGCAGTTGTCCTCATGTAATTCAGCTGAGTCTGGTTACTGGCTGAGGGTTCTAGAGCTCACATCCCAACCTGACTCGTAGAAAAGAAGTTCCCTTGCTCTTTTGATCATCCTCCAGCCCTAGAAGTTTTTCTCCAAGACCTAAGGGAAATCAGAAAAAAGTCCTCTATTTCTCAGTTCTGCATTGGAAAAGGGCAGCCTTTTCCTCCCTGTTTATTCTCAACCTTATATGTTCAGAGACAGAGCAGAAAAGCTCATGCTTTTTTTTTTTTTCCATGCTTTTTTTTTTTCCCTAGGAGAATGGGGAAGAAGGATCAAACAGAGCTCTCCCATGACACTGGGCTCCCTCTCTTCTTTGCTGTAGTCTGAGTCAGCTGCTCTTCCAAATTTTCTGTCCAGTATCATGGCACAGTTGCTAAAGCAAAGCTCTATTAAAATGGTTGTGTTAGATCTTGCCAGGGCACTCAGCTCAGATGGGGAGATCTGCAGGAGTGTTATGAAAGTGAAGCATTTTGATTTCACTTAAAATGCATTTCCAAGGGTGAGTTTAGCAAGGCTATATTCCTTCCCTGCCTCCATCTTTCCTAATGGGATGTGCATCCTGCAATTAGGACCCATCATAATTGCAGCCTTATCCATCAGGTCCATGGATATGCTACAAATAACACCACCAGCGTGGGGAAGTTGCAAGTCAGCAAAGCTATTTCCAGGAAAAGAAATTTCCCCTTGCTCTTCTGCCCTCTCAGACTATCCTCCCCAGAGCTCCTTCAAGTGGGATGGCAGAGCACTGGGGCAGCCAGCCAGGAGTGCTGTCAGCTCTGCAGCTCTGCTCTCTGCCAAAAACAAATCAGGAAGGTTGCAGTGAGTTCAGGAGCTCAGGGCTGACATGGGGAGCTGAAAGGACTTTGCAAAGCAGAGATTAATTTCTGGCAAAGGATGTCTGACATTCATGAGCTATTAAAGCTTTTAGATATAAAAAGCACTGACCTGTTTTATTAAGGGTGAGCCTAGCTAGATGGGTTTCTTTGCTGTGGGAACTGAAATGCTGCTGCTTTCTGAGCCCATGAGTCAGTTTTATAACTCTGCTTAATTGCCATTTCTTTGCTTGTGCTCTTCACTGCATGTGCTTGGGTCAGAGCTGAGTGACATAAACAGGCATTTGTTCCACATCTGGATCCTGTCACTAGAAATGAAGATATTTTTAGCCTGGGTTGAATTATTGCTATTCTTAGATTTTTGGCTGGAGCTTCTGCTGTATTCTCCCTTCTTCTCCATCTTATATCTCCTAAAGGTTTTTTTTCTTTGTTTCTCCCAAAGCTTGCTAATGAGGATATTGGGAATATATCACTGATAGTAGAGGAAGGAGCCTCGGGATTGCTCTGAATTTTAAAAGACAAGAAGAAAAATGTGCAAGCCTTTCTGCAAGAAACCATCATCACTGAATTACTGTGGGGGGATGGGGGAGAGGAGAGGTGCTGCTCTTAAAATCTGTCCCCAGATTTTTTCTTACAGACAGGGTCTGATTTTGACTTGCTTGGATTAGGAAAAGCATAAAGGGAAGATACACATAGCTCCTGACCTCTTAAATGGTGAAAAATGAAACACAGGAGAGGTGGAGTTATCAGAGATCCCTGAAAGCATCTTCTCAGCTGGGAGTGAGGTTGCTCTGTGTTTACAGTTGTTCTTGCTCCCATTTTGCCCAGCATTGTGCAACCTTCTGAGAGAGCTGGCAGTTTGAGATTGTGCTGTAGGGGAAAACAAATAAACTGATAACATCTTTTATTTCCCATTTTTTTACAGAAGCAGCTAAATTAATGCCAAAATTGTTATTTAAAGTCTTTTTTTGATGATAAAATGTTAAGCATCCTCTAAATTGTCTAATTTAAATTAGTTGGGGGAAGGATAATTTTACTGTAACAGGTTAGAATAATATGTAACAATAAAGTTGATAATAGTAATATATACTGCTCAGGCATTAGCAGAACAGGATTTTTCTCAAAATATTGCCATGCCATGAAGCTGCCAGCTGGGGTCCATCCCTGGGTTTTATGGCAGCCAAACACTAACAAGGAAGCATGTGGGTGCTGTACTGAAATAGTTTTTAATGCAGAAGCACAACAGCTGCTTCCTTTTAGCAAATCAGCTCAGGAGCTGCTTTGGGAGGCAAGAAGAGAGTTCAGCCCACCCAGGCTTGCCACTCCCTCCTCCCACAGGGCATTTGGAGCCTGGTGGATAATTATGCAGATCCCCATAAGAAAGGGATTGAGCACCATAGTGACCCTCAGAGCTGCTGTTTCCTACACTGCCCGTTCATCAGGAGATCTATCTGGCCTTATCAGGAGCTCTGAGCAGCTTGTATTAGCAGCTACAGCTGCAGGAATAGCAACATACCCAGATAAACATCTCCTTTCTCTAACTTCAACAGTTTTTGTTCAATTGAGATGCAGTGGAATTCAGTCCTTCCCTGTGTCTAGGATAGGAATTCCCACAAAATCCTCAGAACAGAAATGGGGAAATCATCCTTGTGGAAAAGTTAATTTTCCATCAGAAATTAGGAACCAGAATTTGCTGAAGACACAGACTTTTATTCCTTTAAACTGTAATAGAAGTCTGTAATCCTACCAGCTACCTGGACCAGAGAGGAATGCACATTTACTGCCATTCTTTATCAAATCCCAGTGGCAGAATATGGAAGCAGGCTGTGTTTATTTTACCACAGCAGTCCTTTAGAACAAACTCTTTCAGAAGGAGAATACAAAAGTGCCTTACATGAAATTGCTTTCAAGGTAGGAAGAGCAAGATGTACAGCTAAACCAAGTGTGCTGCTAAACATAATAATAGGTTTGATGCTGTTGTGTCACCTGACATACCATTGCAATAAGATGACAGTGCATCACTGCTTTCCTAACTGGCCAGCCTGAAAGACAGATGTATCTGTGTCCTCTGCAAGACAGCTGCACAAAAATAGATCACTTAATTTCATTTTAATGCATCTAAAATTATAAAGAGCTGAGCTTCAGGAGGGAGAATTCAGTTCCATTTCTCTGTATTGGAGGTGATCAGATTTCTGTGTCTCTGAAGGTTTGCTGCCCACTTATGACCCTTACCAATTTCTCACACCCTACCCCAATCAGCTATAGTATTTCTATGTGTGAAGATTCATGAAAATTTGGGATTTTCATCTGATGTTTGCTTATTCAGCCACTTGCACAAGAAAGCAGCTGGAGAGCAGAGAGAAGCCTGAGGGGATTCGGGACTGAGCTGTGACCTGACAGATATCAGATGCTTACACACAAAAGCATCATCTTAATGTGGGTCTTGGTTTGATAGAATAGGGAGAGCAGGCTTCTCCTGGAGCTGCAATATGGGAATAAAAGGAGAGGCAGTTTCCATGCTGAGTTGGTGCTGAGCCAACCTTGCACACAGCTGGAGAAAGCAGCTCTAATAAGTTCTCTCAAAAACTCTGCTTCCACATAGAAAAACAACAGAAAAGTTTCACTCAGTCTTGAAGAAAAAATATATCTTTATAGTGCTATTGTCTGTCCTTCTGTCCTCCCAGAGAACCCCTGGGAAAACAACAGACTCTTGTAAGGATCACACGTCTCAGTGTGAGGAGCCTTGGTGGGCCTTGGGTGGCCTCATTTTGGGTCTGTGAACTCTCCAGTGATCTGATGACCATATTAAACATGAGCAGGAACACACCAGCTCCTGATCCTTCTCTAGTCACACAGCAAGCCCTGGCTGGTGACCTTGAAAGGTCACCTGGTCCAGCCAGGAAACCTCAATACAAACCCCTCAGTGATGGGGCTGCAGCACAGCCCTGCACAGGTTGCTACAGTGTGTGATCTTTGTCACAGTAGAAAATGTCTTTGTTATAAGGAAATGGAACCTCCCCTTGTGCAACTTGTACCTGCTGACCTTCTCTCCTTGTGGTGCCTTTGTGAAGACACTCCCATCCTCTTTGTAGCTTCCCTTTAACTATTCAAAGAGTCTGATGAGTCTCCATCACAAGCCTGAGCCGCCTTCAGTGTGAAAAGAGAGATCTCCTTCCACCTTCCTTCACAGGGCACGTTCTGCAGCCCTTTGAACACCTCTGTGGCCTTACTTTGGACACTACCCAGTCTGTTCATGTCTTTTTTGAATCGTAGGAGCCAGAGCTAGACACAGTAAATTATCTCCAAGCACAGGTCCCTCTTTAACTATTGTCCTTTTTTTTGTTGTTATCCCTCTCATGACATTATCATCCATGCACAGCTTTTCATACACAAGAACTGCAGATGAAGATGAGAATTTGAAAAAAGGTCCACTTGAAGGAGTTTTGGAAGTTTGCAGAATCTGGGAAATATTCAGTACATAATCCCTCTGAAAGTTCAAGTGAGAAGTTATTCTTAGCTGTGAGATGACACTTCAGAATTAGAGCTGTAATGGCTGCAATTTTAATCTTAATGTGTAGCTTTAAAATATACACATAAATGTTTGCTCATAGTCAGTGTCAAGTAGTAACTTCTGAAACAGCTTTAGGGTGGTCTTGGTAATGCTTAAAAATACACTTATCTCCATTGCAGAGCAAGAAGGGTGAGTTACTTGTGACAAAGCAGGAGAAAACACAGAAATGCATTTTGAACTTGTCATCTACCTGAATTATAAACATCTCTTCCATAAGAAGTTAGGATTTGAAAATATTCCTGAGAAAATATTTTAACTGATGTGTTTTGAATATGATGACAAAGATCCTATTGACTATAAAAGGGCAGAATCATGCACTTAATGGAAATACATGAGTTTGGAAAAGGTGATTTCTCACTTCCAGACAGTCACATAATATTTTGTTGCTGCAGCATTTTGTTGTAAAGCATTTCAGTAAGATTGGATCAGGCTCACTGCTTGTTTCTTTCTCTAACACATAATTTGGTGTTTCAGTGCTGAGACTTTAACTAATTAAAAGTTACGTGGCATAGAAAACTTGTTAAACAGATTTATTTTTTAATAGATATATTAATTCAATCATTTGCAACTCTGGAAATTAGTTGCCATGCAAACTGAGATGATCCCTGGACTACAAATTCACCACTTTGCCTCCCAACTCTTCTCTGGCTTTGCTAGATCTTTTAATCATCAGATTATGCAGACAACCCTCTTGTGCTTGTGCCTCTGCCTCTTTCTTATTTCAGGCTTTGAGGTTTTTTTTCTTGGTATTCTCTTGAAATCTGGTGTCAGAGTGCTGTGGTGCTGCCAGATTTACCAGTGCAGCAAATAAACACCAAAGCAGGTTTCCTCCAGAAACAGAGACTGATTAAGCATCAATACATCTAATACATCAATATGTGGAATAGTGTGTGTGGATCAGATAGAGTACAACTTGAAACAGAACTGAGAAAGGCAGCAGGGAAGATCACACTCTTTAGTGGGAGGAAAGGCTTTAAATGGGACTGCAGTCTGGAGTGAAAATGAGAGTGGATGGTACAAAAGAGGAAAGGGTTCTTTCCTTCTCACAATCTGTGCCACAGGTAGAACCCAGCTGAATGACTAGGTCATAGATTTATAACAAAGAAGAGAGCATGCTGGTTCATAGGAAGTGCAACTTCAGAGCTGGGCTTCTTAAAGGAGGTCAAAAGTAAAAATAGACTGAAAGGGAATGGATAAGCTGACACAATAATGAACTAAGAGCAGACATGGTTATCTGGCTGAAGCTTCTGTCTAAGACATCATCAAAGCACTGCTTAAACACATTAAAATTGTCTCAGGATGGTTAATTTGGATTTGCTCCACTCTGGCTCTGAAGACCAAACACTCACCAACAGCAGGGGTGCTTGGGGTGCTCCAGGAGCACAACTCTGATTTTATTTTGACCAAAGGAAGCTCAGATCCTGCCCAGCAACTTGGGGACACAGAATGAAGCAGAAGAAGGCAGTAAATATTTTTTTTTTCTGAAGTGCTTAGATGTGAACACATATGAGGGCTCACCATTACACAGCTGAGGACAAAGCACCATGACTTCAGTGGATACACTTTCTTCAGAAGGGGAGAAGGGAAGAAAAATTATCTCCCCACAGTAGTATTCAGATGGTATAAATGCATGAAATGCATTAAGTGCACCTAAATATGGGAAATGGCCTAAACATATAGTAACACTGTGGAGCACCCATAGAGGTGCTCATAATGAATGTCCACGTGGAAAATGGCCTTTGAGTAAAAAATTATTTTCACTCTTAGGGGTGAAAAGTGGGTTTGGTTTTCAAGGCTGTCACCAAAGTTTCAAATTTTGTACCTGCAGGGACCTCCTTCCATGGTATATGTCTCTCTCTCTTCCTCATGCAACAGCAGAAATTTGAAGGGTCACATACAAGTATTCACTGATTAACAATTGACTGAGGATTAGATCCACATTTAAAAATTCCCTTCTTTTAAAACAACACAGCACATAAAACCTTCCTTGCTTTGATCACCAGTAAAGAAGAAAGAAAACAAAGGAATGTTGAAGTTCTGAAGTTTGATCCTATTTGATATGAAGATATTGTTGCTGTTCACAGTTAGTTTACCCCACATGTTCTTGGAGCATATAAAAAAGTGTTTGAATTTAAAAATTCAGAATATATGTAGGAAAACATGTTTTCCTCAGTTTATTGGGTCCTAATGCCACAGTGACACTGTAGGAAAAAAAGCTAGACATTTTTCCTGCCTTGTGAGTTCTATTTTCTGGGTTTTTAGTGCACTGACATCTATTAGCTGATGAACAGTTATTTCTCTCTGAGTAACACTCTTTTTGTAGTGAGGGTAAATCACATAGTTTGCAATATCAAGAATCTGTTGATTCCTCTGATGTTGAACCTTGTAGTGTTGGTCCAAGTTTCCAGTTGGTGTTATTTAGGAATTTTTATTTCTTGTGTATTTATAATGTCTTCACCCTTCTTTCTGTTTTTAAAAGCCTCTTCTCCATGATGGGGGAAATTGAAAATACAACCAGAACAAAATGTACAGGCTCAAGCAGCAGAAAGCAAGCAAAGAGATGTTAAAATATTTATATGAAATCTTGAAAGGATTATATCAGGGGCTGATATTTTTTTCTTTTTAGCCAGAACAAAGATTTTTTTTAATGCAGCCATTCACTTTCACCTCACCTGGGAATGTTCTTGGCAGCATGCATTTCTAAGAAACATGAATCCTTACAGGAGTCTCACTGGATTTGCTCATAATTTGCTGATCAGTTAGCATGAAAATGATATGCAAGTAGCAAGCTAACATTATTCAGTTGATTACTATGCATAATTTTACATTAAATTGATAGTGTTTCTATAGAAATGTTAGGATGTGGGCACAACATATGAACACCTAGATTAAAAATAATCAAAGAAAACCATCTTAAGCTTCAGAATTATAATTTAAGCACCCAGCTTGGTGTAATAAAATGGTAAATAAAAGCAAATGAGAACAGACCACAAGGCAGACTTGCAAGACTCCAGTCTGCTTCTTAGTAAGCAATCAGTCAAAAAAACATATTAAAGATTACTGCTGAGAAGCACTATTCACAAGAATAACTGGTTTGCCAAAATTATTTCTGTTTTGTGCTTTTGTCAAAACTAATCACAAATGTTATTGTAGCTAGGAAGGAGGGAGAGCAACAGCATTAATTTCATGGGGACAGAGCTGTTTAGATCCACATGTCGTGTCAGTTTACTTCAGTCTCTGGGAGTCAGTAAATAGATTTAGCTTTTCCAGCTGTTTCACAGAGACAGATCAATTCAAATCTTAGCACATATCCCAGCTGAATTCTGTAATAGCTCCTTCAAAGCACCAGGTACTTCTAGAAGCTCTTAGTAATTTCTTTTATGAGCACTACCAGGGAAACAACTATTGTCCCTGCTATTTAGCAGGTGGGTGGCAGTGCCATAGGCAGGGGAAGGACTCAGACACACAATCCAGACACTGTTTCAGCAGATCCATGGTCCTTTTCTTACTCTGGAGACTGCGGCAAATGTGACTCAACTGGATTTTCTTTGATCCTGACTCAAACACTGACCCGTTTGGAACTGTTTCACCAGAATAGTTATCTTGAAAAGATGTATCATTATACATAATGAACCTAAGGCAAAATTGTTCAGCACCCTGGAAATACTTCTTCAGGTAAATTCAGCAACTGGTCAAAATAGTAATGCTCTTTTCAGTCTGCCTGGTAGGTCACTGGTGGAACAACAGCAAATATATTTGCAAGCCCTTTTCTGCACCTCTTGGTAGTACTGCTGGATGGGAAAGGCCAGAGATAGCAGCCCAGCCTTGCAGGAGTTTAACTGTTCTTGGTGGTCTTGTAGACATCAGTGAAAGCTACATGCCTGAGATCCTTGAAAATGTGGGTCCTGGCTTTTTGGAGCCAGAATCTATAATTTCAGTTGAAGTAAATTTAAAAGACACATCTCATTATATCCCTTCCTTTGTCTGTTTGTTTTCCCATCTGTGCAAGACACATATATACCTTTTAATGGCTTTTTGGTTTGGAAGCCCCATGTCTAATTCAAGTAGATTGGTTCCACCACTGGAGAGGTGGAGGGAGGAATCCAGCCTGACCTATCTGTCCTCTGTCTGCCCCTTAGCTGCTCATCCATCCTCCATTCTCATCCTGTATGAGAATGAGCATGTTTGGAAGTCCAAATGAGCAATGTGGTTAGGAAAAAACAGGACATGTTTTCATGGGTGACTGATAGAACTGCTTTGCCTAAACAATCCATTCAGAAGAGTAGGTAGTTTTCTGAGTCATGATGTCTGCTGAGATGGATAAAGAACTTCAAACTATTAATTACTGAAGAATCAGTCAGCCTGGGAATTGAAGCTCTCACTAGAGAGACAGTAAAGAGAAAATAATAAAGGAGCTGCATGTCCCCTGTTGGTACATGTGTTTGAAAGGAAGATGTGAATGGTTTTATATTGAGAATAATCCAAAATTTCCATCATTTAATGTCTGGTTAGAGGGACTGCTCCAGCTCTTAGCAATTTGTTTCTTTTATCATCTGAGTACATTCAGCCCTACAAATACACAAAACTGGCCCAAACAGAGGCACCACGCAGAGTGACCCTGTCTTTCTACCATTTTGGCTTTATGTAGGAGAAAGGGCCTTTGTCTAAACTGTCAGCATGGTGTTGTAATTCATTGTCTGAATAAATACATCCTCTCCTGGATATTCAACATTTCTAAGAAGGAGCTGAGGGAAATAATTTTCCCATGTTAAAGGATTCTGAGATGTTGTTGAGCATCCACTCCCACAGTTACTGCAGTGTAACTTGCCAAGCAGACTGTAAACAAAAACTTAATTATTGTTGACTAACTCAAAGTTTTTTGAACATCCATCTGAGATGAACTTTTTCCATGCTGAAAAAGTGACTGTAGAAACCAGTAAAAAGGAGGCAATTCCAGCATTCAAAATCCTGTGTATGTAATTGATCCATGTGAAACCATGCTTAGTGCCTCTGCCAAGGAATCCAACATCCTGCACCCTGCACCTCTAGCCTGAACCACAGGCATCCTTTTGAGCTCTGTGAAACATTTCTATGTATATGTTTGTAAAATACTACAAGAATTGACCATGAAGCTTCATGGGACAGTTTTATCTGTCTCAGTAAGAGTTTTTGGGAGCCTTGAAGCCTATAAGTCTCTCACTCATACTGGTACAGAGTAGCTGGGAATGTATGGGACATTAATTTAATAAGTTTCTCCTGAACAGATCCCAATACAACTTTTTTTAATAAAGCAATAAGTTGTTAAAATCATAGTTCCATATGCCATTTCATAGCAGATATAAAATATAGTGTTAAAGTTTAAAACTGGTATGAGTTTCACATTTCCTGGGAAATTTATATCATCATATCCTAGGTTGATAAAACTCTAATCCTTGTTTTTGATGGATTGTGGATTGCAACAACCTTTTCATTTCCTGATAGACTGCATTTGGATGTTACCATGATTTATGTAATGTGAGTAAAGTGCAGGAAGAAGAGGAAGTTACATTAGCATATTTAAATTAATGTTTAACCTTTTGTTTCCACTCATATTTTTATCCCTGGTGAATGGTATCTAATAGTCCAAAGCAACACTCTTAATTGAGTTGGTATGAGTCCTGAACAGACAAGTGATAACAAAGTGGCTGAAGACATTAGAAAAAGCCAAAGAAGAGCTATATATCAAGAGTAAGTGCAAAATTTTCAGTTTGTTTTCAGTTATTATTCAGAAAGATGTCTGAAATGATTGACTAGTTCTACCTCCAATCTTCTGGTGGCTGTTTTCCCATATCCCCAGTTCCTGACTTGGATGGTTGTATTTGACAGAGACTGAGCTCCTGATTCCTTGTGCTTGCAGTAAAACTCAAAAAATAAATGTCATGACTCAAATATGTCACTATCTGACTAGGAATGGCAAATAACACAGCAACACACATGATTTTTTCTAAGTAGCAAGAATAGGTGATTTATTGAAAAGCCATGGCATTTATATAAGATAGATTGTGCAAAACAAAGTAGAAAAGGCTCATTGGTTCAAGAAGGCAACACTTTTTTGAAAACATGCTTTCTGTAAAACATTATGAGACACATGGTTTGGTAGTTAACACCAGGTGTTGATCTGTGTTATTTATTTTTCTTTCTTTTGTTTGTCTCTGAGAAAAGTCCCCAGCCTGGGAAAGATCCAAGCTGGAGCTGAGAAAGCCAACAGTCTGGGGAAAATCTAAATTGGATTTTTCCACAAGAATTCAGTAGTGTCCACACAAATATCAGACAGAATGCAAATTAAAAGGATATCTTTTTCCTAGATGTCATAGCTTAAAGACACCGTTTGTACATATGGTTCTTGGGGGTTTTTTGGGTTTTGTTGGGTTTTTTTTTATTTGTTTATTTGTTTTAACTTTTGGGATTAGCATTCAGAAAGATGGTCCCAAAGCGTTAATATGGAAACCATTCATAAGAGAGCTCTTTATCCAGAGACCAGTGTATCCAGTGGTTATAAGCTCTGACCAGTTTTTCATTTTATGGAGAATTCATCTTGCTCCCTAGAAAGGACCACAGAGTGCTCTGCTGCTGGTAGTGCCAAATCCTCTCCTCCCAGTCTTGGGGCAGCTCTGGGGTGCTCCTGCAGGCAGCCCCTGGGTGAGACTGACACTGAAGCTGTTCTGCATTCCTGCCTCCACGTCCTGCTGCGTCCCATGAGGAGGACTCATAAACAGGCAGACAGTAGGGGCATATCAGGGCTGGGGAGACACTTGTTCCTTTTTTCTTAGCTAAGTTTTTGGCAGAGGAAGAGCTTTGTGTCAGTTTACAGCCTGGTTTGTTTCCAAGGTGAAATCTAACCCCCTTCAAAATGGTGAAACCACCTGCTTGTCCAAAGGCTGTATGGGACATTTTTGTATAAATGGCAGCCTCTTAGTGAAATAAGACATCAACATGAGGGACTGCAAAACCCCCATGAATGATGACAATAAGGAGGTGATTTGCTTCTGACACTGGTGTGGCACACATGAGTTCAGTGCAGCCCTTTTCAGAGCCTGTGGGAGGACAAAGGTTTGTGAAAGAGGTTTACATGGGCAGCCTGGGGTCACACAACCAATTGAGACTGGGGGTCCAGGGGACTAGGTGGAAACTCATCAGAACTGCACCCCTCCTGCTGCCACCACACAGCACAGAGGGAAAAACCTCAGCACCAAAAATCTGATCTTCCAAATCACTTGCTACTGCAGTCATTGGTAATAGGGGCATGAAATGGCCTCAAAGATCTTTATTTTTAAAACCACATAAATTCCCAGCTCTTTGTAAGACTGAATGACCATAATGATTTTAGTACCCTCTTAGTACCTTTTTTCCTCGTCTTTAAACCGAAATTGGTAACACTAAGACTAACACAAGATGTTGTGGGGTTAAATGAACTTCTGGTTCTGATCAAAGGGTACAGTTTAGAGCCACTGCCTTTGATAATGCTATGCTTATACTGTTCACTAGATTTATCCCACTGGCTGTTTTATCTGATCTCTTTGCTTTGTATTAGATAGAAAATAAATGGAAAAATATTTGCAGGCTGAAGAGAGAAGCCATTATCAATTTTGCCAACCATTTAATAAACAAGAAAGGGATGCACCCCCAAAAGATTATTTTTAAACAATAAAAAAACAATTATTTTTAACAATAAAAAAAGCTGATGGGATTATTTTCACTTGCCATCTGTTTTTTATTCTTTAAATGCATAAATATTAAATCCAGCAATGAATGTAAAATAATTCATTATGACAGTCTGAATGGAAGGAGCTTAGGCTTCCTCCTTTGGACTCTTGGACGAAGCCTAACAGCATGTGTTTGAGTAAAAAAAGACTTCCAGAAATACATCTTGTTCTGTGGAGATTTCCAGAGAGGAAGAAGAGTCTCAGCTCCACACTAAGGTTTAGAATGGGAACAGTTTACATGTAAATATGGGATTATGAGATTTTTTTCACTGCCAAATCTGACCCATCTCAAAAAAATACATTGTGAAGCCATGAGAGTTGGCAGCTAGAAGAATTTCAAACAACTGCTTCTCACTTCTGTGTTGTTTGTGAACTATTAAGCAGGTGTTTGCACCTCTAGTTTCATGAAGTCTTCCCATTTTTGCTCCTGACCATTCACACAAATGCTCTCTCTGACAGGGAGTGTACAACCCAGACATCATGGATTCCAAGAAATCATCCCCAGCCAATTTATAGCCCTGTGTCAAAGCAGGTTGGTTTTATTTTTTCACTGTTTTATGAAAATAATTGTCTTCAACAAGGGATGTGTATGAGAGATGACTAAAACGTGTTTTGAGAGCACATGAGAGATGCATCCTATCAGAAATGAAAAATGCACCCATAAATTTTTTAATTCATGACATTTTGGTATAGATGGAAAAGATAATGGGCCATGACTCTTCTGCCTCATTCCCATCTCTGGTACAGCTGCAGTGTAAGGGCAATGGGATCATCTAGCTTGCAAAAAGTGCTTTGCCATAGAAAGACTCCCTTCAAATCAGAGGTCCCTGATCTGGAGGCAAGGTCCTCCTGTTTGACTTTCTAATTCTCAACTCTGGTCTATTTTTCAGAGTTAACTTTCTTAATTTTCAGAACTAACCATCACTTTGTGGTTACTGCAGCTGGTTGAAGACAGCTGTGTGAGCAGGAGATCCTCTTGAGCTGCTGCATGGCAGCTCCTGCTTCAGCACTCGAGAGCAGAGAAGGCAGCAAGTACCTGCACATTTCCCCCTCTGGGTTGGATGGCTGCATGATTCTGCTGTCAGATTTTGGGCATGGACCAGAATGGCACAGCAGATATTTGGTCCCATGCAAACAGAATGAAGACAGCACTGACTGGAAAGGGCATTGTTAATACTGTCTTATTATTCTCTTTGTGGTCAGTGCTGCAAACATGTCTGTGTGAGGAACTTGCCTCAGCTGCTGCTGAAACCACATTTTCTGTTGTTTTCATATTTAGTGGTCTGGCTTAGACCACACACAGATTATAAAGTGTGTTTTGACACGTGCCTGTTGCTGCTGATTGATCTTTGGTTTACCAATGCCACAAAATTTCTCCCCAGCTTCCTTCAGCTGATTTGTAGTGTGGAAGAACAAATTGAAGGACTATTCTCATTGGGAAATTAATTCTCATCTCATTGTTAAAGTAGATTTTTAAGATCACAGTCCTGTGCTTCCTCCACATCCTGCAAGGACAAGAATGGCTCTTTTTTTCAAATATGTGTATTTTTCTCTGGCCAAGCCATCCATTGAGGATCCACGTGACCCTGCAATCCCCAAGACAATCTATGTTAAGATGTATAATTGATAATATGGTTGTAAGACTCAAAAAGAAGGAAAATAAATGTAAGCATGTTTAGAAATCTGTGTTCTATACAGACTTTGTCTAATTTTCTGAATGCAGAATAAATTGTTTCTGTCTGTAGATACAGAGTAGAATGGCTACATATGAATATATTCAAATGATTGTTGTAGGTGAAGGTTGGATTTTTCAGAATGTCTGTCTGGCTCAGATAGTAACCAAACAGTAGAAATGGAACAAGTCACCTCTGGTCTGTTGAACTGTCCCAATTATTACACTACAAAATAAAGCCCCAAAGGGGAGGTAGTGGGTCAAAATTCAGTGGGAGACAATATAGACCAACTTTAGGCACCATATAAGAGAGCTTGTCCCATTACTTTCTGACTGATATTTCTGACTGATAGTTATTAATAGCCAAGTTTACTAAGGTTTGCCAAAATCACTTTGGATGCTCAGAGAATATTCTTGAATATTGATCTCTTAGTGAAGGAAGACAGACCTGTGGGGAGTAATTTGCTTATTTAAACACCATTGCAGACAGAAACAAACTGAATATTAAACCTTTCTAGTCTACTTTGCAGACTTCTGTGGGTGTCTAGATGATGCAGTCCAGGTGCAGACATGGATGCACAGACACCAGTATTTAATCAGAAGAATCCTGGCTGTTAATCCTCCAGTTAAAGCTCCTTAACACACTATGTATTTGAACCATGAGTTGCTTAGGATCATTTTAGATCATCCAATCCACATAAATAAGAAAAAAATTGAGTGATTTTTCAAATGCCTGTCCAAAGACTGGAGATATGAACACAGGTGTCCACCAGAAATCCTACAGAAATCCCACACCCTCAAAATTCCAGAGTTAAGTCTATAAAATTATTACCACAAATTCATGCTGATTTTCATCAGTACCATTCATTATGTAGGAAAGTACTTAGATAGTAAAAGTAAGTTAATAGTAACCATGCTCTGAAACAGAATTAAATTAGCTGAGAGCCTTAAAGCTTTTCTTTAAGTTGAACCCTTCTTCCAGATTATGCACATTACTTTTCCTTTTGGAAATGTGCACAACATAGCCCTGACTCAAATGTACAGCCACTACAGTCACGTGCATGGGCTGTACATTTTCTTGTGTGAGTGGGGTCTGATCTTGTAACCACTGAATGTGAATAAAAGCATCTATTAACTCTGATGTGCAGGACCATGACCATGGGTACCTGTGAAGGTGACTTTAGGTTTTTCCCTACCACTATCACTCAGTTTCTAAGATTTGTAGGACATAGCTATACCAGTTTTTCCACCATAGAAGCTCCAGTCAATTGGCATTAAAAAGACACATTGTAGTTTAGGTTTTTTAATTATGGCAAGAGAATTCACACAGTCTGGACACACCATTGTAAATCATTATTGCCTTCCCCTCACAACTTGTGTGCAGAAGAGACAGGTATTTAAAAGATTTGAGGAACTGTTATAATCAAATGCTTGAATAGAGAGGATTTCCCCATCCTCTTTGCCCCCATGCTGCCCCTCCTGTCTCTGAGAGTGTGAGAGTTAGCAAGCACCAGCCCCTTCCTCTCCCACAGCATGTTTCAGAGGGGCTCCTGGTGTTTGCAGGTTTCAGGCAGTTCCATCTGACATGGGGAAAAAGGACTTTAACAACTGACACAGTAGAGGATGGAGTGCCACAGAACTGTCCTGACTCTGTTTGTGCCCCTCCTGCTGCTCCCATTGGCTTTGGCCCCTGCATTCCTCTGTGTGCTGTGCAAGCAGAAAGCAGTGACTGCCCAAGTGTCCTTGAGCATGTCCCAACACATTGCACAATCCTGTGTCCCTGTGAGCTGGGAGCTACGTGACCTCCACACGTCTTGGGGAACATTTGATACTGCCCACAGACCCTCTCTGGCACAGTAAATGCTGCCAGTTTGTGATCAAAGAGTGCTTGGAGCTTCCTGGGAGCAGTGGGGTGAGGTGGAGTGCCAAGGGGGGTGTTCTTCTCCACCCACCTTGGAGCAGACCCAAGGGAACCACACAGCTGATGCGGGACAGCCTCCAGAAAATCCTTGCAGGATGGGGAAGTCCAATCACAGAGGCTGTGCCATTGTTCATTGGCCTCTAAGAAAACCCAGATCTAACAATTATAAAGTAAATATATGTCATATTCCAGATGGAGCTGTGTGGGCTCTGGGCTGGCTTTGGCTTGCCATGAAGACAAGGGTGCCCAAGGCTTTTGTTAAGCCAAGACCCTTGCACACAAATTGGAGGCATTAGAGCTTTTTCCAAGATATGTTAGGTCTTTAATATGCAAAACAAACCGTGTCTCAGATGATGAAATGGGTTGAGCAGCTGGTAAGAAAGCCCTCTCTTGAGGAGTATTAAAGCAGGAACATTTAGCTACATAAAGGCCATTGACTAAAGGCCAACAAAAGCTCATCCCCTGACAAGCTGCTGCCTAATTCTGCTACAATTTTTGTCTCTCTGGGCCATGTACCTGGACTGTGAGCAGTGGCCATGCACTGAACACTGGAGACTTGGTGTCTCATTTTACTGCTGTGAAGTTGGGGTGATTTGGTACTAAAATTTCCAGTGTTGCAGGGTGGTTGTGGACCTGCACAGCAGCTGGACCCTGCTGAGTGTGGGACCAAGCCATGTACATCCTGGGAACACTGACAGCCACTGAACATCAGCCAGGGTGTGCCCAGATGGCCAAGAAGGCCAATGGCACCTGGCCTGGATCAGAAACAGCAGGACCAGGGCAGGGATTGTCCTCTGTACTCAGCACTGGTGAGGTGACACCTCAAATTCTGTGTTCAGTTCTGGGCATCTCACTATAAGGAGGATATTGGGGTGCTGGAGCATGTCCAAAAAGGGAAACAAAGCTGGAGAAGAGTCTGGGGAAATCTTATGAGAAACAGCTGAGGGATCTGGGTTTATTTAGCCTGGAGAAAAGGAGGCTCAGGGGAGACTTTATCAATCTCTTCAGCTACCTGAAAGGAGGCTGTACTGAAGTGGAAATTGGCCTCTTCTCCCAGGTAAGAGGTGATAAGACTAGGAGAAATGGTCACAAGTTGCTTCAGGGGAGCTTTAGGTTGGATATTAGGAATAATTTCTTCACTGAAAGGGTTGTCAAGCATTGGAACAGGCTGCCCAGGGAAGTGGCTGACTCACCATCCCTTGAATTGTTCAAAAAACATGTGGATGTAGCATTTGGGGATAGGGTTTAGTGGTGAGCCTGACAGTGTTGGGCTAACGTTTGGATTTGATGATTTTAAAGATCTTTTCCAACCTAAATGATTTTATGATATCAGGGTTGAATGGGGACAGAGCTTTTTCACAGGGTGACTTGCCTCTCTACCTAATGGTATAAAATTGTGCACCTTGTAATTGCCTAAAAGACTAAGTTATCAGTAGGTTAGAGCAAATTTTCCTTTAAGCAGAGACTGAGCAGTAATGAGAGACTGGAAAGGATTTGAATGCTGCAGTGAACATTAAGTTCCTTTTTCTGTTCTTTATTTAGATTATAGGTAAGCATGTTGCCAGATAGATGATTAAAGATACAGAAATCATAGACTTTGGGGAAGTGAAGGATTAGGGCTTGGCTTGACCTGAACTCATGTGACAAACTTCCTTTCAACATTTATTATTGTCTTGAGCACTGGGCTGTGCTAAACACTGAGGAATAAACCCCAAGCCCAACAACACAAAACTAGACAAAATCCCTGCTGGTTTGAATTTACCATCTGATTTCAAGTGACACTGTCCTCAGACCACATACAGGCTCTCTCAGGCCTGTGTTCAGAGCTGAGGTTTTGGTCATGAGCTATCTACCCTCAGATTTTCACCTGGATTCCCAAAGCCATTGTTTCTCACCACATTTATAGAATCATAGGAAAATTCAGTGGCAGGGGTTCTTGATTCTGGAAAGTGGGCCACAAATGTGTGATTGTATGGGATGCATTAGAAAGGAATTACAGTAAAATCAGGTTTAAAATATCTTCAACCAAGAGATATGTTTTAAGAGATATGTACACTGCAATTATACACAGCATTTGAAATCTTATTACAATCCTCATTATGTGTGCTGTGTGAGGAGGTCTGCAGCAGAGCATGGTGTCCTGCCCTGGCTGAATGCTCAGGCTGATCCTGACTGACTGAACCCTCACTCACTCAGAGGAAACATGCAGAATAATTGAGAAAAAGCAAAATACTAAAAAATTTCAGACGAGAAACAAATCCATTGTTGACTTGTGCTAAAAATTCTTTCATGGTTAACACACAGAACCATGAGATCCTGGATCATGTGTGTGCCACACAGGGCTTAGGGTCATGTGCAGAATGAGCAGTAATGATCAAATGACCTTTTTCCAGTGTGTTAGGGGAGTATGGCTGGAGGTATAAGTCACTGTGAAAGCTATCAGCATTTGCAAGCTAACACACTGAACAGCTGTGGTTTTTTCCACTATTAAGTCAAGCACAATTGCAAACTACAGTAATCAAATATGAAGATAATGTCTAAAATAAGAACAGCGGTAGGAAGTGGAAAGAAAATAGGGAGCAGAAAAATCCAGTGTGCTATGTAGCCTGGAGGAAGGCAAAAGGAACTGGGACATATTTCTGGTTTTTGTTCCTTTATGTCAGTTCCACACAGCATGTTCTATGGAGGAACTGGAGAAACAGACATAAAATAGCAACAAGACCACAATGTATGAGGAAATGTAATCCAGAGAGCAGGGCAGAACTAGGAGGTGTGACTGGGAGGGGTGTCAGTGGCTGTGGCAATGCCTTACTGAGAGGAATTCAGCCAGTTTAAAAATAGAAGTTGTCAGGCAAAACAGAAAGTCCTGGAGACAAGCAGGTGGCTGCAGCAGATTCTTGTTTGAAATGATAAGGTAGAGGAAAATTACCCTCTTCATCCAACCTTTCTGTTTCTTGAGATTGAGAAGAAGCCAGGAAAGCTCATGGAAATCTCTTGCCTTCCCACAGAACACCCCTTTTCATGGAAAAATTAAGATAATGTGCCATATGAGTTATTGCCTCTTCTCCAGTTAGAGTGCTGATGTTCTTTTTGCACCCACAGTTTGCAAGGTCACTTAGAGGCCAGGTACTCTTTCAAATGTAAAATGCAATTTACTGCCTATGTCACAGGTTTTTTTAGTTTCTCCAGGGCTCTGAAAGACTCATCCTCATCCCTGCTAGCACTTGGAGACAACTGCCTCTGGCAGGGAAGGGATCTATTCCTAAAGTAACCAGATTATGTCAGAAATGGGAAGAGGCAGAAGCAGACATACAACAGCCAGAGCAATCTATCAGTGATTCCCAGGGGCTCTTAGCAAAAAGCCTTGACACACTGTGCAGGAATTTGCCATCAGTGTAAGCAAATAAAGCTCCATGCACTGCAAAAAGAACAACAAAGAATTTTCACTGATTATATGCTATATACAAACCAATAAACATATTGTCAAAGTACATGATTTTGCAGATAATTCATTTCAAAAAGAGTGGACATAGTTTTTTGTGTCAAAAGTACCTCTGCTGCACAGGGAAAGATACATCATTCCTAAGTTTGGATGACTATAGTGCTTGTTTCTCTATCTGAGCTCCTGAACTGCCAATAGAAAGAAAAAGTAAGCAGTTTAAATATGATTTATATAGTGTGTATTAGACATTGACTTTAGACTGACATATCTGTAACCACTATTAAGAAAAA
The DNA here is from genome assembly GCF_029582105.1 of Oenanthe melanoleuca. Classification (NCBI taxonomy): domain Eukaryota; kingdom Metazoa; phylum Chordata; class Aves; order Passeriformes; family Muscicapidae; genus Oenanthe; species Oenanthe melanoleuca. The sequence continues at coordinate 11,690,839 of NC_079335.1, forward strand.
AACAGATGAATGTCTCTGACATACTGTTCTCCACATCTGATCACATGGAAAGGAGTAGTTTAACCTGAGAAACCTTGGCCTGTGCAGACCAGCACTGCCCAGTCACTATAACCTCCTGCCCCATGCTGGTTTATTTAACTAAAATGTTTTACAGTCATCTGGGGCACCTCAGTGATCTGTTTGAGCTAGCAGTGGGAGGGCTATGACCCATGCCTTTGGGGCAGCACTGCCTGAACCAAGTCTCTTTTCTGGACTGCTGTACCTTTGTGTTTTCAGGGATGCCTGAACACTCCACATTTCCCTGCCCACACAGCAATAGGGGCTGCCAGAGCTGGACTTTGCAGTGTAACACCAGGAGGACAAGCAGTCCAGTCTATTCCTGCTCCTTTTCCTGTTCCACTGAAAAAGGCATTGACAGCAGTATATGAGCCTACAAAGTTCTGGGGCATAGATGAGTTCCCCACAAATCCTCTGGTTTTCAGCTGCACATCTCTGGTATGTAGATGATTGATTTCCACTTAGTTTCTTCTGTAGATGTACCCTGCTCTCCTTGTCTTTCTCTGAAAACTTCTTGCAATTTCTATTATTTCTTTTTCCACAAAATGTGTTCATTTTGTAAATTTTTAACTGTTCAATGGGGGGTATGGAATACATGCAGTAGGCCTGAAATCAGAGTCTGGGCAGGACATTTCCAATTCATTTCCATCCTTTGACTTCCTCAGAAATGCAGTTTCTACCATTGGGAGACTCTAGCATTTCTGACCTTGTATTCCAAACTGAAAAATCCCAAACCAACCAGGAAATCTGAAATCTTATAACAGGACAAGCATTTTCACCTGTAGCTGTGTGATAAGGAATCAAGAGAGAAGTTTGAATTCTGTAAAACAATTTTTTAAAGGAAAAATGTTAGTCATTGTATTTTCAGCCACAGCTAAATGAAGTCTATCTCTTTATTCAGATCTATATTTCTTCACTAAATTCACTTGGCAGGAGACTGGATTAAGAGAGATTATTTTGCCAGCATGCTGTTCTGCAGCATATTCCAATTTTGCTCAAATAGCTTTTCCCCAGATAGCCCATGGGTAGGTGGTGTAAACAGTAGCATATTTATTGTGACTACCTTTCCAATTTCAAAGAAAGTTCAAGTTCATTTGCTATTGCAGTGTCTATCTGGCAAATTACTTCTAGTCATAATCTATGATGCCACCTTCTGTTTGTGCAATTAAAAAGAGATAATCAATCTTAATATTTTCATGTTGTAATGCCAGTAATGACCTTGTGTGCACATTCAGGGGGGATGAACACTTTTCTTTTGTTTCCTCTTATGGTAAAGAAGTATCTCTGTTCTTGTTACTCCCTTTTCTGTGGCAAAGGCAGGAAAAGGTAGATACATCTCTGGTGTAAACTAATGCATCTTATAAAGAGACAGATTTGAATAATTGATTTGGAAGAGCTTTTCTCCAACTGATAGAAAATATGGATATGAAGCCTCAAAAGTGCAAGACAGGATACAAAGGGATTTTGCTCAGTGCAAAATCTGCACACATATTGCTTCTCTGTTAAAGAAAGCAATATGTGTGCATATATTTCCATACTCAGGAGGCAGAAGGTAGAGGATCCAGTTATTAAAATTGTTAGAAATATTCTTCTGCCCTTATTAAGGTGTAAATAAGACCATATGCCAAAGTCAATAGTATGGATTGTATTTAACAGTAAATGTGAGAGAGAGAGAAAGAAATAGAAAAAGGCAGTGGAGGAAAGAGAACAACAGTGACAGAGAGACAGATTAAGTAGAAAATATCACCATTCTCTGGATTCTCTTCTGCTCTTGGTGTACAGAGTTCAGTGGACTAATGTATGTTCAGACTGGGTGGGAATACCCAGGTGCCTCACCTTATTGGGGGAGGTTTGGAACTGTCTCTTGCAACAGACTCTGGATCTGCTGCATCATTTGGCATCACATGCAGCCCCCTGGTGCAAGGCCTCAGAAATTAATCTGGGGGTGCTTTGGGTGTCTTTGATGGTTTATGTCACTCCTCAGCTGCCTCTCACATAAATGTCCTGTGTGTATGTGGCCTTCCCATGGTGGGGGTTTTACAATGGAGACAGTTTGTGTAAGGCAGGATGGGTGTTCACTCCCTCTGACCAGTGGTTGTACCACGCACTAAAAAACTTTCCTTCTCTGCTTGGGGAGGAGTGTGGCATCAGCAAATGATTCTGTGGGCTGTGACCCCCCCCCACCAGGAGCCCAGCCAGGGCTGATTGTCAGGACAGCTGCTGCCTTTGGCTTTCCTTGTGCATACTTTCTTCTCCTGAGACCTGGGGTGGCTTGACCCACAGTCCAGTTCCTACCAGGAGGCAAGTCTGAGTGGGGAGTGGACTTTGGTGGTTGCAGCTTCTTGAACAATATTTAAGCAATTACCATAACATTTCAATCTCTCACAAGGGGTTTTATATTGTGGGCACTAGAACAAGAACTTCTTCAGTATCTTCTGGGTCCTACCTAGAATTAGCAGAGCACTGCCAAGCAAGCCAGCCCAGGGGACCTGGGACCTCACTTCACCTCTGTCCTGGCCTTCTCATATTTCCTCTGAGAGGAACAGCTGCATGTCAGGGTAAGCTCTGTTCAGGACAAGGCTTGACTGGCATCTTCCTCCTGCACCATCCTGCTGAGGGATTTCACTGGCAAAAGATCTTTGGCCTCCACTCTTCTCCCTCATGGGAGAAAATTGTTATTATGACGTCTGTAAGTGAAATGAATAACAGTAACTCCTTTCTTTCCTGAGACTTTTGTGCTTCTCAAAACACTTCAGTGAAGTCTGTAAGTTGGCATCTCATTTTTCTTTGGCAGAGGTCTCTGAGGCAGAAGGGCAAAACAAGGACTCCAGGACAGTGTCTGTGCCAGTCTTTAGACACTGGATAGGAAAGGAATAGAATAGCATAGAACAGAACAACATGGAACAGAATATTTTCGTTGGAAGGGACCTACAAGGATCATCCAGTCCAACTTCCTAACAAATCCCAAGGCTGACTAAGTTAAAGCATTTTGTTAAGGGCATTATATGAATGCCTATTAAACACTGATAGGCTTGGGGCATTTACCACCTCTCCAGGAAGCCTCTTCCAGTGTTTGGCCACCCTCTTGGCACAGAAATGCTTCCTACTATCCAGTCTAAACCTCTCATGGTGCACCTTTGAACTATTCCCACATCCCATCACTGGATCTCAGGGTGAAGAATTCTGCCCTCTCTCTTTGCCCTCCTCAGGAAGCTGTAGCAATGAGGTTGTGCTCAGCTGCCTCTTCTCCAAACTAGGCAAGCCCAGAGTCCATCACCACTCCTCACAGGACATGTCACAGGATGTGCCTTCCAGCCTTTTTATCAGCTCAGTTGTCCTCCTCTGAACATGCTCAAGGACTTTCCTTTCCTTCTTAATTGTTGGGGTGTGCTCAGTGCTCAGGGTGAGGCTACACCAAGAGCCTCAACAGCAGGATAATCACCATTTGAATTAGACACTCAGCTTCCCTTTGCAGTTAGCAGGCTGATGCATGGTGCCTGTGCTGGATGAGATGAACAGCACCCATTCCTCCTTATTGATCACAAAGGTAATGCAGTGATGACAAGCTTGGCAGCAGATGTCAATGTTTTAGAGACTGATGTGCAGAGAGTTGCATTTTCTTCATTGTGATAAATGTCAGCATTCTCTGGCATTACTTTTGATACACTATCAAGACTACCTGCTGCCTTGTGATAAATGTCATGTTCAGATTCAGCTCCAAGGTACAGATGAGACTGATGTTGTTTGGTCTGGGGTGTAACTTCTAGGTCTTATCTAATGTCTTTGGCAAACTTTGTGATTGAAAAGTTCCCCAAGGTAGTTGACTACAAAGGACATTTGCCAGCCATAACTTGTGTAAAAGAGTGGGAAAACAAGATGAAAGGACTATTTTTTGGTCTTGATATCACTCTGAGTTAGAGAGCTTTAGTTAGCCTTGATTAAGGCTAAACAGGAAAAACAGAACAAGCAAACAGGAAACTACTTTGTAGAGTGTTGTAACTTCTGAAAGCTCAGTCCTTCCTACCCATCACATTCCAGTGTACATCTCTCAAGAGACACAGTTTTTCCAAGTGTGGCCATTGCCAATCCCATGTAAGAAATGCCCTGCTCTGAGTTACCACAGATTATTATTAATTATTTATTCATTTTTAGCTGCTTCACCGGAATATTTTGGAAAACAGCATTTGTAGGACTGGAATTTTGCAGAGCCAAGATCTCTAGGTAGCAAGAAAATGTCATATTACTTTTCACTTTATTTTCAGTTTTACAGTCTTGCATGATAAACATAAAACAAATGACTGCTCACTCATTAGTCTTCCAGTAGAGAAGACCCCAGCCATATCTCCAGGGTAAACAGTGTAAAAAGAATCTCATAAGATTGTGAGACACCTTGTCTCAGCACAGCCAGCTGTCTTTGGCAGGGAGAAATTACAGTCATTCCATCTTTGCCTGTACAGCCACTGGGATATACATCTTCTTGAAGCAGTTACTCTCAAATCCCATTTGAGTCCCTCGTGATAGCTGTAGTACCACAGAAACCATTTATCAATGCCTTAAAGGGCCATTTGGATTTAACTAGGGGAAACAGGGAGCTAAAATATTACCATTTTTACCTGATTAAAGAAACCCCAAATCTCAGATTAAATTTTAATGGAGTGGGAGGAGGGGTGTGTTTAAAGAATCATATCCACTTGGCTAAATTAGTTATTGAGATTAAAAGCCCTGACATAATCAAGGAAAGATGAAATCATACTGGGAAGCTAATACTGTGTTTGGAAATCAAGACAATTATTTGCATATATATGCCATGAGAGGAAGATAAAGGACAGATGGTTTCTTGATCATCAATTCAGTTTTCATCTTGTCAAGCCTTACAGAGATGCCAGCTTTGCAGGCCAGGTCAAAAAAAAACCTAAAGCAGTAAACTGAAGTGTAAAGAAGGATTATGTTTGGTTTTTATATCAATCTTGTGATTCTCTGTGCAGGACAGAATCAGCTCTCCCTGAGCCGTGCTGGGCTTGAAATCAGTTAATTGTACAAGCACAATTTCTGGCTATTCCAATGTCATCTTCTTCAGATGAGCTCACACTTAAATTCATAGGAATGTGAAAACAAACAAATATACAAGCAAAAATACAACAAAAAAATCTTGAGAGGAAGTACAAAGCCCAGAGGAAAAGGATTTTTATGTCTTCTGTTCAGCCAAGTCTGAAAGCCATGTGCTGACTGTTCCAGTGGACCAACATTATCTTACAAGGCACATAAGCCTCTCTTAGCAGGAGTAGCTCAGATGTGATTGAGCTGCTCTCTCATCTCACAGTGCTGATGAACTGACTAAGCTGTATTCCAGGATCATGCTTGCTTTTCATAAAAACACAAGCAGAACAAGCAATGTTAGAGTTCAGGCTTTGCTGGTCTAAAGGTCAGCTAGCTGATTGATTGAATGGATTCCTTTGTTATCCAGAGAGAAGATTTCTCTATACCTTACCTGCTGGCCAAATGTGGAAGGAAAGACCGAGCATGAGCTTGGAAATAACTGAAATAACTGTATTGTCTATTTTCAGAAATAGGTTTCTGAAAAGATGGACATGCCTTAAAGTTCTGGGTACTGAGTAGAATCCTACTGAGGAGTCTTTGGGGGACATGTGCTAATTCAGTAGCAGCTGAATTGTGCCTAATTTTCCCAATGAATTATGATGGAGTATCCAAATTAACTGCTGTCTCATTTTATATATATAGGCCTGTAATCGTTTAAAAATGGGCATGATGTGAATATGAAGGAAAATAGGGATGTCCTGTGCTGTTATATTCACTTGCTGTGTCCCTGTACAGAGGGGAGATTGCACAGACAAACCAGTGTGTGTGGGCATTAGTCAGTCAGCACAAGAATAGGTGCCCACAAAGATGGAAAATCTCTGTCCTTGGAGATCTCCAAAACTCAGCTATGCAAGCTGCTGAGAGTCCTGATCTAACTTTGGAGATATCCTGCTTTGAGCAGGAAGCTGGACTAGATGACTTCCAGAGGACCCTTCCAAGATAAAAGTACTCAAATCAGGAGACTGTATAAAACTGCTGAGAAGTTTGAAAATGCAGTAAGAGTAGAAGAAAACCACCTGATGTTCTGAAAAGAAACAAAGAGAGGAAAGTTAAAACCCCCCCCAAAACCCCAAACTACCATCCTTCTTTCAAATTGTTCAATTGCCCATAATAATAATTGAAATCAGTCATCTTTCTCTCTCATTCTGTCCTACTGCTACAGTAGAGAATGAATTTTCCTTTTTGCAGCTCTACAGTTTCCTGGTTTGCTCTTGTGTCCTACCCTTATACATCTTTGCAGTATCTGTTCACTACTGCAAGAAAACACACTGCAAGAAATTGCATCTATTGCCCAGTCTCTGAGTTTCATCAATTTGAATTCTTAGTGCACCTTCTTGTATACTCCAACCCAAATTCTTGAGGACAATTGGTGCCCTCCTAGTCCTTTAGGCAAGGCAGGCTCTGTAGGTGTCAGATCTTCCCCAGCTCAGCCCATCACCCCAGCCTCTCAGATGTTGCATTTCCCAGCCACTGAGGTTTTACAAACCCACTGACGGGCCCTAGAGTGCCTGCCTAGGGTTAGAGACCCACAGAGCTGCAGGTCAGAGCCTCACACTGTGTTTCCCTTGAACAGGCTTCATAAAATCCTACTGGCACCTTCTGCTTACTATTGACCACCAGACAAAAAAGTTCTCTCTTCAAAAAGTATCATATATGGTTATATAAAAGTAGTGGGATGGAGGAATATCAGCAGAAGGGGGGAGTGGGACACTGAGGATGTTGCACAGAAAGGAGGCAGGGTACCTGAGCAGGTGACTGTTGCATTTTGGCTCTAGGAGCAGTGGAAAGGATAATGCAACAAAGTTCTTCGTGCAATGGAGAAGCAAAAGAGAGAGCTTTATTTAAATATATATAGGGTAGTTAATGCAAAACAAAATAGAAAAGGCTCATTGGTCCAGGAAGGCAACACCTTTTGAAAACATGCTTTCTGCAAAACATCACTTAGGACATGTACTGCTCTGTGATCAACAGCAGGTGTTAATCATTGTTATCATTTCTTGTCCTTGAGCAGGCTGAAAAACCCAAGGCTTCAAGGATGCTTTTTCCCTGGTTCCCAGCAGTGTCCAATGACAGGTGACCTGGAGGGAAATATAGGATAAAGTCCTGCCCATGACCTGGCTGTGGCTCATGACCCACCATCATTCATAAACACCCATCCTTTTTAAGGAAGATGTAGGTTCAAGGCTGAAACTTTCTAGAAGATGGTCAGAAGGGCAAATCTGAGCACAATCACATTTAAATCTTTAAAGGTGTGGTGATAGGTTCACCTCCAGCTGCACTGCCTCTGTGCTGGTGCTGGAGTGACCAGGCTCCCTGTGGGCAGCAGGGAGCTCAGAGATGGGGAGCAGTGCCTCATTTCTGTGTCCACATCTCCACGCTGGAGGTGCCAGCAGAAGGCACCCAGGTGTGCACAGCGTGGACTCAGGGAGGCCAAGAAATCTGTGCCCTGCAAATGGCTCCTTCTGTGCAGCATTTCTCATGAGTTGCTTTCCAAAAAGCCAGAGAACAGGAAAGCAGGTTTCATTTCACACTGATTTTTTAAAATGGAGATTTATAAATATATTTAATTTTGTGACTGTGAAATAAAGACATTGTTTCAGCCAGGATACTGGGGGGGGGGAGAAAGAAAACCAAATTCAGGTAGGAGAATGAATCAGATTATTTTCATCAAATTCCAAGACTTCTGTGCAGAGAGAGAGAGTTGAGTTTCCATCTAAGTACACATTTTCTATCCTAGTCCAATGTGTAAAAGGGTTCAAATCTGCCTAGAGAGGAGGGAAAAAATTAGGAATTATGTTGTATTTTCAAGTGGAAAATTGGTTGTATAGTCTTATTTTCCACAGAGAAAAATTAAATTCAAGGACGAACAAGTCACAAACCTCCAAGTGGAACTAACTTATGCTCAGGTAGAGGGAGGCAGCTGACCAAAATCACCAGAAGAGCAGTGACACAGCTGGGACTGGGCTGGTCTCCCACATGCACCTATTCTGCCTCCCATGCAGCTCTCCTTCATAAGTTCTCTTCCCTGGATCAAAAACATTTTATTTGGTTATTAATTTCTAGAGAACTTTTTGTCTGCCAAATCACTTGTTCTGAATTAGGTGTGAGCTATAGATGAGAGTATATGTGTATCATGCCCCTGCACAAGGAAGGAAAGCTGCTTGTGCAGTCCTGCTTCCACAATCCACATTTTCCAGACATACAACTTTCTCTTTTTCCTAGGGTAGTCCACCTTTTTTCTCTGTTCCCTTCTTGAACATTTCATTGCCTTTCACCTAAACTTTTGCTGTTTTCTTTCCTACTATCCTCAAAAGCAAGAAAAAGAAGGGGTGGGGGGCGGGGGGGGAAGAAGAGACTGACATTTTTAATAGGTGAATTTTCTGTCTGAAGACTGCAATGCTGCAAACTCAGAGTAAAAAGTAAATTTCCCAAATTTCAGCATCTCAAGGAATGCCAGATATTGCTCACTGAAATAAATTAGATATGAGAACCTTGGTGCTGTGAAGGAGGCTGTATTGGCATTCTGTCCCTCCTGAATCTTCAGTGCTGGAAAATTCTGAGCTGTTTTGTCCATGGTGATACACGAGGGATTCGTTTGGTGTTTCCTGCTGATTTATGATGCTGTGGGCAGTGGGTGTTGTTTGTCTCAGACTGAAGCACACAGTTTGGCTGAGCTGTGGCTCACTGCTGTGCCCTCAGTGCACACCTGCAGGGAAGGATCACAGCCTGCTCCTGCCCCACAGGCTCACAGGACAAGATATCAGCATTGAAACTCCATAAAATGGGCTGTAAGAGGAGAAAGGAGGAAGATGAAGGAGGGAAAAGTTTAGCTCTAGGGTTGAGCATTTTGCCAGTAGTGCCTTAGAAAACACCATTTTCTAGGACCCCATTCTTATTTACATCTGTGGCATTTGTGGAATGTGATTCAGGCATCACAGAGAGTTGAGGTGTTGAGCTCAGGACTAGGGCTGCAGAGATGGGGCCAGTGCTCGAGTCCTGGTTCTAGGACAGTGTGAAACATGTTCCCTTCATGGACTTCACTCAGTCACATATTAGGACTCTTCTTTGGTGGGTCACTCCTAGGGCTTGCTTAATGCAATATCACACTTTTTTTGCTTAAAAATCCTTTGTATCTAAGCCTTTAAATGTGAATTAATATGTCCTATATATATCCTATAATATATCCTTTTATATCCTATATCCTTTTAACATCCACTTACAATTTCCCTTCAGACAACATAACATCAATTTCACAACCAGTATGTTAATTTCTTCCATTAGCAGAAACCAGTTTCTCTTACACATTTCCTCTGTTCCAGCCTTGGAATATCTTCATGCTGCACTGACACAGATAAAAAAACTGTAGCATGCTGTAGAAAATGTGGGAAAGTATTAATCTTATTAAATCAAAGAATAGATTAAGCCAGAAACTCTTCAAAAAAGCTTCACTGGCTATGGTTAGTCAAGGTGCAACCTCTCACAGTGGAATGCTTCTATCATGACTTCTTACTGACTTTAATAGAAATAAAAAGAACTGAGTGAAATTTTAAACGGATTTAAAAATCTTTCACCAACAATCTTCTGCTCTAGAATTTCACTTAATTTAGTCGTTCATTTCTTTTCATTCACCACTCTATGGATAGCTGAATCACTGCCTTTTATTGCACCAGAAGAGGGATCATGAAATAATTTATAACAATAATCCATCTTCTGCCCAGCCTGTCACAAGTAATCCACTACCAACAGAAGGGGGAGGCTGAGTTTGAGTCTTTGGGGGATACTGTAATGTGATACATTTTTTGTCTGATCTACAAAGTTCACTTAATAATTGCTATCTGACCTGAGGTCAGGATAAGACATAGAATTTAGATGACATGCAAATAAGTAATGTCTGCCTCTTTCTTGGTCTTTGAAGTTCTGAGTGGAGGTTTTTTTATTACTGTTTCCTCTGCTCAGATTCTGCATATATTGTTATGTTGGAGTAAAAAAGATGTAGAAGTTTTGTGATGCAATAAGATATCTTCCACTCTTCAGTGTATTGTGCACTCCCAAAGTACCTTTCAACTGGAAAGCTTTAAGAACAGCCTCATAGATCCACTGGGATTAACAATGGAGAAAACAAACTGATTTCTTTGAGCATTTTGTTCCTTCTCCATGGCTGGCTGCAGTACATGGCCAAGAGACAGGAACAGAGCAAGTGGCTGGATCTGCCTGACTCCCCCACCTTTCCCCAAGCAGTACAGCTCAGCAGGTCACACCAGAATAATTATTGAGGTGACTTTTGCAGTTAGACTGCACAGCCCCTGAGGTTACCCTGCTGCTGTGTTCAGCAGGAATGAGGTCTGAGCTGATGAATTTGGATACATTCAGAGTCAATGACTCAGAAACAATAAACAGGTCTGGAAATATGTCAGGTTTCTACAAGGGAGAAAGGAGTAATACCCACTTCCATCCCAGGATGGATAGGATAAGAAGCAATCAAAGAAATGTAAGAAATCACATACTGCAAAGCAGAAAACACTTTCTGTGAGAACAATAGATGTTCTACTTCCTACTCACCTGCCCTGAAGACAAGATCCTTCTAATTCCAAAATTTCCTTTATAAGAACTTGTAAGTTTGCTCAATTGTCATTGATAAAATTTTCCAGCCTGGAAAATCTCCCTGGGCCTGAGCTTTAGTGAAACTTTCAGCCCAAGTTGCAACAAATTTAATGTTCTGCCACTTCTCTTGGCTCCATTGCTAAGCTGGACTGGAAGGATTTGGTTTGGGAAAACTGCAGTCTTTGCTCTTCCCAGTCATCCAATCCAAACTGAAGGAGCTACTTTAAATAAAACCCAAACCTCAGTACATACCCAACAGAATTTGTATTTTGTGGTTATCAAACAAAAGACACTGGCTTCAGGAAATAGAGCTCAGGCCCTAACAGCTCTTCAAATAAGTGATGTTTGGGCAGATGCTGAACAAGTTCCTTCTCTTGGTGCATTTAACAGTATGTGAAAGGCCCACAAGGTCTTTAATGACTCACATGTGGGTTTTTGGCTCTTGTAAATGAAAAAGTGAAAAAGTGATGGCTACATTTCCAATAATTGGTATAGAACCTATCTCAGGCCCTTATCTCTTTTTACTTCAAACATTCTTCTTGAGTTTGGAAACTGAGATGAAGCACAAACCTTTGCCATCTATTTGATGTCAGTCTGCCAGGATCACTAAACCAGCTGTTCCTATTGCCAGTGTGCTGTAGAAAGTTTCTGCACCTTCACCTGCCTGAGGGTGAATTCAGCTCCTGCCAGCCTTTCTGAACAGGATCTGCTCTCTGCTGCTGGGCTGGTTTCATGATGAAATGGGCTTTGTTTTGGATAAAACAACTCTTTGCAACACAGTTTAAGTCTTCAGCTAGTCAGCTTTAATAATAATAATTAATAGATTGGAAGAGCCTACTCGACCTCTGAAGTCTCTGCAAGGAATTTCCTGCTATTGAAGAACAGCAATGCTTGAACTCCCAATAGAAATGCAATAAATATCTGTATCAAAGAGCTGTGAAAATGTACAATGATATCACAATTTGAAGAGAATAAACAGATATCTGATATTGTCCAAAAGAGATTGATGGAAATGTGGGTGATGGTAGCAGGATAAAGGTATTTTTCCTTGGTGAAATAGAGAGATGAGATAGTTCCTACTTTCTTCATGTTATCTCAGATAGGTCATCTCAAGCACTGAGATGAGGAAGTGCACACATGTGGGGAGAGAGAAGTACCTGCTGGGGCAGTTGTGCTGGACCTGGGCAGTGATTTGACAGGATCAAAACACAGAAAATAAATTCTGTAGGAGGAAAGACACAAGTGTTTTGAGGATTGTTGTTATATTGGACCATCTGCTCTAAAAAGAGACAGACTCCAAGGGACAGTCTTGGAGGGATAATGTGCAAATGTATCAGGAGCTCTCCTGTCCTCCTAGGCAGCTCCTCAGTTCTGGAGTCTTCTTAGGCTGAGGCTTTCTTTCTGAATTGCTGTGACTCACACTTTGTAGGATGCATTTATTGTACTGACATCATGGGAAACCCACGGCCCTGCTGAGCTTTATCTCCCTACAGGGACAGAGAGCTCCATCACCAATGCAGAGGATGGAGCTGTCCAACCTGCTCATTCCCACACCTGCCCACTCACTGAGGGCCTGCTGAGAAGTCAATATCTATTTATTTATTGTGCCATGGGGTACAGAGGGAGCAGCTAAAAGGTTTTTCATTACCTTGGTCATTACCAGAGACCAAACTTTTTCCTTGATTTAAATAACTATGAGGGCAAACTTTCTGAGAGCCTCAAACTCTTTGAAGGGTTTTACCACCTCCCTGGCAGTGACAATGTGCTTCCCTCTCCCCCTTTTCCTGCTCATGCAATAGCTCCTGGTGATGGGCAGGAAGGCCATATCTGGCTTAGAGAGAACAACAAAATAATTAAGGGCCATAAACCTTGTTCAACAGCTAAGGACTAGTTGAGCATGTGCCAACCCAAAACAGAGTGAGAGTGTAAATATGACTAAGTCAATCACCCATGAATAGCAGGCAGTCCAGGGTCCATTGGAATCTCCTGCAGGGCAGCAGCTGTATGACATCTCCCCTGGTGTAGGGATCCTCTCAAGGTTACTCCTTGAGCCTGACAGATGCTTGCATGCTAAACTTTGAAATCTTACCTAAGGGATATAAAGGATTGATTGTGCCTATATAACCCTCTAGACATAAAAAATTGACTGAGGCTGAGACTAAGCTCAGACTAGCTGCACCTACATCCCTGTCTCATAACCAAGAAGGTTTGATTGGTAGGTTTATTGAAACTGCTTGTTCTGGGTCAGTGCTGCTGCACAATCTGTACTCAGGAGCTCTCTCTCCACTGTCACTCTGAATTGCTCTGCTGTATACTGTTTGTTCCTTGTTCCAGCTTTGAAATGCTCTTGACTAGGAGGGTTCAGTTCTGCAGCTACTAAAAATGCTTTGTGGCATCTCCTGCCTGTCTCAGTATGTCCCATAAGGTGTTTTTTGCAGCCAGAACTCGTATCCAGGTTTGGATAAGCATCTGCAGATCTCCTGGTGAGGATGGGCTGGTGACATCCTTCATCAGGTGCTGCAGGAGGGTGAGCACAGGCAGCTGAGTGTGCTGCTCTGCTCTGCTCTGCCTCCTGTGCCTGCCCCACCCCACCTGTGCAAACGGGGCATCTCATGGGAGCCCTGTCCTCATGTCCCCAGGATGATGCCTCTCCATGCCACCCACTGCTTCAGAGCTGCACCCTGAGCACCTGGTGGGAGAAATTGATCTCCAGGGCTGCAGTCACTCTACACGAGTTTAGAGAAGGGCTTTTTACCCAGAGAGGTTTCTTGTGGGTTTTTTTTCCTCCAGCCCTCATGTTGAGTCCTGCTCTACACAAGTCTGAACACGTGAAATACTGAAGCTACTTGCAGCTTTTTATAGCAGAGCATTTGATCACAGTGGTTCTCTCTTTACTGTGTGCTCTTTTTCCTCTAACATACAAAACGATGAGAAGTACATATATTTGATAATAACCAACAGAGGATTTTTTCCAAAGCCTTCAGCAGCAAAGTTACTTACTCTCAGTCTGCTGACTGTTCGAAGTCTAGCAATCTCAAGCTCCACACACACCAGAAACACAACTCCCACTGTGTCCAGCAAGAGCAGTTCTGCTTTCCTGTGTGATGCTTTGGCACAGAGTCATTTCAGTTTGGTGTTTAAGCTGTGCCAGGAATGATTGACCACACAAACCATATTGTCTGTAAATTAGTTAATTGAGTATGAATGCTGTGGCATCCCAATGTTTCAGGGGCTCTTCTCTGATGGTGGGTCTCATCATCAGGGCTTTGCAAGATGTGAGCAGGATGCATTTGAGCTGCACACAGCTCAGCTGATGCCCTGAAAATGCACACATGCCCCACTTGGTTTGCTTAATTTTCAGTGAAGTCTGTAAAGTAAAACCAACTCACAAGGATTCTTGAATAAAAGACCTTATTGCCCTGTGATGACAGGTATTTTAATGGATTAAAGAAAAGGAGATCACAGTCATGCACATTCATAAATTAAGAGTCTGGTAAAAGCTCTGAGTTAATGTAATTACAAGCAGTGCAATCAAAGAGCTGTCCCATATGAAGTACTTGCCAGCTGCCCCAGGTTAAAAGTACATTTTTTGTTGACAAATTCACCTTGCTCTTTTAGAAGCACTGGAAAAAAACCCCATACTGCCTATTTTTCTGATACAGGGATCACATTTATTTAATTCAGTTACAAGATAAACTAGCAGTGGTTTGGAATCAACCATAGCCTTTGAAAAACTTTTAAAGTGTACTGAACTGCCTACAGACACATAGAACTGAGATGAGACCTGGACTGAGCTATTGCTGTCTGACACTGACCCTGATCAGGGCTGAGGAGCCTCAGCAACACCAGCAGCCACACATCCCACAGGGCAGCCTGCTCCAGTGGATAAGCCTGCTCCTGTCAGGATCAAGCTGCTCTGAAACCTGCAGCTGGCAGGATCAGCTGTGAAATTTGGAGCTGGTTCCTCCTTTATGCTTCTGCTGAGGGTTGGAATGCACAGGAGCTAGGTTCCAGGTCTGGGTCTGATTTGTGCTGCCAAACCTGCTTATAAAATGCATTTTCTGAAACTGAATTTCACTTCTTTCCGAGCAGGCAAGTTTCTCAATACCAAGGACTGCAGAGGTGTGAACCACCTGATTTTATTTTTTAATTTACAGACAATACCTGAAAGAAAGTCAATCATACAGGCCCAGTAATTAACATGCTATGGGTACTTGGCCTCACAAGAAGCAATGATCAGCACAGATAAACCAGGTGTGTGTCTGCTTTGCATTGCCTGTGGAAGAAGAGCTTGTTCCATCAGTATTTAAAATGAAAGAAGAACCCAAGATGTTGCTTTCTTCCAAAGAGGGAATGCCTTATCTGCTCTTGCAGTAGTGGGAACAGGTGGCACAGGGGAGAAGAAACAGGAGTTTTAGAAGGCCACTTGGCAATGGTGAGTGTTTAATTTTAGTAGTGAGTGAAAGCTGATTTGGAAACCTTGTCTTGTGATCAGGGACTTCAGAAAAAACTTTGTGCCCTTGAAGGATGCAGAGGAGAGGTCTGAAGGCAAGGAGTCACCCAAAGGTGAATAACAGGGAGGATTCACATCACTTGCCCTGCTTGTCCTTCAGCCCCACTGGATGGGTTCAATTAACAAAGCAGGGTGTGATCAGCAGGGCTTGTTAAATATTGCAGTCATTACAAGACCAGACTCAAAGAGAGAACTGATATTTCTCTCACAGGGTGTCAGTGCCCCAACCTGTCTGGGAGTCCTCATGTGCTCATGGGGACTCATGAGGAACTTCCTTGCAGGGTAGCAAAATGAGTGGGAGTAAATTCAAAGTCAAACCTGTCACTTTTTTGTGAAGCTAATAAAATGTAAGTGATTGCAGCAACCAGGGTTTAGCTTTGTGTGCAGCAAGATTATTTTCTTCCCATGAATAAATTAGCATATCTGAATAATAACCAAGTGGAACAACCTTTCAGGCATTTATCAGACCTCTTTTATTCTGTGCCTAAGAAAGTTTTGTGTGTGGCATAAGCAGTGGGCATAACCTGGGGTCTGACACAGACTGAGATACCACAGGGAATTAAATCAGCACCCCAGTGACCAAAGGAGCAGGAGATCTGTAGGTGCAACTTTCCTCTTTGGCTGCAATGAAGACCACCTTGGGCAGCCTAACATCTGCTAGGAAATTCTTTGCCTGACACAGTAATAAAAGGCTTTGGCAAGAGGGAGTTCAGCTACACAAGATCCCACCCTCTGGGTTGGATTTATGATACAGGCCCCCAAAGATTGATGGAAGAACTCAGCTGCTGCTGGGTGTGCAGATGACTTTGATGGCTCACAGTCCAGCCAGAGACACTAAAACCAAGTTCTCATCAGTCTCTGCTTCCCTTTCCATAAATCCAGCTGACTTCTTAACCACTAAATGGAAATAGAACCACTAAAGCTGATCTATAAAATTTCAGCTCCCAAACTAGAGATATTGTGTGGGAAAGTGAAGGTTTTGCAAATAAAGATGCTTTGGCTCTCAACCTGAGGGTCTGTAGGGGCTCTACAGACCCTTGAATTTTAGAGGACTATAATAGGATTTGAACTACAAATATAGTTCTTCCTGAACTTTCCCTTTTAATCTGCCTGCACAATCTTTGGTTTTACAAACTAGAAAGGCCCTGACCAAAACCTGTGGAGACACTAGAAAGCATTAAGCCTTTCCATCTTTCCTCTCCCCATCACAGATGTTACAGAAAAAGAAACAAATATGCTGACAAAGCAACCCAGCTTCACTTTCCACACTGAAAAGTCTTTCCTGTCCAAAACTCCAACAACTATTTTGTCAGTACTCATGTTGTCTCCACAGTGAAGAGGTCTGGTGGATGTGTCTGTGTGTCCCTCAAGGGCACAGCTACCACCAGTGATAGATGTTGATC
The DNA here is from genome assembly GCF_029582105.1 of Oenanthe melanoleuca. NCBI lineage: Eukaryota > Metazoa > Chordata > Aves > Passeriformes > Muscicapidae > Oenanthe > Oenanthe melanoleuca. Next base: position 11,707,510 of record NC_079335.1, read on the forward strand.
CAGGATTGCATGGACAGCCCTGGCTAAGGAGATATTCACCTCTCTTAAGGTTCTATCATGGCCCTGGGAGAGAAAATCAGAATGCCTGGCTTTGAAACCCATCCTCCATATTGTCACATTTTAAATACCCAGTCCATAAGTGCCCTTCACAAATAGCTACTGCAGCTCCTCGTGCCAAGAACAGGAAGATCCGACCATGGTACATCAAAATCCAGTTTCCAGAGCCATGGGCAAATCCACTTTATGGTCACAGATGCTGATGGAATGTCTGTGTGAGCTGCATACCATCAGCATTCAGTCAAAGCAGAGTTGGGACATGCAAACCATTTCCAAATAAAGATAATGAAGGGGAAGAAATGCACTAACTGAGCAGAACAAATTCTCCTAAATGGTTGCTCTTGTTATCACTCTTTTCTTAATATATTGACATTTCTGTACTGTATTCACCATGGTTGTGTGGTGAATTTCACACACTAAAACAGCCCTTGGAGCTGCCATGGAGTAGCACTTTTCACCAGCTGTGTGCATCCATGGTGGGTACCAGCCCCAGAGAGCTGTTGGTCGAAGGCAAAGCTGTTCTCTTGGGTGAAACTATTCACACATCAAGAGCCAAGAGCATAATGATAGTGTCAAGAGGCTTTTGAAAAGTGTTATGTTAAGTGCTTTGGTGAGGTTTTATTATTATGGCTAATTAAAAGTTCATCACAAGCACTAAATGCAGCCAATGTTTATTTGCTGTACACTCATATCAACAGGCCAGTGCTTCAGCAGTGCATTAGAACTGTGTGCAGGTACCTGGAGAGGATTAACTATTGCTTATCTGTCAGGAAAAAGAAACATCACTGACAAATAAGAAAACAAACAAATAAATCCTTGTCTCTTGCATCAGCCTTTGCATTTGTCTCTTTTCCTAATATTTTTCTAAAATCTGACATTTAAGTGTAGTGCAAATCTATAGAGTCTGTGCCAGAATGCTTTGGGCATGACAAAGTTGTGGGGTTTTTCTTGTGCCTGGAATATGTCCTTTGGCCCAGCAGGATCTTGCAGCTGTAACCACTGCTCATGGCTGCAAGATGCCTTGATCCAGGATGCAGAGTGGGGCTTCCAAACAAGCCTGCAGGACCAGCTGTAGCCACTCAGGCTGGAGGTAGAAAAGTGGGGAAGGATTCCTCTGAGATGTGGTGTCCCAGGGTAGCTGACTGCTCTGGTCCAGGGATTGAGGGCACACAGAGACCCTCAATGGATGGGAACTTCAGAGAATGATAAAGGAAAAGGAATCCACTGAAAGAAGGTGATTACAGCACAATTGTATGTTTGACCATTCCACCTAGAAGTGTAGACATCCAACAGGTTTCTCATCTGTATATTATATATTTTTATTTATATCTTACAGTTTATCCCAATCTCTAGTGATTCTCAATTCTGCCCACTAGTGGGTACCAAATTTCTATATGTGCCTGCCTTAAAAGATACTTGGGAAAGAAGTCTTACAGCACCTGTTGATATCACCTACAGGTCTGCTGTGTTTTCAGTACCTGAATGGTGAGAGAAATTCAGGTTGCATTTTCCAATGCATGGAAATTAAATTCAATGTCCATTACATGGATAGGTAAATTGGAGGTGATTTCCTTCCCCTTTGCCAGTCTCCCCTTCACTCCAGTTTCTGAGGCAGCAGTTCCTGCAGTGCACTTGCAGCTTTCCAGGTGCTCCCTGGCAGGGGCCAGCTGCTTGGAAAAGAGCTCCAGCCATCCCTGCAGCAAAAGGAGGAGGCACGGCTGGGAGCAGTTCTCTCTTGTGCTGGGGGGTCAAGCACAGCCCTTTTGAGGAGCTGTCACATGAAAAAGTTCTGAGCTGTGATGGGCAGGTCGCTCTGAAGGAGCAGCATGCTGGAATTAACCAGTTAATGAACTGTCAGCATCATCACAGAGAGCTCAGCCAGGGCCACTCTCCAGTCACAGGGAGGGAAGGAACATCCAGAAATCATTCTGCCTTGCTCCTGACCTGGAGTCCTGGAGCCATGGCAGAGGCATACAGGAAGCAGACACAGAGTTTCTGCTAGTCAGTGTAGCTCTGATTAGTTTTCATAGCAGTGCTTAAAAGAGAGGCTGTCTGGCAGAGTTTTATAAATTATCATTTCTCCATCGAAAATACATGAAAATTTGTTTGCTCTTGAGACTGAGATGAATTAGAAAATGGAATGAAAAGGTGGCTGTCATATGCCAAATGTCTGGGAAGCTGGAACCAGATCGTGGGTTGAGCTCTTTCCCAGTCACAAATAGCTGATAAAAAAAGTATAAATTAGTCTAGGAGACAGTGCTGTGCACTTTGGAGCTGATGGCAAGCAGGCTATTCAGCCAAGATGATAAAAATCCCTTTGGAGCTGGTAGCTGGTATACAAAGCAATAAGGAGCACTGCCAGGCAACCAAAAAACTTTCTGTGACTAATTGTGAAGAGAGCAAATTCTTATATCACTTTGTCAAGGGCTTTTTTTCTTCCAAATAGAAAAGTCATTTTCACAATCATTAGTCACTCTGAGACCAATTTGGTGGGTCCAGTGCAGTTTGCAGACTGGGGGAAAGGCACAGAACATGCTGCAAAAATCAGGACATCAGAACCTCTGATCTGACACAATGGAAAAAATTCAGATTAATTTCCTTTTTTTCTGTCACAAAATACTCCAGTCATTAATATTTATCTCTCATCTTTTGCACCAGAATAGTTTTATTTGCTCTCATTGGAGTTTTAAAATTGTATTTCCAAAATTCATGGTATGAAGAAACATATTAGGAGAAACATTTTCTTTTCTGTTTCATTCGGGTTCAGTTGCAAAACAGCACAAAATTTAAACGTGTGGTTTCAGAGGAATGTGTCACAGATGGTGTGTGAGCAGAGACTGCACCAATGGGCTGGTGCAGAGGAATGTGAGGTGAAGAGGGACTCAAGGGTCATCAGCAGCTTTTCACATTCAACTGGGGCAGATTTAACCATGTAACTGTGTTTTAATTTCTCAGTCAAAATAACTTCTAAAGGAAAATAGAACACAAAAACTCACCCATTGTTCTTCTTCGCCACATGTCTACTTGCAATATACTCACTCATATATCTGGATAATTTAGTTATATTTGTATATACTTAGAAGGAAAACAGAGTATCTGCTGGATGGAGTGGGGATGGGATGCTTCCACCTTGCCTTTAGCCATCTGCCTTTGTCTTCAATGGAATGAGGAAGAGGCACTTTTAGAGCAAGTTGTCCCATCCAAAATAAGCCTCTAAAATGCTTTTCAAAAGTGAGATGTCTTGTCTGTAGAAGTTCCACTGATACCCATTTTCCAGACTAATGCAACTGGCTGTGTTGTAGGCCAGAGGAGAGCACAGAGGATCATTGCACAGGCCAGGTACAAGCAGTAACAAACAAACTTCCCTTATCAGTGGCTTCTGAGAATTGTCAAGGGGTCTGCTTTTGTATTCCTGCACCCTGAGCTTGGCAAAATTATCAGCATTTACAGGATCTCTTTGTCTTGCCTTTTGAAATGTGCAAAGGGTGCTCACACTTTGTGTGTGGGGTGCATGGTGGAAAGCATTTTCATCTTTACAACAGATCTAACTGTGGGTGGCACTGGAGGAGATTTGGATGGCTATTTCAAATTCATAACCACAAATCTGAAGGCCAAGTGGAATCATGGAGTTATCAAGCCTTGCCTTGTGCATGACACAGGTGGCAACATTTTACATATTTGTAAGCAGGATGAGGATTTTTGCACTGACAACTGTGTAAGGTTTTATTCCTTGTTTTCTTTAATTCTCCATGGTCCTACTCTGCAGCCCTTCTCTTTTCCATTGCTCTTTACCTTTGCTTTTCAAGCAGCAGGATTTTCCCTGTTCCCTGTCCTCTACAAGGATCATTTGTTACCACAATGCCCATGGATGAGTCTTCATCTTCCTAATCCTTCTCCTCTAGAGACCACCAGCACTTTCAAATTGCAGCTGGAAATTTTCTTTCAATCTCTGCTGCTACATCACTGTCATTGACACTTAGCTCATTTATGAGTGTGTGAGATGTTTTTGTAGAGCACAGCATTTTTACTGAGAGGTGCAGTGTAAATTCTACATGACACCAAAGGACACAATTTAACCTTAGAGTTCTTTTAATAATACCTTTTATCTAAAAATAATCATAGCATTATAAGGTCATTGAAAAACAGTTGAAAGAATTAATTACAAAACTATGCAAAGACTATTATACATTTATCTTTGTGCAAAGATTTTGACCTTAATATTTAACCATTCATCTGTAAAATAAATACTTGACTGAGAAATTAATTTCTGCATAGCATTGAAGAATTTACTCTTAAATTCAGTTTTAGGTGCATAACAACACTTCCAGTAATAATGTCAATAAAGCTGCAGCAGTAATGATGTAATCATTAATATACATAACCAATGTACATTAATGTACATGAATGATAACGTACTGGATGGGTCTGAATGAGCATTCAAAGAAGACACTCCAGCATTCTGAGAGTTCCAGTTTCTGATGTGAATAGTTACTTTTCTTTTTTGAATGAATGAGATGCGTTTCAGGTTAATTAATTCTTTTTGCCTGACTTATTTTTAGCAGAAGTTTTGTTATTTGATTGACTACAATGAGAGCCAAGGTCTCACCCACTTCCTATAACTATCCTTTCACTAATTGCACCTGGCAGTGTGTAGATAAAGAGAACCAGGAAGATGACGAGAATAAGCAGAATTATGCCAATGATGATGTACTTCTTGTAGTTCCTCCAGATCAGGTGGTACAAACACTTGAAAGGGTTTACAAACCAAGAGAAGGATGTGTCTGGTCGGCTAAAAGGGAAGAAAGAAAAAAAGAAAATATTTTGTTAAGATCCATCTCTTTCCAAGCTGCAAAATATATATTTGAGACTAAAAAAGACCATTAACACCTTGGAACCCACTACAGGGAGTAGAGGGAATGTCCACCCATGTTCACAAGCTGTTGGGTCACTTTTCTTCCACCCATTCCTGAACTGTGCTCCACACACAACTTGTAATGAAATTCCAGCTCACATAAATACTTCAATTTATGTCATGATACAGGGTTCAAAAATGAAACCAGGATCATGGTAACCCCTAAAGAAGAAATGCAGGCGTCATAAATTTGAGTACAAAAGTTTTCTAATTATTTCAAGGAATTTAGCATCAGAAAAATGGTAATGAGTCTCTACAAAAAATCTGATTGCACAGTGATAGTCATGGTGCCATAATAATCAGAGCCAGCTCAGTTTGAGCATGTGGTCCAAAATGTTGTATTTTCAGGCCTCATGAAAACAGGAGATGAAATGAAACCCAGATGGTTTGCCTGTGTACATAAAGAAGTGCCACCTTCTTCCAGTGGAGAATATCTGCATCCCTCAATCCAGGTTTTTTCCAAATGTTGCCCCATGCTGTGTTCTCCACCATACCCAGAAGTTTCTTCACACTGTGCAACAAGGCTGACTGCATACAGAGAGGAAGGCCTGTTCTATTTAGGAAAAACCTTGGCCTGGTCTCTCCTGTGGCAGGACACCTGGGCTGGGAGGGCACTGTGCTGCTCCAGCAGCCCTGCCCAAGGCAGCACCTGCCAGCCTTTTCCATGGGATGACCTGATGGACACAGTGGTGCTGGAAAACATCAACACCTGCAAAACTGGGGCAGGTGGTATTTCTAATCCAATGTCACTGTAACTGTGCAAATGGTGCAGCCATAAGGAGAATTAAATTAACTGAGGGTCACAAAAAGCTGTGGCCATGTCTCACTCCAGAAAGGTGTTCCAGGAATTTTTAGCAATGTCTTGGTTATCTGGTGAACTCAGCATTCAGCCAGTGGAAGTGAATGCCAATGTGAAAGAAAGTCTGTAAATGTAAAATGTCAACTGAATATCTTTTAATGAAAGACTGGCTTTTTATTGAGGTGGAAATGATTCAGAAACAAACCATCAAATTAGCCCTCCAGGTTAAAAGGAATTATTAAAAAACTGGACACTTTGAAGATTAAAACTACTTGAGACCCTTATTCTGCATTTACCAACTGCTTGAGGACATTTCATAACCTTTATAGGCTGAAAAAAAAAAGCCAGACTGTTGCTTATTTAATTTGTTTCCTTTGCAACATAGGCAATAGAGCTCATTATCAGCTATAGCAGCATATTTATTATAATAGACTGCATCCGGAAAGGCATCATGTGTTGATCAGCAGAATTGAAGAGATGAATAACCTCATAGTGCTTTGGCCAGCAGGAAATTGCTCTCATTGAACCTTATTCTTTGTTTGCATGTTTCACTGACATTTAATCTTTGTCCACCTTTACTCTGGTACATTAAAGAGTCTGCTACTGTCTATAGCTGCCAGAAAATAATTTTTTTGTTTTGAAATTATTTTGTTTCTTAATTAGAAAGAATAATTTCACAAAAGAATAGAGTGAATCTACAGTACTGGCATAGAGATCCTGAGAAATGAGGTCCTTAAGAACCACTCCTTCCTGAAGACAACTCATCCAAAGGATAGAATAAATTATTTTTATCTCCCAGCTGATTGTGACTACTTTGCATGTATGAACCACATATTGCATCACCTGGGGATACTGAGCTGGTAAACCTGAACATCTTTAAACAACAATGGAACTGAGGCATGCTATGTCTTCAACTGTTTATTTTCTTTCCAGTGAGTGAGTGTCTAGCTAAAGTAATTTTTACTATTCATATGCTGATATTGCTTTAGTAACTTTAGGATTTATTCTGCCAAACTTTAAAGCCTAGGTGCTCAGTCTGATCCTTCATGGGCTGTCTGCATGGGGAGAGGAAGGACCTTCAGGAGGCCAAGTAATCTCTTTCCTTAGCCCATATCTTAGGATATGTGTGCTGGGAAAATGGGATGACTCCCTCACCTGTACCATGAGCAGCTGCAAAAAGAGCCTGAATGTTTTGCTTCCTCCTTTCTTGTGTTTATCCTGAGATGTCTCTCAAACCAACAAAATTAAACAGAATGTGTAATGATTATCATTATTGAATTTTAGAAGCTTTGGTAGCAGGAAATATAACATCAATTTCTCTCCCTCTTTTTTTTTATCCAGCTCATAAAAAAAGCGCTCAAGTGTTTTAGCAGAACAAAGCACTTGAGCCAAAATAGATTAAAAGTACTTTTTTCTGAATGCAAAAAACTCAGCTGTTACTTTTTTAATGTAACAAATACTGAAAGACAGAACATTCCTTCTAGATAATTTGCCTTCATTAAAACACTTTAAATGTCCTCATTAAAAAGCCTTATGATTAAAAATGAGAATCTTCATTCTTTGAGTATGAAGTACAATAAAATTAGAGATGGAATTTTGAAGTCACATCCTTCATATGTCTAAAGAAGGTCAATGATGCTGGTGAAAGGTCTGGAGCATGAGTCTTGTGAGAAGCAGCTGAGGGAACCAGAGTTGTTTATCCTGGAGAAAAGAAGGCTTCAGAGGAGACCTTATTGCTGTTTAAAACCACCTGAAAGGAGGCCATAGCCAGTCGGGAATTGGTCTCTTCTCCCAAGTAACAAATGACAGGATGAGAGGAAATAACCTCAAGTAGCTTCAAGGAGGGTTTAGACTGCATTATGGTGAACATTTTGCTGACCAAAAGATCTGTCAAGCATTGGAACAGGCTTCCCAGGGGAGTGGTGGAGTCACCATTTCTAGTGGTATTTAAAAGACATGTAGATTTCATGCTTGGAAACATGAGTTAGCAATGGACTTGGAAGTGCTGGATTAATGGTTGGACTCAATGATTTTAAAAATAGTTTCCAATCTAAATGGTTCTATAATTAATATAATAAATATAATCCATCTGATCTTTATAGATGAGCACACTGAGATGTTGACTGTATGTGTAAACTGTGATGATTTAAGATGTCGTGCCAGGTCAGCTATGGAATGAGCTCATGTGTGAATTCCAGCTGAGGACAAACACTTAGCAATGCAATTTATTTGGACTTCCAGAGGAAGATGTTTCAGCAAACTTGGAAGGTGCTGCCAGCAGCAGAGCCAGCCTGCAGGCCATGCACAAGCTGGACAATTACTTGCTGAAGGCTGCAGCTGGAAAGAGAAGAAACTCCAGGAGACCAGCAAGGAGGTGTCCTGCAAGGAGGCCAGCTGGTTGCCCCTCCCCATCTCCTGCTGAATGCCCCTGCCCCAGCAGTTTTATGACTTTGCTCCTACTCACTTGGGTTTTTCCAAGGGCTCAGGCTCCTTTCGAGCTTTGCCTACTGGATTCTTCTCAGCTTCTTCTGCTGTGACCAAGTGAAACTCAGCTTCCACCTTGCCCTGGATCAGAGAGAGAATATGTAAGCAGCCAGTCCTGGGTTATTGTCACTAATTCACAGCAGGATTTGTCTTGTGGAGAAATGATGGAACCAATTGAGGGCAAAGGAAATCGATTAAGGAAAATAAGACAGTCTTTGCAGATGAAGAGTGAGCAAAAAGGAAAAATCCAGGCACAGATTGCTGACTTATGCTCAAGGACTGTAGGAAAGAGGGGTCAGATATTTTCTTCCAGACCCATAAATGTATTTTCTGCTTTGTAAATTATAATGTAATTAATCTGAGAAGACATGTACTCTATCTATCACAATCCTGGCAGAGCTGAATGTCTGAGCTGGAAGCTGTGCTGCTGACATGGACCAGTTGTAATGCATCAGCATGGGGAAATTCAGCCAGTCACAAGTGCTGGAGCCATTGAGCTGTGGGGTCTCAGCTCATGAAAGGAAGATGGGATTTAAAGATCCCAGTTACAATTCAGAGTGGCTAAATCAAATCAACTTTATAGAATCTGTAAAGGATGAAAAACAGATAAATGACTTTGCACATATTTGTGATTTTCCTACCCTGTACCTTTGTGGATGGTATTTATCTGAAGTGTTGATCTATGCCCACTGGCTGTGATTCAGCACAGAACAGGGCTGAAAGAAGGATGCCAATAAAGGTCATAAATGTAGAAGCAAAGGAGAGATCAAAGTGGACTGGGAGAGAGGGAATCAATTGTACTAGAGTTGAGAATCGGGAAGTAAATCTGGGATTTGGAAGTGGACTTCATTCAATAAATTCACAGAAAGCAAACAGTCAGCTTCAAAGTGAATAAGGCAATGAACTTGAAGGTGGCACTTTCCATTCAAAAAATATTCTTTTGCTGGAATAGACAGAAATGTGAAGGAATGGTGAGCTTTAGGAACAGCCTTGGAAAATTAATGAATGTCTAGAGACAGGGGAAGAAACCCCTAAAAAAGGACCAAAGCAGGTGAATTTATAGAGGGCTATAATACTACTGGAAATGAGTAGCTGGTAGCTCTTGGTCTGCCTCCCCCTAGGGAACTGAGTACACCTGTAAAAGCACTTTAGTGCTCAGTTACCTGGGTTCTTCTGAAACAAATATATGGAGAACCACTAAAGCATTTGGAGGAATCTTAGGGATTGCCAGTGGTGGTTGTTCAAAATCCAAAATTAGCATATTAGTCTCAAAGAAAAGCTGTTCATCTGCAGTGAGCTGCTTACTGTGAGCTCCCCAGCCTTGATGAAAGGCCACCAGCCTCTGATGCGCTTCTGCTGAAATATGGAGATCTTGTTTTCTGCACTTGCTGCCACAACTGTGTCTAGGTCACAGCTCTTGGCCGTCTTTGCTGCTCGAGGGAACCCATTCAGGTCCAGCTCAAGAGTGCCTGGAGAAGGAAATAATGTGACAACACTCAGGGAGCAGTCAGACACAAAGACATTCAAATAGCAGATGATTCCAGATGAGATCCATGGAGGAATTTAGCAGCTGAGGATCTCTCTGTACTGTCAGCCATTCATTTGTATTGCCCTGGCATTCTCATCTGTTTCCTAATTATTGACATTTCAAGAAATGTGTAAGTTTGCAATGTGGTGCTTCAGAAAGAGAAAAGCAAGAGTTGGGGCTCAGACATCACTTTGTGCATTCCTCTGCAGAACACAGGTCTGGTGAGACCCCAGAGGAAGTTCAGGCAGATCCATTGCACACTTACCCAAGAAATCATCTGAAGAGAGTCTTTCAAAGTCCCACACCTGAAGCACCAGCTCAGCAGGTATTTTGCGTTCTGTCTTTTCTAAGGAAAATATGTTTTCTCTTTTAGTAACCACCATTTGTTTCTCTGCTGGGAGGTAGTGGAAGGGGAACACGAAGCGCCAGTTGAAGTTTCCCTCTCCTGTCAGGGAGTTGTAATGTACATCTGTCTCCTGCCTGTCCTCTTCCAGGCCCTTTATCCACCTACAGCAAGCACACAGTGAAAAGCATCTCTGTCACCAGGGGATCTTGAAGTGCCAAGCCACTGAATGGATCATCAAATATTCTCACAACATACTTTTCCCTCTGATTTTTGAATGAAATATTACATGCTATTTTGAAGAAAAGTATGAAGACTTTACCCTTTTACGTAGATATCACTTGATTTTTGCCCTGTAAAGATATTTTCATCTTCTAGAATAACATCGTCTGTATTCCAGATTATTACCCTCAGTTCATATCTGAAAAAGAAAAAAGGATTGTGTGTAAAGCTCTGGCCAGACACTAAAGTCAACCTCTATAAAACCATGCTTTTATAAAGTGAGAAATATTGCATTTGTGCATCAGTCTCAGGTCTCTTCTGTTTACAAGAATCTAGTGATAGAGTGGGCATGTTGGCTCCTCTCAGCTCATGGAGTATAACAGACAACAATAGGGGCACTGCCAGCTTCAGAGGGATGGAAAATTCCCTGCTTTTTATATGCCTGTTCATTTTCAACTCTTTTCACAAAAACACTGCAGTGGAACAAGGCAAAGTTGATCTAAAAAACTTCATCAGAGCAGTCTCCAAAAGAGTGATCAGCTTGCTAATAAAGAATAGAGCTCCCTGAGAGGTGCTTTTTAGAAGAAATGCCTAAAACCACTGCATTTTGTGCAATCTAGAGCATTAAAAGGGATGGGAACTGCTTGAAGATATTTGTATTTAAGCAGGTAGCATCATCTTTAGAAACAAAAGTAAAAGGAATTAAAGTTTCTCCATTCTTTCCACTCCCTATATGCAAACATTTATGGTGGCCATCCAAAGTTCTCAAAACTTAAACTGATTGGTATTGCAGGTGGCATAAAAATTTAGTACTGAAATATTTAGGTATTTCTTGAGTCATTGTATGAATTGCAGAATACATAAAAAAGTCAAACAAACTATGTTTGATAACACCAACATACAATTTCCCTGATATTACATGTTTTGTCTTGGAAATAGCCTCAGGGTGTGGAACAATTTGCTTCAGAAGTTATCAGATACTCTACATTATGGAGCTCTTAAGGAGCTCCATGAAAACCAAGCCTCTGCAATAGCCAAAGAAAGCTGGATCTGCAATGCCCCACCTGAGTCGTGTTCAATCAAAGATCATCAATAAGAGATGTTTTCACAAAGTGTTTGAAGTTTTACAGAGGCTGGAGCCTGTTTTACTGCAGCAAATACACATTTGTCAGCAGGATGTGTAACTTGTGTCTACAGATATTGTTGTTTTTTTTCTCATCTTAATGTTCAACAGTATTTTCACCTGCTATAGCAGACTACAAAAATGGCAGCAACAGTTTGATTTTATGGGCTTGATTAGTTTTAAATCTTTTTGGATTGGAAAATGCTTTTTATCAAGGAGTTTTATAGAAAATTCTGGTCTGAAATAAGTAATTGCTGCATGGATTCTTTGTTTCTTTGTCAAATCAAATAATATAGGAATAGTACCTGATGATGTTTCAGACATGAAATTCTGAGGAAAGGCCTTGCTAAAATACAGGATGGGCTAAGAATTCTCTTTCTCATTTTTGTGTTTTCTTTACAATATTCAATTAGCTTGAACATCTATGTGCAGTACTTCATGTAAAGCAGCATAAGGAAATAGGAGAAGGCTATTCCAAACAGATCTCTTCTATCTGTTGCTGCTTTATTTGTTTCTTGATCTTATCCTTGAACAAATTGCTGCAAATCAAATCCATGTAATCTTATTGCAGCAGTTTAAAGAGCTCAACCAGGTTTGAGTAAGTCATCTCAGTGAAAAAGCCAGTAAAACCAGAATTAATTTTTGCAGCTCAACAAGTAGATGATAACATCAGAATTACTTGCCTCTAGCCACCTGATCTCTTTATTATACAGGGTAAAGGGATAAAGGATAAAAAAGGATATCTTTGTAAGAGGTGTGTGATAGCTCTTGCTGAAAAATCACCAACAGCTCTTTGAGCTGTTTAATAGAGGAAACCAAATTAGATGCTCCTCTTTGACTTGAAGTCATGTGAACCTAAGAAATCTTTCCTCAGGACTGGAGATGTTTGTTTTAGTAGTTAATTTTCTATTTATTTCCAGACACTTAAGAAAGATTCAGTCTTTGAAGAGTTATTGCCACTGTGGTGGGAGGAAAGCACAGAGTATTACCCTTTGGGTTTTCTTGGTGAAATGTCCACAGGAGGTCCTGGCAGAGGCATATCATTAGGAAACATGTCAACCCACATCTGTACACGACCCTTGAAGACAAAGAGATAAACATCCCTGTAACTCTATTTTACAGAGGCTTTAAAAGGCTTTAAATGCAGTTCTGATATCCAAATCACCACTTCCTCTACAAGCACCAACCAGCTCAATATCCTGTAACTATGATTTAATCTAGGAACTTTCTATACAGTATCTTTTTCATGTGCATATTCTTTCATTCTTTCTGGTATTTGGTGAAGTTGAAATAGAGCTCAAACACTGTCAGCTTCAAGGTAAAATCCATGCAAAAATAGTATGTGAGGAACAGAAAAAGGAGAACCAAGACTGAGATATAAGCAGAGGTTTTGTTAATAAAGTAAAGCATTTAATATAATGAGAATTTGCAGTTACACCTTGTGTGATTACTGTGTATTTGGGTGTCTGTGTACACACATGGGTGGCAATTTCCAGGTTAATACTGTACAAAGTCTCACATTTGGTGCAACATTGGGGTGCTGACTCTGTAGGTTTGCAGTCACAAACAGAAACCACAATAACTGGAGGAAATGAAAACTGCTCCTGGGTCTACCATCACCACCACCTCTGAGCTGCTCTACCTGTTCCATGCCTGGCTTGTCCTTATGGTAGAGAGGCCGAGTCTCAATGTGCTCTGGGACCAGTTTGTAGCCAGCTCCAGGTATTTCTTCCCAAGCACGTAAAACCTTTAAGGAGAGATGTTCGTATGATTCAACTGGCTCCTCTATAGGAAAGAGTAAAACAAAAAGGACAATGAGAGCTGAATTATAATATTGAACCCCTTGGCAATATGTTTCATTAGTTATTAGAGGTACTCATCAAAAATTTCCTTGAGTTAAGAGGAAGGTTTTATGTATTCCAGCTAAATAAAGAAGGGCCTTGAAATGCTTCTAATTTGCATAAACAAGGGGACCCACTGGGTTAGTTAGAAGATTAGCACTCAGGCAGCAGTTTTCCTGTAAAATACAGCAAATCATTCCACTACTACAGCAGTAGTTTTTAGCAGGAAGATGGAAGAAACACGTCAGCTACTCTTTTTACAGAAAATTTTTAAAGCCTGTGAAAGACAAGGATGCTTGGATTTGACAAAGCTGACAGTAAATAGGCACTAGGAGTTAACTATGCCTCCTTTTACTTTGTGATGGCAACAGCAAAGAGCACCTTAGAAAATTGAATTACACCTCAGTGGAAGACAGCTGAAGTCCATGGGCAAGAACATTTCACCTCCTGACCCTCTCTCCTTGGCCACTGGAAGGAATATCCAGAGAATCCCAGAAAATGGCACCTCAAGGAAGGACCAGTGCTAATACTGAAAGTAGCATGGATGTTAGAAACCTGAGAAAGCCCTTTGAGCTCTTGAGCTTCTCTTTCCTCCCTTTTTGTGTGGGCTCCACACAAAAGGAGCCCAGACTTTTGAAAAGTGATATCTTCTAGATTAGAAGTGAGAAGAAGGTTAGGATTTATTTGTGTCAACAAATTGTTATCACTTTCCTACGCATGTTGCTATGTCTGAATTACAGATCATTGGCAAAAGACTAATTTAGAATTGAAACAGTAGGTATTAAATCCTCCCTAATGGCTCAGAGAGTGAGGAAGGATGTCATTATGGATCTTGGTTCCTTCTTGTGCACCAACATCTAATTTTAGCCAGCTAAAAGTAAGGTCTCTGGCTTCTCTTCAGTCAGGTATCCTCAGCAACAATGACACAGATCCTACAACATCCTACATTCTCTCAAAGACACTTTTCTAAAGATCTTTTTTACCTCTGAAGGTACATATTTCTTCCCATTGGCTACAGGTAGCCCTAGACTACCTGGGAGTGATGGACAGGCAGTTGGACTAGATAATTGTTGTAGGTCTGTTCCAACTGTCCTGTCCTATCCTATCCTATCCTATCCTATCCTATCCTATCCTATCCTATCCTATCCTATCCTATCCTATCCTATCCTATCCTATCCTATCCTATCCTATCCTATCCTGTCCTGTCCTGTCCTGTCCTGTCCTGTCCTGTCCTGTCCTGTCCTACCCTAGTTCTTTGTTCCTAGAGCAAAGTTAAATTTTTCCTTCCCTTTCAAGTTAAAGCTGGATGGATAATTAATATTTTCTCCACCTGTACAGTGGAAATGGGACTGCTTTCCCTTTTCAACAAGGCTCTAGAGCTCAAATCTTTGTTAGTTTTACAGATCCAAATGATGGCCACCAGAGAAATCCATCAGGAAATAAGGACCCAATTGTAATTGTCAGAACAGCAATCTGGAGAGAAATTATTTAAAGACCAGATGCGATAAACTATTTCTGTACAATATTGAAAGCTTGTGTATGCAAATCCTTTGGTCTTTGCCATCTGGTTCTATATTTCCTTGCTTCTGGTTTCAATCATCTTATCTGACATTGGTCTCAAGCTCATTTTAGTGAACCAGAATTTTGATTGATCCTGGTGTTAGTAGTCACACTCAGTCATCTGCTGGTGAGGAAAACAAACAGCAGTACCTGTACACTCAAGGTGTGAGCTGTATTTTGTAATTGTCAAGAAGAACGTGGTCAAAACAAATCAAGACTGATAAGGAGGCTGCCAGAGTCCACTACTGTCCCAGAGACCAGCTCCTTTCACCCCCCTTGAAAGGCTCCATCCTCAATCTCTTTTCTTATTCTAAGTACAAAACTGAGTCGTAGAATGGTTTGGGTTGGAAGGAATGCTGAAAGACAATCTTGTCCTTGACCAGGGGCAGCTTTCACTGATGCCTGTCCCACTCCACCCCAGTGTGATATGGACACTCAAGGTCCCCATTGCTTTGACCTCTTTGTAACCTGGGAGCTCTGACAGTAAGTTCTGTCCTGCCTTCTGGATTCATGGACCCCACAGATAGCTGGACTCACAGAGTGCTGTGTCAGTGCTTCAGAAGGGGAGTCTCAGTGGCAGTAACCAAGAGGAGGAGAAACCCAACAGAGAGGAAAGACAAGTGGGTAAGGTAGGACTGGCAGGTAAGTTGCTGGAATGTAACTATGGTCAGAGATTCATCTGACCTTGAGTAACTCCCCTCAAAACAGTATTTCCCCTCCCTCTACTTCTCAGTTCTTGAGTCTATCTATTCCAGTGTTTTGATTTAGACAGAGGATACATTTTTTGAAGACTCCTCCTGACTTCCTATGCTCTGATATTCTGTGGGGAAGGATTTCAGAGCATGCACAGACCAGCACAAAGCCAGAAGATCCAAGTGTTCCAAGAGGGTCCCCCACACTCCAACCAATCCTGGACATCCCATCCTTGGGATCAGGTAGGAGCTAGTCCAAAGTATTCCCCAAGAGCCTCCATGGGGATGTCAAGTCATCAGCAGCAACTGTTTCACTCTGCAGATTCTTTGCAATTAAGCTACAGCAAAAGCTGATGCAGACAGAGTCTTCACTGCCAGAGTTACATGAGTTTAAGAGCAGATACAGGCTCCAGTAATCTGACTTGAGAGCTCAGAGCACAACAGGGCTCCAGATACACCTTGGCAGGCTCCTGGTGCTGCTACACTGCAAAGGAAGGATGCTGTACTTCATTACCATTCTCATCCTCTGTGAAAACTGTCTGTCCCTTGAAGATTTTTGTTCCCACTTGTATCTCTCCTGGCCGCATGAAGGGACCACTGATTCTGTAGTCCTTGCACAGCTTGGTGAGGATCTCGCTGGGCTTGGTTGCGTCTCGCCATGCATTGTACCCTTCTCTGCAAGGAGGGAACAGAGAATGGGTGAGGTTTTCCTACAGAGTACAGCACTGACAGATCAGGAATTTCCATGCAGAGATTCACTTTGTGGTCAGTGATTCTGATATCTGCTCAAACTTTTCCTTGGTCCAGCATTGCTTCTTACTTGAGATGGCGTCTGCTCACATCCTTGGAGATCAATCACTCCTTCCTCTGAAAACACAGGAGAGGCTGAGGCTGCCTTGCCTACAGCTTACATAAAGTAATAGCATGGGCATGCTTCCCACGAGGAAAAGGAACAGAGCTTGCTCCCTTTTGTACCCAAAAAGATTTGAGTTTATTTGTGCTGCCTCCATTCAAGGAGAATTATTCTGCAACTCTCAGATGCAAAGCTCAGGTTATCTGAGACCTGTAATAAACACATGAAGAAATATCTAACACTGGAGATTCAGCTGGCAAGGGAAGTTTTGGGGTTTGGTCTGTGTTCCTGGATGGGTTTTTGATATTGTCTACCCTTGGTTTGTAGATAAAATGAGAAACAATAATAGAAGAGCTCCAAACACGTATCCCAGGTTAGTGCTCCACCCCAGGGCTGTGGAGTTATTTTTGATTGACTTTCTCTGCATTAATTAATTTTTATGTGCAAGGTCCTTGAGAGTGCAGCAGGGCCCAGGAGCTCAGCCTCACTGCCCCACGACTCACCCCATTACAGGGCACATGTCAGCAGCCTCTGCTCCTGCTCCCCCTGTCCCACCAGCCTTGCTGCAATCACTCCAGCTGCAGCTGAACAACACAGAGCTAAGTAGAGCCCTGGCATAATTTCTCTGAGATTTTTCCCATTTGCCCTTCATGCCTGTCCAAAGGCAGTTTATCAAGCAGGTATGTTGTAAACATCAGCTATTTACCATCTAAACCACTTCTTGAACCAACAGTGCTGTTAATTTAAAAATATCCATTTCCCACTGAGGCTGGCAGCTACCCAAAGCCACCACTAAGCTCTTTGGTGAGTTTTAATTAAAATACCCTCTGTGACACTTTTGTGCTGGAGAAAGCATAATATCTGGAACACATCTGTAATTTCTCCTCCAAGTCAAGTCACTCACTGTGAGCTCTGTTGCTGCCTGAAGAAGCACTTACATTTCATATTGACTCTGTAACCCACAGGTAGCTCGATGTCTGCTGTAGAAACGATTTTCCAAATCAATTTTAGTCTCTCCAATAAGATCATCTGTCCCAATGAAGTCATGGTCATAGATCAAGACTCTCAGCAACGAATCCTTGGGGAATGTAGCTTGGATTTCAAATGATCTACAGAAAAAATTGAGACCTACATGAAGTCAAATCAATTTTGAAACCTAAAAGGCTAATTAATGCCATGCAAACAATGTGTGAGTGGTGTCTCTTCTAATACACAGTGGACTTTTTGGTAGTGCCTTTTGCTTCAATTAAATATTTAAACATGCTGGAAACACACACTGCAGAAGTATATTCTTTCTCCAGCTTCTCTAGAATCCTGTGTACTGTCCTAAGATTGTTCCTCCAATCCTGAATCCAGTAATGCTAATACAGCTGTATGTAAGAGTTCTCATACATTTTTCAGAACCCCCAAAAGGGACATCTAAGTTTGCTTTGTTTTCTTGCAAAAGCTGTGGGTTAAATATTGAATATAGGAATTTGGAGGCACCCAACAAAATGATCAGGCAAAAGTTTTAAATAAATCTCAAAAAAGCAAAGATAAGAACTCCCTTTTCAATCAGTGCATTTTTCAGGAATCAGTATTGTTGAGATGTTATGGGAAGTTGAAAATATAAATGTGATTGCAAAAGGGATTTGACAAATCAGTGAAAGACAGGACATCCTGATCACCACAACACTGGCTCCAGATTTCTCCAAAGCCCAGAAAAAACTGAGCTTTATCTCCTGAACTATGAGTTTTACTTTTCCCCTCATTCTAGGGGTCTTTCAGTCCAAAATAATATAGATTCCCTATCTTAATGTTTTTCCACTCCAAAATATTTGCAACCGTCTTAAAATAGGGAAATTTACGGGGAAAAAAAAATCACAGCTATTAGCATTAAAATTATAAATAACTATAAAGCATTGATGGTAAAAACTGGATATTTACTGACAACTTCCCCCTGGCTCCCCCATTCAGAAGGCTGAGTTAAAAAAAATTCATATTTCCTAGAAATATGAGATTTACTTAGCATTCTATTCAATCTGAAACAGCAACAAATATTGTGAAATCACACTTCACTGTTCTGATACTTATTTTGCTTTAAACTTAATGATTATATTAATTTCCACTGAAAATTGTCATTTGTTGCCTCATTTCCTCTCATGCATAATTTTGCAAAACCTTCTCACAGATTGCATTACTTGGTATGTTTTGACAGGCATGAAAATGAAATATTGTATTATCATACAGTGTGACACTAATTCCCAATATTTTAACCACCAGACTTACAAAACATCCAAACAGGCAGAAATCAGCATATAGCAAACACTTAGCAACAGTGGTAGCAGGAGATAATGCACAAATTACACTGAATACTAAAATAAATCAACACTGACCTTCCAAATATAGGGTTTAGCTGCTTGGGGATGTAGTTTTCCCTGTCTTTAATTTCAGTGTTTCCCAGCCTCAGCACAATATAGGGATCTGATTTGCCATCTGGATCAGCTGGGCTGAGGTTAAATGCCTGTTAAGAAGAAAAATTGTGTCCTCAAGAAGTTTGCTTAAATACAGAAGGGTCCCTACACAAGATTAGGATTTTCCTGCCCAGTCCTGGGTGTTCTGGAGGTTCAGGGGCTTTCATGTGATGTAAAATTTGGCTTGTAGTTTTGTAGCAAAGATGTACGAAAAGATGAGATGGAGGAGAAGAGAGTTTGCAAAGCTGGAAGTGTTGTCCCATCTCTAAGACAGAAAAAGCTCAGCAGGAGAGGCAATGCTAAGGAAGAGGCTGGCTGCACAAGTGCAGGTAGGATTCAAGAAAGACTTACTCACAAATATTGTTCCAGATCCTTGAACAGTGCAAACCAATTCTTTATAGAATCACAGAATTGTTAAGGTTGAAACAGACCTCTAAGTCCTCACATTCATCCAGGAAGTAAAACAATCTCTTCATATTTTGTTGCCACAGTCTCTGCATGCAATCTTTTTGTCTTAGATTACCTACAACTCTCTTGCTTCCTTGAAATACCAGTTTCTTCTACCCATTTTATCTCTCTCTCATCTTGTGCTCTGTATTTTCACCTTTATTGACCCCAAAATTTATTCACAGGTAGAGCTTTCACAGTATGCTATTCACAGCCCCTCAAAAATATGCTACCATTTCCCCCTTAATGAGGTTTTGTTTAAATGTGTGTCACTTTGAACAACTTTATTTATTAAAATTGCTGCATTTGCATATTGTGACTGGAAGAGGTTGTCTATATTATGTTAGTTACGTATCCAGAGCTTTTAGTTTGAACAAGTAAAGTGATTCTCCAGTCTTGCAGAAATCACCAGATTTATTGTGAGGAATATGTATAACATTTTATACTCTGAACACTCATTTCTACAGTATGAAACATTGTCTGAAATATGACCAGGAAAAAAACCAAACCCCAAGGATAAGGATTTTCAGAAGCTTCATTGCAAAGACACTTAAAGCAAACTGAGTTGAAAAGAAAAATCCAAGTTATTTCAAGGTTAAAAGAGCATCTGTCTACTTACTGCCACAATATAAACCCTGATGAGGACTTTGACAGAGTGGTTTGGGGGTATCCCCTGCAGGATGTGGGGCTGTCCTCCATCCAGCAAGCTGCCATCCTCAGGACTTGGGTATATGCAGAAGGAACCCTGGAAATACATTGACTTTTATCTCCCTTGAAAACAGACCAAGTGCAATAAAAAAAGCAACTATTTGAATGAAAAAAATGTAATTCATGCAACTTCTTTTGTGGCAGCCCTCACAGGGAACCCAAACTGCATTGCACTAAACATCACCTTTTAAAATGTCTTTTCTCCACAATATGGTACTGTCATATCTAGATATTTACAAGAAGTACCTCCATGCCTATTGACTATTTAAAACTAATACCTGTAGGTGTTCTAAACCCAGTTTTCTTATCATTAATTTTTTAAAATAATATTTTTACCCTAACTGTATATTGGCAAATTAATAATTCCATTGAGTAAGTTTCATAACTTACTCAGTCTGACAGGAATCCAAATGTATTTTTGCAGCTCATATAAATCAATACCAACTCATGTTGCTGAGTAGCTCATACTGCCTGAAAACCACAAGTCATTTGGACAAAATCTGAATTGCAAGCTGATTGAGATATCAATGAGTTTACTCAGTTCCTCTAAACTACAAACAAATCCTAATAACATTACTCAGGCTTTGAATTTTTCAGATTGCCTGACAGAGCCCTGGGTAAGGCTGTAGCTGTGGGGGCCTACACTTAAATTACACAAAATTGCATATATAGTTCTGTAACTGATGAAAACCAAGTTGTATTAGTGAAATCTGGACCACATAATATATCTCTGCTTCCCCTTCAGTAATTTCAAACTCCTTGTAATTCCTTATTGCAAAACAAAAGTGAATGCCTGGTGCTGAATGATGCTTTTTTCTCAGATAATGGGAAAGGAAAAAAACTTGACTCTACACATAATAAAACTAATTCTATTTACAACAGACTATAAATATATATTTCTTTCATCCCTAGCATACCTGAAATAAGTATTAAAACCTGAATTCTCTAAATTATTGCCCATTTAATCAACATTAATGCTTACCTTAAATTTTCCTATTATTCTGTCTTCAGCATCAGCATGAACTTCATCATTAGATTTTCCTCTTAAGAGCTGGAAAGTTTTCACCCAGTCCTCAAAGTTATTAAATTCACTCTCCAAGTCTCCTTCATAAATCTTTGAAAATAGAGGAATGCTTATATTTTGTGGTGCAGTGAATATATTTATAGCAACTTTTTTATTAGAGAATGAATAGAAATTCATTTTGACCCAAAATGCAGAATTCAATAAAAATCAAGGTTTTGCAGAAGTCCTTGGGGAAAAAAATTCCCTGATTAAAACAGGACCAGTTTTGTCCTTAACCAAAGTCTTTCCCCAACTATTGAAGTAACACATTAATACAGCAGGTGAAAGTTAATCTGGAGGGGCCAAAATGAACATTTGTAAGCACTGGTATGAGTGAAAAATTGTGGATGTGCTGCTCTTTGCTTCTGTTTCCTTGCATTGTGCCTTTGTTGAACTGACCTATTCTTTTGTGTTAATGTGTCAAATCTTGAGAGTAAAGCAGACAATAATAAAGTGCTGTGGGGACAGAGCCTTAAGATAGCTCAAAGGACCAAATAATTTTTCAAAGAACAGGTTTTTTCAATACTCTCCCCCAGTAATTTATGAAGCATGAAATAGAAGGGCCTATACTACTGCCATCCCTTAAAAAATGGAAACAGCAGTTTCAAACCTCCATTTATTCAGAAACAATCTAATCCAAACTGTTCTAATCTTTTCAAACCTCTCATCTCTCCAGACACTTTGTACTACCCATTCTTTGAATCCCTTCTATCATTACCCAACCAAATCTAAAGTGAGCTGAGTATTATTTCCCATCAGAGAGGATGCATTAGCCATCCCAGCAATGCTTTCCATCTCTTTTTTGACATTCCTAATAGGCTGCAATATTTCTAACATGAAATTTGGGATTTCCAACTGCAATATTTTACATGAAAACAACAAAAATGAATTTAACTGAAGTCTCTCTGGGTTTGTCTACAACAATAAATTCTATGCTTAAGATCAAGTGGGCCACATCCACCCTATGAGACCCTGGTTTCCTCTCTGCCCCTTGTGCTGAAGGGCATTATCACTATAATTTAATGTGTTTTATCCATTTTGAAGCATCTGAAATATATGTAAGGAGAGTTTGCCAAACTCAGCTGCTGATGTCAAACTTCAGGGAGACAGTGAATAACAACAGCCTTACCTCAGCCTTACTTTTCTCTTACCTGCAGTGTTGCTAGGTTTGGAGTTTCCTTCTGTATCCTTTTCAATGTCTTATCCTTCTTCTTTCTGTCTGGCTCATCCTCTATGATTAATGCTATGTGGTCTGAAGTCTGCTTATCTGCAGAAATTTATGACATCACATATGTTTTAGTAAGCAGAACACATAAAATGCCTCAGACAAAGATGCAAAATACATTTTTTAAAGAGTTCCCCCTTGCTCTTTCTCTATTTGTTCCTCTACTGCTGGACCTAGGGCTCTTTCACCACTGGTCCTCCCAGGCAGAGAGGTTGCAATTTAATGCTCTCTGTGTCTTCCAGTCCTCATAATGAGCTTGTTGGACAAGTGATGGTGTCCTGTACGACCCCCTCCATGATGGTCACCTCCCAGACCACCCTTTTCCTCCCTCTCTGACTCCTTCCCAGTGCAAATAAACAGATCTTAACAGCTTTCACATAAAATTTAAGGTTTATTTAAAACTGAAAGCTGTTGTTTAGGCTGACAGCTGACTTCAGATATCAGGATGGCCTAAGTCCTTCTCTGCTTAAGGATATCACAAAATAGGGTGAATCTCACCTGGTGGAAACCTAGAAGTGTGAGATATGGGAGGAGGTACACCAGACTAAAGTCAGAATCCAAACACTGAGAGGGGATTTCCCAACAAAAAGAGGGTGAGCCCTGAAAAGTCACACTGAGATTATTCAGTTCTTTGGCTGAAATCTGGATTTTGAGTTCGCTTTACTTCCATTTTTTTGAGTAATTCCTGCGTGTTTAACAGCACTAAATACATAGAGATACATATTTCATGTCAGAGATGTCTTGTATATATAATGCTTATCAGCACAGGCAAAAATTTGTAACAAAAATTATTAGAAGAGAATTTACAAGGTCTGAAATCATCAGCCAGAACCAATATGCCACAACTGCCTGAATAGCCTGTGGGTGGATGTCACAGCTGTAAATGAACATCACATTTTTGTAGAACATTTTCTATGTAAATATTTCCTCCATTTGGACAAGTGAGCTTCACTCAGAAACTGATCTCCTCATCTCTCAGCAGCCCTGATGATCACTAAAGCACCATTCTGTGCTATTCCCAAGATGATGTCATGTGATATTTAGGTCACATCTTCCATTCAGAGTGACCTCAACACCTCCATAAACCTTTAAATCACCTCAGTCATTGAGGAGTGTGGTCAGCTCAGGCAATAAAAGTTGATTAGTTTCATTCTGAATAGCAGCTCGGTGTAAACAGTAAATATGTCTTTATTTTCCCAGCCTTCTCAAGCAGTCATATTTGTCCAAAAATAAAATTTTCCAGAGTTCAGTTTGATTGTGGCAGGACCTGCTGAGCCATGGAACATATATGTATGGAGACAGACATACACACACACACACACACAGAGCACACAGAGCCTGTTTCTGGCCAATTGTTTTAAGTTATTATGAAAAAAAAAGTCCTAAAACTTGAGCTAGATAAAGCTTTCCAGCTATGGAAATAACACACATAACTGCAAGTCTCCTAGCAGAAGCTGTTTCTGCATCCTTGATCCTAAGCTGGATTCAAAATTTAGAGGAGTTTCTTTTCTGGAACCTGTTAGAAACGCAGCCTAAGATCAGGATAATCTTTATCTCTTATCCTTTAGGGCTTTGACTTTGCTAATCTTTGTGCATGGTATTTGAATGACAGGAAATTCATGTTAATCCAGCTCTGGCTGTGAAGTTTTAACCTACCTATCCCTTGATCAGCTGTAGAGGAAAGAGCCCAGCAGACCAACAGCACTCTGTTACCAGACATTAATTGTTGCCAGTTAAATAGTAGGGAAGTGATACTTGAGGAAGTATTGGTACAAAATAGTAGAAAAATGGAAATAATTTACTTACTGTCTTCAGATTTTCCTTCACTGGAAAAAATTTCTTTTGCCTTTCAAAAGAAAAACATGATGGACAAACTCATGATTATGAGTGTATTATCAAAAAGCATTAAATCTTCTTTTACAACATTGCTCATCTGTGAAGGTTTTGGGCATGCTGGGTGACTCACCTTTTGCATTTTGGACACAGAAGCATAGTATTTTGACCACCAGTCAATAACATTTTCAGCTGATTCATCTGCAATGGTTCTTTTTCTTCTCTTTGTTGACCGTCGGATGGATTTTTTCATATCCTACCAAATGATGGCAAAAGCACTAGAACTGATTAAAACTGATCACCTGACTTGTGACATTAAGCATGACCAGCTGTATACACAGAAAAATTCAGCCTCCAAGAGTTAAATAAAATGCAATATGAATTCCTGTCTCTGTCTTTTATTCCAAGATTCTTCACTGTGATCATCATATTATTAAAGCTATCTTTGTATTTTTACTGATATGCCATGACTTTAAACATTGGAGCCACAGGAACAACCCATATAATAGGCAAATCTACACAGATAATACATAATGATGTTTCAAGGGATGAAAATGTTCAGATACAAATTGGCTTCTCCCACTTGATTTTGCAAGTATTTTATGAATCTATTAGTTGAAGTAACCAAAGCCTGTGGGGTCAAAGCTGCATTGTTAATTAGTCCTCTTGAGAGCCAGCAAGATAGTGTGGGTGTCAACATCAATATTCAAAATCTCTAAACCTGGGGTCAACAGATTTCCACTTTATAAGGAAGGGCTGAAGTCAGCAAGACTGCAGGAGGAAGTTAGCTGGTAGTTTTAGCTGCACCCACCTTGTGTTTCTTCTCTTTCCCTGGCCCAGAGGCAGCGTGCTCTGGTTCAGTGGCAGGAAGTGCTGGGGGGGATGAGTCTGGCTCTACCACTGTCCATTTGCCCTGCTCCACCTCAGCGTAGATGTCATCAGCTAAAAATGATTCTTCCTGGGACAGCACAGCAGGCTGGGATGGCTCAGGTGAATCTGAGTTTGAAACTTTGCAAGTTAGGTAAGATTTTGCCAGAAATAATGTCATAGCATTTGGTGATCATCAAATAATCATGTGACTAAGGGTTTGATCCCGTGCTCAACACTATAAAACACACTTCTAAGTGTAAACCTTCTAAAGAAGGTGCTTTGTCTTTTTATTTGGGGCAAGAATTGAACACTTACTTATCTCAGCTTCTGCAGTGTCTCCTCTGTCGGGCTGACCTTGAGGACCTAATGGGGCTTTACACAGGAATTGCTTAAGACAATTGATGGTATGTGTTCCAACAAGAGTACTCCTCCCAAATGCTCTCCAGTCGACCACACAGATGCTTAGTGGTGGATGCAAGAGTTCATTTTCAGGCAGCTCCTAGTGCAGGAGACAGACAGCAGCATGAGAGAATTGCTAGAGAAGACAGAACACATATAGAATATTTCTCATGCACAGCAAGAAGGCTTCTACTCTTCCCTCCTTCCCTCCCACCCTTCTCCTCCTTAGCTATGAACATGTTCATAATGCAAAATGCATTCAGCATAGGACACATGATTTAGGTTTTCTGCAAAATCAAGAGAAAGCTTTGTTCTTTAAAATACAGAGTGGACTGTACAGACTGTACTGCTGAGATGAATCCCATGCTCCCATACTGAAGCATCTCTTGTTAGAATAAACTGGGAGAATCAGGAGCATTCAGAAGGATGGAATATAGTGTTGGAAGTTGTGAGTGTTAATTCCACTGCATCTGTGTTGAAGGCTATTAACCCTATGTGCTTCAGGTGGCCCAACGAGATGTGGACCCTGGGTGGTTACATGCCTTATAGGTTGAACTACCAAGGGGAAACAAGCTCTTAGGACAATACAGCAGCTAAAAATACTCCAGAAACTGTACTTCAGTATCCATGTTATTGTTTTGATATACTTTTCTCAAAAGCAAATGGAACAGACTGTTTTATTCTGAGGGTGACTGGTTCTGAAACTGCCAGCTCTTATAATCCAACCAACAGGTGATACATTACTTTGCATTTCATAAAAGCAGGTGTGACAATGCAAGAAGATCCTGAGCTCATAAACCAGAAATTATCAATCCCCTTAATAGCCCTAACACACAAAAGAAAGTTGCAAGAATAGAAAGAAAACAAGGAAACAGAACACTACCCAGCAAAATTGGAAAGGAAGAGGAAAAATACTAAATATATTTCTGTTAACTGCCCACAGGTTCCAACCTATTAATAAAAACCTGTTTGCAACATATTTTCTAATCTACTTGGGACTTAACGTGAAGAACTTCTTATATCACATGGTTGTAGCAGAAATCTTTTAAAGCATTCACGAGAGCTGACATCCCTTAGTATTTAATCAAGACGAAATAAATTATTTGAAAAGAAAGGAAGGATAATGGTAATTAACACCTTGTCTGACCAAAGAACAGACAGGCAAGGGGCAGCATGCTGTACACACCACTTCAAACCAGTCTGCAAGGCCAGTGAAATTGGGATTTTTCTTGTAGCTCTGTATGACAGAGGATTTGACTCCTTTCCCTGCGCACTCGATGAGAACCTGGGGCCGATCTACCGAGAGGAGCTGGACTTTCTTCAGCTCTCGGACACCCCAGAACAGGACCTGTGGGGTGCAGACAGAAACACTGTTAGCCTGCAGAAACCCTGCCTTGGCATGGGGAAATGGGCTGGTAGGAGTGGCTGTGAACAGTGGGCTGGGCAGCATCAGGCATTGCAGTGATAGGAAAAGTTGCCACTTTTCCTGGTTTTCGAATATAAGGATACTTTGGACACAAATCATACAAGAGAGAAGGGCAGGGAAGGTGTAGACATTTGGACACAGGCAGAAGGCTCTGTTTGCCTGAAATTTGGAACCCAGAAAAAGCCTGTGAGATAGCTGATGCCAAACTTCAGCTCCAGGGCTGTCATTTGTAAGGGGAAGTTCTCCATCTCCTGTGGACACTTCTTGGCTGCACGGAGTGTGGATCCACCAGCCATGCTCTGCCACAAGAGAAGTCCCTTCCCAGCAGATCAGGATTGAGACACGGCCCCACTGTTCCCCTCAGTGGAAACACAGCCTCACATGCCCTTATATGCTGTTTTCATGTGAATCTTATTGATCAAGATTGTAAAATCATCAGTTCCCATTCAACAAGACAATAAAAGGAGATGAGATTAGGAAAGGGAAATAGTCAGAGTATCTCACCTCCACCCTATATTTGCTTAAAACAGGCCGAATGTTAGCTGGGACTGGGTAAATCTGGGCTATATCTGGTGGATCCAGTGGAGGAAGTCTGTCTGGATCTGACTCAGGAATCTGAAAAATGAAGCAGTTGTAACTCAGGATGGTTTTTGGAAGAATAAAACCAGTATTGGAAGTATCTGTTGATAATGGCACATAGCACACACCAATTTAAGCAGTTTTATAAGACAAGTTGCAGAGCAGAACAGTTGTGCTGTGAAAGGAATGTGACTTGAAATGCTCTCTCTCATTCTGTGATGGTAAAACTTACAGCAGAAAAAGTATTCAATAGATTGAGTTTATGTGCCTTTCTGAAAAACGGCTCCTTTTACCCTGTAGGACATAGTTTGCCCTAAAGACATACATGTACTGAAGCATGGTAATTCTACTTACTAAAAATGGAAAGCATAATGGTAATTTTATTTAACAATAATCCTGACTGCTTAGAAGAGTTCCACAGGAAGATTCTAGATGTGATTGTAGTTAAAAAGAGCTGGGGAACAGACAATGCACATCACCAAAACCACACATTTGCTGGAGAGACATAATATTCTGCATCTACTATGGAATAATGTTCCTGCATTACTGCATGCTCTCACATTTGAGAACTTCCAATTCACCTTTCCAACAGTAGGGCTTAATCTTCTCTGTGCAGTATTAAACTCTTGTGGCAGGCAGCACTTCTGTTCTTTGTGTGTGATTGCACATGAACCTGCCCCACGTCCAGGAGCATATTTGGGTGTTCATGACTGCCCTGTTCCAGCTGGGTGGGAGGAGAGCAGACTCCACAGCAGCCCTGAGGCATGACCATCCCTGCCTCTTATTGTGCTCCAGGCTTTGCTGCCTCCTTGGTGCACCTTCTGTGACAAAGCTTGTTGGGTTGGTTCATTTCCCAACACCTTCCTAATTTTTAGCTGAGTATTTAAGTGCATCTCATACCCTAACAGGACAGATCTAAAGCCTGCCCTGGTTTAGAAAATTCCTACATAAAACAGTGGAAGCCAGCACATGCTGATGAGCCCTGTCAGAAGCTCAGGCTGTGGCAGCAGGGACCAACCTACAGGCAGAGCTCTTCTCAGCTTCCACTTGAAGCATGGTACCTAAGGAGCACTGTGTATATAGCTTCTGGAAAAGAAGCATGACTTCTGGAGTGCAGCAGTGTTCCTAAGCTAACTTGTCACTACTGAGAGGTGAAGCAGGTGAGATACAGCTCACAAAGGGTCTGTGAAGTTGAAATCTTCTGCTTCATTTAACCAGGCTGTGTACGTACACCTGTGTGTGAGTCTAATTTCTATAAGGGAGAAAGGATGTGTTCCTTGGTACCTTGTAGGTGGAGGAAGAGATGGATGGAAAACATAATATCTAGAACAGCACCTGCAGCAAAGGTGAATATTCACATAATTACCAGCAATAATTCACATGCATGTGTGATCTACATTTCATCAGTAAAAATCCAAAGCAATTAATTTAATAACTGCAGAGAACAAAAGGTGAAAAACAGTCTAGTACTCAAATGACAGTAGAGTTAAATACCTGCATGAAGGTATACAAAGGGATTTTGTTTTTTTGATTAAAAGAAAATCAATAAACCCTGAGTTTATTCTGAGGAAAAGCAAGACTCTCAGTATCCATTAGTCTGTATTTTTTTAGCATACTCTTTCTTTGAATGCCAGGATGCTTCACTGTAAGATTAATTTTATCCCTTCAGCAAGACACAGCATTCATTTTGAAAGGAGAAAGAAGCATTCACTTTGTACATTCTTCAGCTGAACCAAACAGTACCTGCAGATCAGAGTTAGCAAGAATGCTATGTCATAGGAAAAGTTATGGGTTCAGAATGAGAATAAATTAGTAATGAGAGATTTTTTATTTCCTTCCTCACACAGAGCACCATCAGGAATCCCCTGCTGTTGGAAAATGCCAACAGCATATCAGCTCTTGGAGTGCTTTGAAGCCTGGCAGTTCCATTTCATGAAAGAAAATGAAATCTTGAAATCAGAGAACAATGTGTAACAAACCCTCAGGAAAGGAGATAGGATAAAATAAAATGCAATTGAAAAAATACAAAGGAAATTTGGAAAAGGAGTGAATACAATTAAATGGATTGAGATTAAATTATTACTGCATTGAAAAGAACCAAAGGTGGCCAAAATCATGCTCACTGAAATCTCAAAATGAGAGAACAAAGTGAAATGAAGAGAAGAAATTGCTGAAATTAAATGCTTGAAAATTGTGAAACAAAGTGAAAACAGTAAAATGGAATGGGATAGCATGTGCAGGAAAATGGACCAAACCTTGTCAAACGGATACTCACTGAAATAGCAAGAATTCATTTCCTTTCATGAAATGAAATTGTCAACTTTCTAGAGAATTCTTAGGAATATATTTTAATATATCCCTTAAATAGTGATGTTTCTTTATCCCAAAAGGTAACAAAATATATATTTTGTTCACCAAAAAGTGAAATCACAGAAAGATTCACTCACACCTCTATAATTCCTTAGATTTAAACCATTGACAATCTGGGACTAAGATTGGACCCAGCCACACTCAGTCTCCTCTCTGAGAAGGAGTTTAGAAAGCAAGAGAATCCTTTCTGTACCTTGTGACTCAGCAGGAGAACTTCTCTAATGAACTTTGTCTGAAGCTCTCACTCTCTCCTGTGACACCACCATGATGAGGAAGTATTTCCACATGGTGTTTCAGGCTTAATAGCTTAAATAGCTATCATGATTAAAAGCCTGTTTTATCTGTAAAACACGTTATGACATTCCACATTTTCCCATTTCATATTTCAGAAAAAACTGTTGTAAGTTTTCAGCAGATGGAAGTTACCTTTAACTGGTGGCTCTGAAAATGTCAGTGACACTTTCTGAAATCCTGGCACGATAGACCCCAGTCCTGCATCTACCAGGGCTGATTTTTCCTTTTGTCTTGCAGCTGGAAACCATGTAATGTTTCTTCTAATATATCAGGGGTATCTGAAAACTCAGCCTCCCTAATCCAATCCTATTATTCACCATTTAATTTTCCTAAGAGTGAAAGCAGTATTGGGAGCTTCAAGGCTGGTAGTCAGGGTCATGAGATACCCCAAACAGCAGGTCATTGCAGTGACAATGGGATTTTCACAGTTCCTCAGGCCAGAGCACAGTTTAGGGCAGAGCAAGTGACAGGTGAAGGAGGTTATAGGGTGTGAAGGACTGGCAGTGGTGTGTGTGTGGCCAGTGACCCCTGCCTGGGCACTGTGAGGCCCAATGGCTCCAGTTCCTATTAATTCAAGATGGTCATGGACCCTGATGCCATGGCAGCTTTCGTGAGCCCCAGGGGGTAAAAGTGTAATTGTCGAGAAATTTACCTCCAGCAGCTCAAATGCGGCAAGCAGGTCTCCTCCTGAAAGACTTCCACAGTGCACTGGGTGGTAACAAAGTTTTGGTGGTTCATACTTTTGATGAGCAAGTCTCACCACGGGGGCAGCCACTGTAGACCCAATATATTCTGCCTTACCCTAAACAAAGGAAAATACAGGGGTCAAATGAATTTGGATTTCACAATGGCTATAGGAGCCAAGATGATGCAGAGCTTAGTATTTGTGGTAAAAAACCTTCTGAAGGAAAGGCCTAGGTAAGATGTAAGGCAGCTATGGAGAGGAAGAGCTGAGTATTCTTAGCTCTTCAGAGGATCCAAAATTTCTAAGGTCTAGATTTAGTCAGTGAGACTGAATCAGAGTCTACATGGTCTCGATCCAGAGTTAGATACAATATTTACAGCAGTGTACAAGGGACCTGGGGGCAAGATGCTTCTGATTTCTGTAAGCTGATCTTTGGGAGCTAGATTCACTTGGGGAAAATACAGGGCCATGCCTGGCCATGTAGTGAATCTCAGGGCTGTTCTCAGATGTTAAACTGCAACCCACAGAAACACTGAGCTCTGTTCAGCAAGGTGATCCATTAAAAGCCTGTTCAGCAGCTCAGCTTTGCTTTCATTCTTGCAGTAGGATGTAAGAGCCCAGGTGTTCAGTAAGAAGAATTTTGAGTTTACCACAGCATCATC
Organism: Oenanthe melanoleuca; assembly: GCF_029582105.1. Taxonomy (NCBI): domain Eukaryota; kingdom Metazoa; phylum Chordata; class Aves; order Passeriformes; family Muscicapidae; genus Oenanthe; species Oenanthe melanoleuca. The sequence goes on from NC_079335.1 coordinate 11,738,938, forward strand.
ATCGTACAGCTCGATGACAATCTCCGGGGGGAACTGGGTGATCTCCTCTTTGTCACCATGAAGCACAATGCTGTTGAAAAGCAGTGTCTGGTTCCAGGTGGGGGATAATGTCTGAGGAATGATCTAATGGAAGAGAGGAAATGTTTAATGAGCGGTTGGTTTTCAGCAGGACATGCTTATCTGCTGTTGACCTCCTTTTCCACAGCATGAACAATGCCATATCTGAGACACCACATTTTTCAGCAGCTCCTCCCAGCCAGGAGAATATGAATTTTTTGTTTTGAGGCTGGTACCTCCAATTTCTCCATTTCCCTGTTTGCCACACAAATCCCTAACAAGCTCATCAATACATAACAACCACTCTGTGTAGACAAACTTCAGTAGTGAAGATAGAGGAAAGCTGTTGCTTTAGGAAATAAACTGGGAATTCCAAGTTCTATTAAAGTAAAGCCCTAACTGAGGCCAGTTTTCACTTCTCCAGGGCACATTTTTTAATCTTATTTTTAGTTCTGTGTAATGACATTTAAAACTTTATGAAAAAGAAAGAAGACATTTTCATGAATCACTCATGAGAAATCAAAAGTTTTTAATTTGTTGTAATTTGAATTAGGTGGGTGCTTATAGCATTTCATCATAAAGAAAGTTTTAACTGTCTAGGCAGAAAATATATTTAACAAATATAACAGTTAAAGAAGAAAAATGTGCCAACTTCAAAATTACTCATAATCTGTTATCATTCTTTTCAATGGATATAAGGTTCTTTACTACCATTTATTGGCACTTGACTGACATTCTTATGAAAATATGCAAGTAATCAGCTGCAATATTTTATTCAGGCAGTGAATAAACTTAACACTTCTGAGCCTACAAACACCTATTTTTCCTGGCCAAATTCTACTTTCCAGAATCTAGTGCATCTAGACACTAATTTAATTGGATTCATTCACCAAATTCTATTAGAAGTTAAAATCACATTACAGGAAAAAATCAATTAATAACCCGGAGGCAAAAGTAGCACAAGCAGGCATTTACAATTTAGAGAAAGATTTTTCCTTTTGCTCCCTTTGACACATGCAACAGAACTTGCTTTGTAACAGAATAAAATGTCAGAAGAATTTTAGAATTAATTAAATTAAAACAGTCTCCTGTGAAGTTTTAGGAGGAAGGGCTAGATGGGACAGTTAAATATTTTTTTCTGAAGCAAAAAAATTCTGTTTGTGACATGACTGTCAGAGTTCCTGCCCAATTTTAACTCCAGGGTGTTGTAAAAGGCTCAGGACCTTTGAAAGTCAGTCTCCATATTCTGTAAGGGACCATCCTCCTGCCCCCTTGCCTGGCTGTACTTCAACCCTTCTTGCTGAAATTCTAGAAGAAGTTTCCACTTCTCACTAGAGGCTCCACAGGAACCCATTTGATCCCTGGAGTTTCCTGAGGGAGATGGGAGACCACTCCCTGTTGGGCATATTTTAGCATCCTTTAAGTCTCCTGCCTCTCTGTTTCCAGCTCATTTCCATTTTAACACTCTAAAACCACGAGTGTGCTTTGCCACATTCCACCACAAAGGGCCATGCCATAGAAAGGTCTTCACTCTGCTCAGTGACTGAATGCATAGGCTAGAGGAAAAGAGCCACATTTATACCTAGCAATGACAACTGTCCAAATTTAAAACACATAAATAAAGATGGAAAGAAAAGTACACTTCCAACAAAGTCCCAGTAATCCCAAAGAATCTGAGCTAAAATAAACTAGTACTGTGCACCTTTTATTGGAGTAGTGAGTAGCACATAAAGTTTTGCCTTGTTTGCAGTGTACTCTCATGATCTTCTCTTTAACAGCAGGCATCTAACTTTTCCTGCTAGGTACCTCCTTGCAAAACCAAGTTTTTGTCTTTTCATAGATTAGTTGTTTAAAAAAAAAAAAAAAAAAAAAAAGAAAAGAAAAGAAAAGAGGAAAGGAAAGGAAAGGAAAGGAAAGGAAAGGAAAGGAAAGGAAAGGAAAGGAAAGGAAAGGAAAGGAAAGGAAAGGAAAGGAAAGGAAAGGAAAGGAAAGGAAAGGAAAGGAAAGGAAAGGAAAGGAAAGGAAAGGAAAGGAAAGGAAAGGAAAGGAAAGGAAAGGAAAGGAAAGGAAAGGAAAGGAAAGGAAAGGAAAGGAAAGGAAAGGAAAGGAAAGGAAAGGAAAGGAAAGGAAAGGAAAGGAAAGGAAAGGAAAGGAAAGGAAAGGAAAAGAAAAGAAAAGAAAAGAAAAGAAAAGAAAAGAAAAGAAAAGAAAAGAAAAGAAAAGAAAAGAAAAGAAAAGAAAAGAAAAGAAAAGAAAAGAAAAGAAAAGAAAAGAAAAGAAAAGAAAAGAAAAAGAAAAAGAAAAGAAAAAGTTTTGGAACTTACCTTTGTGGTCTGGCAGCGTGATGTGAAGGTAACTTTTGCAAAAGGATCTGAAAGTCCTGTGCTGTCAGCAGCAATGAGCCCCCTGGCCTGGTACATGTGGGCTCTCAGCTGGAAGAGGTGTGGGGCTGCATCATGGCACAGAAACAGCACCATCAGCTCCATGGAAAGTGCAGCACACGGGCAGGAGGGAATGCTGCCTCCAACCAGGATCTGACAAGGGGAACTGTTGCTAGTGCTGTCTCACTAAAGAAACACCTGAGACACTCAGAAGTTGTGCAAGACATCCGAATTCACTTAAAATCAAGTATGTAGGTCTCTCCTGCAGGGCTATGATGTGCCAATTTGTATCTCTCATCACTTTTTTTATATTCTATGCATTATCAGGAAAACTGAGGGATGCTTCCTCTACAAGGAGACAGATCTATGGGACAGGGAGCAGAAACTATGGGACAGGGAGCACGTGAACAAGTTCTTTTTTTCCCTGACATCTACAAGGTGTCAGTGGCAGAACTGATGACTTGGCAATGGAGCCAGCCTTTTCTGATGAGAAAAAGCAAAGCCATTATCATCTTAGAACAGTTACTTTATACAGACTGAACTAGAGCTATTGAGGCCATTTCTCTTGTTAAAAAGGAGAAGAAAGAGTGCCTTACTTTTATACAGCAGGCAGGCAGCTGAGGGCAGCACACTGTGCCCTGAGTTGGTGTTAGATGGCAATTCAATCTCATATCCTACAGGCAAATTCTCCATGGCACTGTGGGCACAGCTGGTGGGTCCAAGCCACAGATAGATGTCCACCTTTGCCTGCACAGTCCAGCCCAGAGGGCGCTTGCCTGGGAGCTGAAATAAAAATCCATTATCACCAACAAGCTCAAGGGAGATGGCTGAGTGCTGAGTCTTACCAAGCCAGAAGGGTCTGAGCTGATATACTGATAAATGGCATTTCTTCAGTTAATGGCCTGAAACTCATTTAGCACAAGAAACTTCTGTGATTCTTAGGGAAGAAATCAGTAGTTTGCTCAACTAACAGTCTGTGTAAACTGCATACTGCCTAATATGCAAAGATTTGTGCAGGCTATCTTATAGCTGCACACATGTAAGTGCTATTTTTCCCTACTTTGCCCAGACTTCAGCCCACTTTCCATTTCATGCAGTTTTGTGGGTCTCCAGTAGTTAGTCCCATGTATTACTAAAAACATTACTCCATTGGGAAGATCAGAAAAGATTTCCACTATAAAATGTTACTAATCTTGACCTATTATCTGCTTTTTCTGCCTTCCCACTTCACCTAGATCTGCTAAGTTCAGAGTTTGATATTGTCTGTTCCTAAGGTAAGTCTTGATACTGAAAGGGCTGGATAGTTAATTGCAGATTATTTTATTTCATGCAGGCAAGTAGTACTTTGCTTAGCAAGTACCTATGGCAAGTATCTTGGGATCTTAGATGTTTTTATCTGCTCTTTAGCTGTGCTTTTAATTGGAGCATTCTCCAAAGCCCAAGGTCAAAAACTACTAAAAAGTCATTATGTGAAGTTACTGTTGTCTGGAGGATTTGGGATTTTTTCCTGATGGTCATAGTAACAATTGCATTGCATAATATTCCACTGTAGGTACTACTGGTCACACTGCCCTTGTAGGAGTATATCCACTAGGGCTTTCCTTCCACATGAATAACCCCATAACAGTATCTTGGACATATATTGTGCAAACTTAAGCATGTTTTAAATAGTATAAATAATTCCTGTATTACCCCTGAATATAGGTTTCCTCACTGAGTTGCTGAGTGCTGATCTCTCACCAGTCTCCTCCCAGACTTTCATGTGCTGCATTCTGATGTTTTTGCCAGCAAAGAGGCTCTACATTTTCTATTTGTTTATGTATACAGCCATTGATAAACAATGTTCTATACTTGCCATAACAAGCAGTGAGGAAATTAATTACTCATACATCAAAAGCCTGGCAGTGATAGACTGCTTAAAGAATCACAAGCATTAATATAAGAAGCAAATATTAATAAATGGCAGATAAAAATCTGTACAAATTTTTACATTATGAAGATTAATCTGTAAAATACTATCCCTGGAAGAAATCTGAATACCAAATGCTCCCCAGGCATTACCTGTGTTTGCAGTGTGCCACAGACTTACTTTCAGGAAATGAGTTTTAATCTTCCCACAGTCCTTGCCTCTCTGCTCTTTTGCTGGGGAGTAGAGTATGTTTTTTGCTGGGACTCTTGCATATGCAACTCTCTTGTTGTTGCTGATCATCCAGATGAACACATCAGGCACTGTATTCTGTGGCTGTTAAATGAGGCATATTGTATGAAAACTGAATTCTTCCTGTGAGCCACCACCATCATATTTTTATTGAAACACTCTAAGAGCTGATGCCCCCATGGCTCCTGTGGTGTGGCAGATGTGCCCCTGAACTAAATGAGGCTGTCACTTCGTGCTTTGCAGCCCACACTTCAATTTCTAATTACAGCTAAAGGTAAAGAGCTTTGTGCAGTGATTAAGGATCACCCACTTCATAAGTAATTTCAGGAGAAATTAAAATTAAGGATTTGGGTATAGCTCTGTCCCAGGAAATAACCACAGACCACATAAGTAACTACCATGGAAATACCATTAATTTCATCTATACCAGCAAACCAAAAAGGATCAGAACAAAGCTCAAACACTGGCATGTGATGATCTTTTCTGCTTGTGACAATGCTCAGTGAGACTGCCTTGCCCTATCCCACATAATGTTTCCCCAAGCAAAGCTTCAGTGTGGTTTGAAAAAAAGACCAGCCAAGGGTCTGTTCCCTAAAGGAACTGTAAGCAGGGTCACTCTGTTTTAGGAAGAAAGAGAATTTGTGTGTAGGATACAAACCATGCCCCTGTTCCACTTGCTCTCTGAGCCTGGGAATAGCCATGGTCCTCTTTGGTTTGCTAGCACAAGCAGCTCTCAGAGGCACAGCTTTCCAGTGGCTGGATTTTGGCCCAACCAAATTATTCCTAGGCTAAAGAATACAGGCACCTTGAGCTCATATCAATCCAAATCCATACAGGTGTCCATACAGGTGGAGACATGAGTTCATATCAGAAAGTTGGCTTCTCCAAGCCACCAGGTATGGGATGACCTTATTAAAAAAATTATATTTGTGATGCATTCTCTCCATACCACACAACATTTCCTACCCTGGTTTGATAACAGCTCCATGTAATGCAAAAGAGAATGAGTTCCAGATATCTGAAGGAGAGTTCTTTGGATAACCAAGCCAGAACTTATTCTTCACATGGGATTGTGAAAATCAAAGCCAAGTCCTGGATTTTATTTTTTTCTGAATTCTATGTGGATTACCTCATCAACCAAGAATCGAATTTTATCTATAAAACTCTGAGTCTCACGAATCATTTCATCCAGTGCCATCTTCTTTTTCTGCTGCTGAATGATTCCCTTGGCATCACTGGACATTGCTTCCTGCAGTGAGGAAAGACAATAAATACTTTTCATCTGTTATCAGGTAGTTTGAACTGAAAGAGAAACAATCTTTGATTCAAGTAGAAAAGAGAAGATGGGAGACACTTTGTTCGATGTTTCTTTGTCACAGCAGAAAATTATCAACTCTTAGGAGCTGGACAACATAAAAATTAAATGTTCCCCATTTTGTCTTTTTTTGTCTCTATACTGCATGTATGGAAGTCCCAAAAAACATGTGATTGCCACCTGGAATTCCTGGGTCTTGATTCTGGCAGAAGGCACAATCTTTTCTGCTACAAACAGTAAAAAAAAAAAGTAATAAATATTCAGATGACCTCCATCCAATTTGGTTTCTTCTCACTGGTTCCCTGGAGGAGATTACCAGGTCCAGGAATATCAAAGGCCAGACTTTACTAGTCTTAAAGTTCAGCACAACCACAGTAGTTAGATGCTTGACAGCAGTGTAAATTTGGTGCTTTTCCACTGAACTCAGCATCATTCCATTTTAAGATGCATGGATGAGAAAAATAACCTCATTACTAAAATGCCTTTGGTATTTAAAAACAATATCTTCTGATTAATTTTAGTGTATCTGACAACTCTTTATTAAGCACAGTAGGATTTATTAAAATAAATGCTCATGGAAACTATATTCATATGAATTACAAAGCATTCCCATATAGTGTAATCAAATAAAAAATAAAATAGAAAGAAAACCAAACAAGTAGTGTGCTTTCAGTAATCATCACTGCATCAATTCTTACAGGAAAAGAAGAGCACATACCAGCTCTTGCTTGAACAGCATAAGCCTCTTTTTGTCCAAAGCAGTGTAGTTCAACCCTTTGGGCTTCTTTTCAGCAATGACCATGAATGCCCTAGGACACAGGAATAACAGAGTTTTTAAATCTGGCAATTTTTAATGGGAGAATACTAATGTCTAAAATACATTCGAATATTCTGTGTCTGCTGCAGTACATGAACCAGAAGACAAAGATGATGAAAATGTTGATTATAAGATTCAAGGAATAGAGTCCAAAACCTCTGCACCACACTTCCCAGAAATGAGTTAATAATACCTAGAAATAAGGGGTTATATCTATTTTGAACCAAATCATGTAATTTGATAAAAGCTCACTGGATCTATACCAATTTGTGGCATCCTTTTTTTTATATTAACCTTGGTTGGGTTTTTTTAGAGTGTATCTATCACACATTTTATTAAATCCTACTTATCACATATACTACATATTCTTTGAGTTCTGAAAGCCAAAAGAATATGACAATGACTGGCAGTCATCTATTGTCAATACTGAACATGGAAAAGAACAATAAATATTTTCTCTGTCTAAATAGAAACTGCAGTTTGGGAAGGTCTTTGCTTTTACAGCAAAATAAATAAAATATATAGCTCAGTAAGTTTACTATACTTTTGAAAAATTATTATCGGTTTCCTTGTCTAGCCTTGAATTTGTAGCCAACATTAAATTTGATTTTCTGTATGCATCTAGTAAATGTTATTACCTGCTTTGATTAATAAAACCATTTAGGGTCTTCTTCATTTTCTCCTCAGCTGCAGTCTCTGAAACTTTGATCAAGTCCTTTACTTGCTCTAATGATTCTTCCTATGGAAAACACATGAAAAAGTCACTATCACAGGAGGGCACTTTGTCATTCTGCCAGTGTTACAGTACCATTTATGACTAGCAAGAATGAGAAAGGTGATTTTGTGGCCTGACAGAAAGAACCTTTGATATTTCACTGTACTTGAAGTGCAGAGAGAAAATATTCCAGCAGCATGATGTATTTTGACCTTTTCCCAGTCTTTCCAAATACTTGTCCAAGCCATTACTGCTTGGAGCAACTTTCTGTTCTTACTTCTTTGAGAAAGATCAATAATTTGGAAACACTATCCACTGGGTAGGAGAAAAAAAATCATCTTGGTTCTGTTTCTAATCCTGCTGCTCAACTTCAGCAAGCTGCAGGAGTTAACATCTTAAATTTCAGTTCTCACCTGAATCCATACAGAAGGTCCATCACAAAACCTACTGTTATCCATGAGGAATGGAATTGGTTCTTAAAAACTAAAATGAATATCTGGATTTTCAGCAAGACATGTGGGTGTTTGGGTACACTGACAAACATTATCTCTCCACATTTGTGCAGTCAGATGTTTAATATTCAAATACCTGAGTTCACAATGTTTGGCTATAAGTCACTGTCTTCTCCTGATACAACCTTGCATAAGTATGACTCCAGTGTTGTTGCTCATGAGATGGATAAATGGATAAATGAGGGAAGAATCTGAGTGCTCTACATTAAAGTATTCAATATTAGGAGTCACTTAAAAAAACCCAAAACCAAAACCTACTTTCTTGGAACTGTTGATAGCCAACTTTAAACAAAGGTAGAAAAAAAAAACATAATTATGGGAAAACACTGTGACTAGGACATCAGAGTAACTGCTCATGAGATGATATGCCATTCTGTCTCTGTCATTGTTTTAGAAAAACTAAGAGCAAATATTGTCCTTTTAGGAGTGCCCAGCATAAATATATGGCAAGAAGACATTAGAGAAAGAGCCATAGGAGATAAAATTACTCTGTATCTCATAATTTATTTGTTTGAATGTTTTTACAAAGAATAAAACATTGCTGAGGAAAGAAGGAAGACCTGTGGCCAAAAAAAAATAGTTGTGGTTGGGAATACTTGAGCAGTTTTAATAGTTCAAAGCAATTTGGGGGAAAGAAAAAGGAAAGGGCTTATATCAACTACTTTCACACAAAATTAACAGCAAGGAATGGAGCTGGGGGAAATTTTGAAGGTCTGATTTGGGGAGTGTGGGCTCCCACTGCTGACTTTGCAGAAGACACGAGCCTGGGAGGATGGTCACCACATACCAGGTGATCTGCCATTTTCTCAAGGGTGTTGGAAGAGTACAGACGAAAGGTCTGGTTGCCCCAGTAGCTCTTGACACAGACACAGGGCTTCCTCTCATCATAGGGCAGGTACTGATAATTCCTGTGGAAACCAGGTAGGAAGCAGATCATGAATGTGGCAGAGCAGTTCAAGGGCAGGCAGAGCAAAGAAAAATAGTTTGGTGCTCACAGAGCACAGAAACTGTAGACACAACAGGACGTGTGTTCTTATGTGCTAACAAGTAAATCCTGGAAAAGGTAAACACAAACATCACTTATGCTACCTGTGAGATCTGAGGAGAAAAAGTTTTAAGACAATGGATCTAATTTCAGTGCTTTCCAGGGTGGGAGAAAAGCCAGATAAAAAGGCATGTAGAGAAGCTCTGAAATACTATTAATGGTGGGAAACTACAAGGGGAAAAGGAGCAAAGATTAATATCTGATCACATTTTCAAAAGCAATGGTTCCACACACTGCATTTGAGAGAGCCATGGCAGCCAACACCTCATTGCTTCCACAAGATGCTCTTTTTCAGAGTTTGTGGAGAGTGACATTCTCTGTCAGAAACTGATCTGCAAGGCCTGCTTAGTAAAAGTAATACCAAACTCATAATGTCAGTGATAAAATGCATCCTCTGCTCTCTTCTCACACTTTTGATCTTAAGTCCAAGTTGTCGTGTTGACTCTTTTTGTAACTTTGGTTTCTTTGTGTGTTCATCTGCATGAGTGACTTGCACTGAAAACAGTGAGCAGGAGGCCAGCACAACCAGTCTCTGCAGACCTGCCACAAAGCTGATGTTTTGATTAGATCTGTAAAAGGTACTAGGTACCTGATAAACACATTCTACTAGAGAGTCATAAAACATATCTGCTCAGCCACATTGGGTTTAGCTATAGAGGTCTTCTCATTCTCCCCACTAAGGGTGGGACAATGGAGACCTTTTCAATGTGTACGAACATTTGCAAACCACTTCATGTTCTTCTGGCCATGGCTCTACTGGCCTCAGACAGTCTCAGGGATTTTAGATAGAACTGGCCCCATGTGCTACATCACCAAGCCAAGACCATGGAAACCAAATACCTTTTTTCTCTTGAGTGTCATATCAATGACTCCAAACTTCCACACATCCCCAAGTGGTTTATGTGTGATTTTTTCCATTTAAAAAGATTAATATCTTCTCTATAACTACATTTTACTGCTCTATGTGATATCAAAAGAGAGAGAATTTTCCATTTACTTTCTCCCCAATAACCTACAACAAGGTGAGGATTACCCATTGAATTTGGTGCACAGCAGAGCTACACAAGCCTTGGGTGTCATTAATTTTGGTGCTTTCAGAAGAGAGAAAATCAATTCAAAACCATCTCCCAGGGCCTGAACATCTTAACCTGAAATTCATAGAGCTTATGAAACTTTTCATTGGATTTACTAAGAAGAGTATATAGCCATGAAAAAATTTAAATGGAAAATTGAAATTTCATGTCTATTATTCTCACTATTACAATTTTGAAGAATTGCTTTTTCAGTTTTAGCTTATCCTTAGTTTAAGTTTTGACATAAATGTGGAAAACTCCTGGGAGTTTTATGGTGTCTGCTTTAGAAGTCTTATTGCGTTGCCTGTTCCTTTAATTAGTTAGTGATTTGAATCTCCAAAATATATTCTTCTTTTTGTTTTCCATTGTTCATTTATGAATGTAAAATGAGGTTTATCTAAACTACCGGATATCCCATTAAGTACTTATTAATACTAAAAATATCCAGTGGTGAGACCACCAAGATGCCATTATAAGACAGTGAAAAACTCATTAATTGGTATCTGTGGCTGACCAAACTGTTTTAAATAGCACAGGAGGGAATAAAAGATGCAGCATTCTACATAAATTTGAGGGGAAAGGATCTTTAATGGGAGAAAACTTTATTAATACTGGAGCAAGCCAAGAAGCAAAGAGCTGATTTGAAGGGTGATTCATTCTTTTACAGTGCTTCTTTAAATCTGAATTCTCATTAAGGGAAAACTAAACAATCCCAGCTTCTCTCAGGGAAGATAATAACCCTCTGCATGTACCCAAATTTGCAGTTCTGCTAAAGAGGAAAGGCAACTTCTTTCTATCAAGCACTGAGTTTTTTTCTCCTTTTTTTTTTTTTACTCGCTGCAAAACCAGAATTTTTTACCATGATATTTTCATTCTTGTTTTCTTTCATTAACTCTTATTTCATCTAAGGGAGCCATTGATTGCAGAAAATAATGAAAGTGCTTTTTAAATTTAGAGACATCAAGAAACCAAAGAGATTTGGGTTGATATTTTCCTCCTGTTTTTTATAGCTATAGACTGCTTGGCCTTCTAAATAAAGAAATATCATCTGGTCTTGGCAGTCACCAATATCAGGGATTGTTCTACCCACCAAAACAACAAATAAAATATTTCTTTTTATTAGCACCTTTCAAATGAATTAAACCTTTACAATTCTGTTTATAAAAAAAGGTTATTTAGGAGAACTGTTCTGCATGTTTTCATGCATTGCTCCATATCTTTCTCAATTACTATTTCCTCCTGCCTCTGTTACTACTCTATTAAGTCTGTATCTGTAATTATTAGCTGTAGAAAGTGTTCTGGGAAGGTGACTTTGCCTTGACCAGATTTCAATATTTCACATGTGACATTGTGCTTCTGGAGCTGGACTCTGGCTGGGTGTTACTTGTGTTCACAGTGTGGGACCCTAAACCAGGGATGGAACTGCAGAAGTTGCATTTTGCTGTAGTAACACACAACAATTTCACAAAGGGTTCAAGAGCCCATGAGGGCCAAGATTGGATACATCAGAGCCTGTTCACTTCAGTGAAGACAAGAAAATTTACAGTTCTGAAAGATGTAATTGAGGACCTGAAAGCCTCCATTTCACTCTTTAATGCTGCCAGGATTCATCAGCGAGTCCCACAGGATTATAAAATAAGAACCAGAGTCCTACGTGATGAGGTTTTGAAACACAGATCCTCACCTGTTCCCACCTGTGATCAGTGGCTTCTCAGGGGGTGTGGTAGATACCAGGGGTACTCCAAGGTCATGAGAAATGTCATCTTCCCCTTCCTGCAGAAGGCTTTCTTCTGCTTCTCCATTATGTGTCTTCTTTTTCCCTCCAGCTCCTGCTGACACCCCATCAGCAGTACTTCCAAAGTTACCTAGAGATCCAGGGTTACAGGAGGTGTCTCACTTGGAGGTGGTAAACAAGAATGAGGTTTTATAAACAGAAAATGGGCAGTCATACCAGTGGAATGACTTTGTCCCCTCCTGTTCATTTAGCTGTTTTACCACACCACAGCTTATAAAGGCTGTGACAGGTTATGTTTGTCTCTGGAATGTCAGGTTCCAGAACAGTGCTTCCTTACCTATCCCATGTGACATATACTTAGCATATCACATCACTTAGTGATGTGATCCTCTGACTGCTGGCCCCCAGGAATGAGAAAATTAGCAAAATTTCTTTTGCTAAAGAAATTCAGAAACCAAAACAATACTGCTGTAGATATTTCTACACTCCAGAGCCCTGATATGGGATTGATTCACAGAGAAAATGTATGTCCTCTTTACAACATATGGATGATCATTTCAAAGTTTGATCTCAGAAGTTATAAACTTTTTTTTGGACAAGTAAATTTTGCATGTTAATTCTGCAGAGTTGGTAATAATAACACTTTGAGGCCTCAGCTTCAAGCCTAATGCCAGACAACTCTGCTAATGATACAATCATCTTCCCTAAAAGGATTTTCCCTTAAAGGGCAATTATCAACGCTGGGAAAGAGGCACATCCATCAAAATGATAATTACAGATTTGAAAAGAGACAGACAGAAAACATTCCCTGAAGGAGAGGAAAGTGCTGAATCACTGGCATCCTGATCTGGATTTTTAGTTAAGCCTTTTGTGTAAATAATGCCAACTTGCCAAGTTTGGATCCAAATTTCAGCTACACAGGTGGCTAATAGATGTTCAGGTCCAGAATTCAGAGCCAGATTCATTTAAAGTATTAATTCAGACAAGAATCTATAATTTCTTGCCCAAGTATTTATGAGTTTCTGGTAATTCTCAGCTCAGCTTCCTGCTAAGTTTCAGCAGGAATCAGTATCCCTCACTGGTTCCCCTGTTTTTCACAGCACCTCTCCCTGCACACAAAGCCTTACAGCTGAGCACAGTCATGGACATGAGCACAAAGCCTGGAAGTGCCAGGGCTCACCTGGACCCTTGGTGGGGCTGGTGCAGAGATAATCAAACCCCTGCAAGGGAAATGAGACCAGATCAAGCTTCTCTCTTAAGAGAGAGTTCTGCATGGAAAACATGTACTCCATGTTAATGAAAATGTCTCCATTTTCTCTTTAGTCTGCTTCCAGGGATAATTTAACTCCACAATGTGGAGCTCATGGACTATGGTCCTGCTTTCCCCTGGAAGAGGAAAGGACTCAACAGGAGGATGTTAGGGCAAAGTGGTGCCTGGAACTTGAGTCTTGGCTGTACATCACCCCCTACCACACTCACAGACCCACAGGTAACTCATGGGGTTGGCCAAGACCATGGCCAGGGATCAGCCCCCACAAAGGGCTCCCTCACAGCCAGGACTAATTGCAATGGACATCACAGAATGAACTCTGCCTGAGGTAAATTATCTCCCAAGTCTTTGATCTCCCAAGTGATTAAGAGGGTAAATACTGGCTAAGTTGCTGTATTGAGGGAGAGGAATTTTATTAATATGATGCATTTGAAGAGTAAGATAGATAGGCATCAGTATGCCCAGATTGACTGTTATCCAGAGAAATTATAATCAGGGTTTAAATCAAATGTAAACTCTGCTCTGAAGCTGATTCCTGAGCCCTGAGACACACCAGTCAGTAACACCTATCATCCCTTTGCTCCTGAGGCTCCCACTCTCCTTTGGATAAGACCTTAACACACTTACCAACAGAAATCTCAAAGGTTATTGGCTTGTCCCCAAACTTCCTATCAATCATTGTGGCTTCAAAAAATGTCCCAAAGAGAAGGAATTCCTCAAATTTCTCTTCATAGATCTATTAGAGAAGAAGGAGGAAAATGTTGGCATTTATTTTACTTTCTACTATTTTTTACAGCACAAAGGAAAAATGCAATGATCTTTTGTTAAAATTTAAAGCTCTGCTAGACTCTGTTTACACCTATTGGAGACCCAGGATCTGCTTATGCCTGGCATGGACTCTCAGTCAAGGAGGGCCAGCTAACACTTCTGATGCTCTTGGGTCATTAACAAACCAAGCTATGAACTCCAAGCCAAGACTAAGCTCAAAGGAGATATACTTTATGGTTTGAGTTCTCCCCAAATTTACACCCCAGCTGTCACAATCTTCCCATCCAAATCCTTCTCATTTCACACCTGCAAAGAGGTCCATTAGGCAAGATCAGCACTAGTTCTTCTGCAATGTGTGTGAGGCAATGAATAAAACAACAGCTTTACATGAATATTTGTTTCCCTGACTTCTGCAAAGCAGAAACACTCTTTGACACAGCCGATGATCTCCTATTTTGAAAAACCTCTGCTATACACAGCAAAAGATCAAGGGTCTTCAGTGAAAGGATTAGCAGCATCATATATCAAAGTCAACAGCTCAAACAGATTGCAGCTCCAGAGTAACTTTAGCTCTTTATACTTTTCCAGTGTAAAACCCAGAGAAAAGGGTGTCTAATAAAGCCAAGGCTCAGAGACTATGACACATGCATCTATCTCCGATTATAAAGAAAACAAATTTTAATATCTTCTTGCTGTTGGAAGAGGTCAATAAAGTTGTGCTGTGGGGATGCATAATTTGCCTCTGCTGTCTCAGAGGCTCTATGAGACATTTTTTGCATTATTGGTTATGTCTCCAGTTCCTGCTTTTCCTTTCAGAGAGCTATAATACATTTACTGTTTACTGTAGCACGAAGTACTGAATGTCACAACCAAAAAAATATCAAGCATCACTGTATCATGCTGTTCTTTTTAATACATTCTCAATTTGAAACTGAGAAACAGCAGCTGGAAATAAATCCTCGCTATTACTATTAATGTTTGTTGGTGGGTGTTACAGCAGGGTTTGTTTCTCTGCCTGGGGTATTTAGCCAGGCCCAAGACCATAGTGTCTGAGCTACTCATAATAATGGATTTCTTGCATATAAAAGAAAATTTATATGGAAACAAATGTCTGAACATCCCCTCTATTAGTCTTCAGAGAAGAACTGAGGGACAGAGGTAATTTGCAATTATATGAGTAAATAAAGTAACAGCAGAGCACAAGTTCACACAACTTGCAATTACCCAGGGTAGCTCTCTGCTAACACTCTCCTTGACCCTCTCCAGCCAGCCCTCGGCCAGAAACACCAATGCACAGGCCAGGGAAGTTCACTTCTCAAGGCTGGGCATCCAGACCAAAGAACAATTGCTCCTCTCCTATTTACTTGTAGAGATGAGTGGAAAGACCAAGAATCAAAACTAATAAAGGACATAAATATCTTAAGAAGTGAGTGGGAACTCCCACTACAAAAGACAAAATTTTGATCAATGACAAGAATCATGGAATCATCAAGGCTGGAAAAGACTTCTGAGATCATCAAGTCCAAATTTGACTGAACGTGCCTACTAAACTATATCACCAAACTCCACATCTACTCATTATTTGAACACTTCCTGCTATAGTGACTCCACCACTTCCCTGGGGAACGTGTTCCAAAGCTTAACCACTCTCTCAGTGAATACATTTTTCCTAATATCCAATCTGAACCTCCCCTGGCACAACTCATGGCCATTTCCCTTCCCAGGAGATGAGGCCAACCCCCCTTGCCACAAACTCCTGTCAGTTAGTTGTAGATATAGTGAAGTGGGAGGAACATTGGTTATGAGAATATTTTTTTCCTATTTACTGGGTTGCTCAAACACTGGCTCAGGTCCCAAGCCCACATACTCTGCCACAACTGCCCAACTTTCTCAAAGCACTATGAGGCAGATTTTCCCATGATGTAATCCCACACAACAGGTGGAATTAGGCAAACAAATCACTTAACACTCTTTGAAACTGAGAACATAATTTTCAGCTCTTCTTCTAAAGAGATTATCAGCCTAACACTAACACCACATTTTCAATGCAGTATTAAAGGAAGCGACTAAATCAGGCTAGACTGTGTCGATCTCTCTGCATTTGCACAGATTCTATGTCAATGATTCTGTATTGACTTCTGTATTGACTTGGATTTTCCTGAATGAATGCATGAAGTCAGGCTCTATTAATTCCCAGCTGTCCCCACTGGTTCTCTGTCCATTAGTAGATGCTGTGTCAAATAAGTTTCTAGTAGGACTATGTGGATGCAGGTAGTGCAAAAGGGATAATATGACAGAAGATTAAGTTTTATGAACACCAAATCCTACTCAAGAGTTTTTTGAGTTACAGGTTCCCATTAATGCTCCATTTGTGCTGTATTTCTGTTGGGAGGTCCCGAGACTGTGAAAGCACTGAGAAATTGTAGGGAGCACAAAAAGCAGTATTATATAGCCTGACCCCAAATACACACACTAGTGCCACTCTTGCAGGTTTAGAGACACATTACAACCAATCTCCTGATATCATACTGACCTCTAAAGGTGCATCAAATGGCTCAACTTCCACTTCAGTGGAGTTCATCTTGTCTGAAGGAGAAGCTGACTTTCGGTCCTCTCCTGCTTTGTCAGTTTTGTCTTTTCCTTTGAGTGCTTTGAAGTCTTTATCTTTAGATGATGATTTGACATTCTTGATAATGCTTGAAAACTTTGACTCACGGGCTCCTCCTGAAAGTATCTCCACGGCAATCTCAAGGAAGAGACGTCCCCTGAAGGAGACTCCTTCTCCAAAACCTTCATTAAGCTCCTGGTGGTCATCAATGAGGCTGTGGTTCCTGGGTGAGCCATAGAGGTTGATCCAGGCAGGCCCAAAGGTAGGCAAAAAACCTGGAGATAAAGTACCTTTTGTGGCATTTCTGTTGGGTATTAGTGTGCTCTCCTCACTGTCTACTCCAAGAAATCTTGGCTCTAACACTCCAGAAACCAAACCTGGACCCATTTCTGAGCAGGTCTATTGAATCTCTTGAAAAAAGAGCTTGCTGCTGCAGACTAAAGACTGGGACATGACAGGAGAGGATGGAAGCCTTCTCCTTTAGGTCAAACTGTTTCAAGTCTGTGTCACTTCATTTATACAAATTTTTCCTTTATTTTCTGACTAAGGACTGAGATACACATTTGAATTGGCAGGTTTAAGGAGTTACTGTGCCTTCACTGAGCTGTGATAACTGATCATGTTCCACATGTAGGTCACACAAATAAACAAGGCTATACATCTAGACTCAAACATCAGTGAAAAGGCTCCAGATAGTGAGCCTCTCCTCAAATAGAGGATAACACATTAATCCATGGTGCCTCCATGGGCTGTGATAGCAACCAGCTGAGCCTTACCTAAAAACTTTGTTTCCATTGGGTAGACCAAAACCACAAACCTGCTCTGCCTTTAGTTTTTTGTGATTTTCAGTTTGTGGCTTCATTGTTCAACAGAAACTCACATGATCTATAAACTTACATCTGTCATCCCCAATGGATTAGAGTAGACTATTACCACAGTCACAAAGATGGTTTCAAATTATGCAGCAACCCTTTAATAAGAACAATGTCAGAGCCTCCCTGTGCTGAGCACAATGTAATATAATGTGAAATTAAGCAACAGAAGGTGTCTCACAACAACACTTGAACTCTGGACATCCCTAAATTAGTATTAGTGTGTGCCAAAATCCCATGCAAGTAGATTTTAGCTTAAGGATATATCCTGGAATAGACATTTTCCCCTTTACCTTTGTCACCATCTTGTTCATTTGATATTTTCTTCAAATCAATGAAGTGGGTGGCTAAGGCCACGTCGTTCATGCTGCCTTCATCCCAGACCTGGATTTTGACTCTTCGACAGAGTGGAGGGAACATTTCTTTGAAGATAATCTGTTCGTGCCACACTGGATCTGCACAGTTCTTTTGCACCGTTGTCCGGCCCTGAAATGAAAGTCCAGCAAATTTAATTCCAGAGGGTTCAGACTCTGGAGAATGGCAATGAGTACAGCAGAAATTGCACTTAGCAGTATCTCTCTGGCCATTTTCAAAGCACAAATATCCTATCTTGAAAGTACTTTGGCTTTTCCATTACCTTGTCCATTTTGTTCTCCATTTCCAATCAAAGACCACAATATGGCTAAAGAATTCTCTCATGCACACAGCAGAGCCCAGAATAAAATCTAATTCTTCAGGACCCTTATCCACAAAATGTATCTATAAAGCCAGACTTTGGCATTTCTGCTACAAACTTCACATTTCAAACATCTTTTGAAATATCTGGGTAGTGGTGATCCAGCACAGCTTTTCTCATAAATTACTACATTCATTACAGGTGCCAGGCTGTGTGCACCAATGGGATTACCTTAAATGAGGCAATTTATCTAGCATAACATATGATTATTGTGGTTCATGTTCTGGACATGTGCCTGTCTGCAAGAGGGGTAGGTGCTGGAGCTATTCCTCCAAACCTAAGGAGATGGCAGGACTGTATCAGTCTGTGCAGTCACTGGATGTGTCAGGATTTACACTTTCACATCAAGTGGAGAGAACTGAGTCAGAAAACCCACCAGCCCTCTCTATAAAACCACATTTTACACACCAGTGTGCAAACTCACATAGTGACTCATTCTTGTCTTCTTCAGGCCTCTATTGAGCCTGAAGGTGCTGCATGCTCTTGCCTGTTTTAACACACAGTAGTACTTTGCAATTTGGATTCATGACAAAACACACAATCAGCACCAAGAACCTCATTCTCATACCTGAAACATCAAAAAAGGACTAACTGGAGATGTCCCTAAGCCTTCCTTGCACACAGAAAGCATTGCTGGTGTAAAACAATTTCCATGTTGATCCTTGTCTTATTTACACCAATAAATAAGACAGGCTCCCTGGCACAGTGTTTCATGGTGTACCCCAAGGGAACCAGACTCTAGACCTCCTCCACATGCCTCTTCCACAGCCAGAAGCCTCTCTGAACTGTAATCTGTCACACTGTGTTTGATGCTGAAGTTGCCCTAGGAGCAATGAAGCCAGGCAGCACTGCCAGTCTGCTGAAATGCTTACTCCATCCACAGGAAAGCTGAGAGGGTCCTGAATTTCAGCAGAGTAATTCAGAAATCAATACACAGCCCTAAAACCTTGATTGAACCACATTCACTGATTTCAGCCCTGCTTCCTTATTTCACTCGAGGGAGACCAGAACACAGCACTTACCTAACACTGAGCTGGGTAAATCACTGTCTTGTAACTCAATGTTTTAGTAACAGTGCTGCAGAATTCTCTTTCCCCTCCTGCTGCCTGCCTCTAACCTACTGCTGAGAGGCTGATATTAGATCTGCTGGCCTTAAGTGTCCCCATGGTTTCACTTCTGCATAATTTAAGAATTGAACATTTTCTGATTATCAAGATACATGTTTTGCCTAATTTATGTAACCATAAGTTGAAGGAAGCCAGACTAATCACCTGCCTGTAGCAATAGGAAAGAAGGCCTACTTTGTGATCAAGAGGATCCCAATTACCATTTGACCTGCAAACATGACCACCACATAGGGATCCACAAGGTCCTTACTGTCGCCTATGAATGCTTTGGTGACATTGGCCATGATGCTGGAGTTCATCTTTGGAAGTCCTTCTGCTTTGTAAATTCTCACATAAAATCGGGCCCATGGTCTTTCAGATGGAAAGCCTTTGGGGATCAAGAGATTCCTGAAAGGAAAAGGGAAGCTGTTTTTTTAAATTGAAAACCTGGAAAATGAAGTGATATTTTTTCCAACAGCATTGTGACCTTGGGTTAGCATGCACCTGAGCAGACACAAAAAGGTGTATGAATTTCCTTTTTCAACTAAAAAAAAATATTTTTCCACAAGAAAATTATATGGCATTACTCAGCAAACTTGTGTATGTTGAATGAGGTCCAGTCAGATAAGGTTCTCAGGACCTTGTTCAGAAAATTCTGAATATCGTCAGGGACAGAGATTTCCCACTCTATTTGGGCCCCTATTTTGTTTGACCATCTCCATGGTAAAAAAAATATCTGTTCTGAAATTTTATTGCTCTTACCTACCTCTAAAGCCTCTCATCCTTCTACTGAAAAGAGCCACTCATCTGAAAAGAGTCAGTCTCTGCCCTCTTTGTGCATGATGCTCCTTGCAGTGCTCTCCTTAGGCTCAAAAACCAATACCACCACCTTTCCCCATAGACCATATTCTCCAGACCTCCATCAACTCTGTGACTTGTCACAGACTTGGTCCAGGATGTCAGTACTGACCAGAAATACTGTTTCAGTAAAATTTAAAGTATGCTGGTAGCATATTTACCACTTTGAACTTCTGTATTTTACAAGGAGAATGATAATGGACTTGAGTTTATCTAGGGATATGGAAATATCCATACACTCACATCTGAGAGTGGAGAAGGAATAGGCTTTCCTCGTATTTTTTTCTTCTTGCTTCATTGCTTTAAGAAATCATTAATTGGTTTCAGATCAATTAACATTCTGTAAGGGGTAATTTGGAATTTAGCCAACAGGACTTGGTCAATTCTATCAGCAGCAGAGAAGTGACCCTACTAAGCCCTCCAATTTAGATGAGAGGATTGTAAAAACTCTCTTTGAGCACGTGAGAACAGCCAGGTGTGCAATGTTATCCTGCTATTAACCCCAAGTTAACAAGGAAAAGAATGACATGAGGGCAGAGACTTATTTAGACATGTAGTAAGGAAGAAAGCAGTAAAAGAAACAAACAAAACCAAACAAATTATTGCAGTACTTTTCAATCTGCTCCTCAGTATCAGCTGTTTTCTGTGTAGCTTGTATTGCATCACCTTTCCCCGTCACACTGAGGTCACACTTCAGGTACCCCTTGGCTCCTGTCCTGATGTCTGCAGGGTCTGTGAGAAGTGCCCACTTGTCACAAAACTGATGACCTGTAAGAAGGACAAGCTTAAACACTCAAATAGAGGCTATAAAAACATGCAAGTATTTTACTCTTCACTCCCAGAAAAGTGCATCAAATGTTTATGCTGTCAGGAGTATTGTGCTGTAATGTACTTGTTAATCAGACATGTCTAGAGGGTCCAAAATATTTGGTGATCAAAAAGGCAAGCACAGGATTGATCCAGAGCTTGTCAGAAACAAGCTCATTTTCATCAGAGATCAATGACTAAAGACCAGTGTAAGCCTGGGTGAGATTTCAGCAGCTGAACTAAGGCTGAGTCCTTATGAGGAAAGGCCACCTCTGATGAGAATTGTCTGAAGATATCAGAAGTCTAGCAGCAAAACTCTTGCTGAGTTTGTGCTGTGGCCACTGTAACCCTGGCAGACAGCTGAGAAAGGGAAGTAGGGTGGACAGCCACCAGAGGAAGAATTAGCCAGAAGTGTGTTCAGCTCCATCTTTCAATTCACCCACAACAGCCCTTGCTGTAACCCTGTTTCAACAGCCCCATCAAGAAAGGTGCTAAGATCTCATGTTAGGTCTTTGGACGTCACCTTGGGTGGGTAAAGCAGTGGGAAGGAGAGACCACAGTGTACCAGGGATATGAGCTCAAGATCACCCCTCAGACACCACCTTCCTGTTAGAACGTGAGCAGGACAGAATTCAAGATAACACAGCCAGAGCATGTGTGTAGACTCTCATTTCAGATAGGCCACTCCTCTCCACTGACTCTTACAGGAACCCTGCAGAGAGGGTGGCCTGAGTGACTCTACACTCCTGCTATAACATCTGTTTGATGTGACATCTACAGAAAGTGGCCTAAATATGTTCTTTCCCAAAGACAAAGCAGAGACTGTGTCCTTGAGTAATTATGGTATAGAAAAAGGCACATGTTTCATGTATGGTTGCAAAAAAACACCAAAAGAGAGGTAGGTGATCTTTTTTATCTTCAAATTTCAGAAAGCACTGAACAGCTCTGAGCATGACAAGTCAAGTAGACCCATGGTCACCTCTTGGTCATCTCTCTCCTGTTATGGTCTGCTTCTCCTCTTGTCTTGTGCTTTCCTCACCATCCCTGCCAGTCTCCATCCTGGTCTCCCTCCGTCCACTCCTTCTACCCCAACACAGGTGACAGAGCTTTGGATGCTCTGTAACAAATGAGTGCAGTTGGGTTTTGTAGAACATTCAGCTGCCCACTCTGACCACTTAAACAAATGCCATTCTTGAAAAGTGCCACCCACAATGGGCAGATTGTCAAGGTGTTTTCAGTGCCGAACTTCTTTCCAACAGTTTGGCTGGACTCTGCTATCCAAATAGGGAAACAACTCCCCCAAAAGCTTTAAGTTGCTGTAAACCACAACTATCTAAGTGGAAAAGCAGCACATCTCCCTCTCCTCTCCTTCCCTGCCTCAAATCTCTCTGAATAGACAAAAAGAGCAGAAAATGAACCACTCACCTGGCTGAATGTACACAGTCCCCAGATCCACTTTAAAGGAGCCTATCAACACACTCCCAATCAGTTTATTGTGCATAACCTGTTAGAAAAAAGCTGGTTTAAGAATGTCACTGTCTCGTCCCAGTCAGCCTAAGAAAGAGCATCCAAAAATCACATTTAGCTCATAGGCAATAAGCAGCAACATCCAGCACCGCCCAAAATTGGGGGCACAGAGCCACAGCAGATACAGCAAGTATTTGAAATATATTCTTTACCCAACACTGTGCCAATTTAGAAAACAATATAATTACATCTGAGTGGAGTCACATAGGTTCATTCCAGGTCCCTGAGATATAGAGAGCAGGAATTAGATCGATGTTCCTTCAGAGCAGGTGCAGTTATATTACTTATCCTGGCAGTTTAAAGTAAATCATAATGAATATAAATACATGGGACATAACTGGCTTCACACTAGGCTGCAGAAATCCTATCATTTTCTGTGCAATAGCTGAATTGCCATAAAAACTGACTACACTCGGAGGAGAAAGAATTGAAGTGTTTCTTGGAAACATTTGATTGTACATATAGACCAAGAGACTCTATTCTCATCTATCCTCCCACAATATTAATGAAATCAGAGAAGTGATATAGATGTAAATTAGATGGCAAGCAGGCACCAGTGAGTCTGTCTCTGTATTCTTCCTGCCAAGTGATGAATTTAATTTAATTCAAATTTAATTAATAATTTCCAATTGCCATGATTCCCAGACCTATGTATTTCTGTGTCTTGTTTTCAAATGCTTGCATGTGGTTCAATTTACAGACAAGGCAGAGGCTTCTTCTAAGGGAAGATTTGTTCTAAAACTGCATTTCTCAAAAAATGTTCTCACATGTTCTCACTGGTTTCAGAACAGCTTAAAAGGTTGAAACCTATTCCTTGGTTGTGGAAAAACCTCTGAAAGAGGCTGAATTTTCTGGGACACCTTGCTCAAATTGCAAAGAGAAACTAAGCTCTTTCAAGTCCACAGAAGTTAAATCTAAATATTGGAAGTAAACAATCAAGCCTCCAACTGCATTTCAGGAGTCTGGAGTACATCACATCCTCTCTTTGGACCTACACATTGTAGATAAGGATATTTCTCTGAGAATAGGAAGACTTCTGCAATTTTGTACTGGATTGGTCATGTGACTTTATTTTCTTCACTTCTCAAGAGCAGGAGACATACATTTCTAAGTAAAGACCACCAACACCTTCATCAAGGTTCACCAGAAAATTCATGGGGCGTCTAGTTGCAATATAATGTCCTTCCCTGTTAAGGTTCTATGGCCACTGTACCACTGTGACCCAGGAACACACTCAGCTGTCCTTGGTAATTCCTCACTTCAACATTGAAGCAATTTCTAGGGCTGAAAAATCAAGAGTGGACAAAGGAGCTGTTTTACTTTAAGTTTTTACTTTAAGTTTTACCATTAAGCTGAAAAATTAAACAACTTTCATGTGGAAGAGGAGTTAGTGTGAAGTCAATGCTTCATGCACAAGTACTGCTCTTCCTCAATCCCTGGTGCTGTCAGGTCCCATCACAGCACTGCACCCTCCCTCATATGAGGTTGGATCAGAGCCACAGGGCTGGGAAGAAGCTTTAAAATCTGTTGGGTTTCTCCCTGAAGCCAGGCAATAGTACAGCTTTGGAGGAAGTACATGGGAGTGCCCAAATCAGCAGATCCAACCAGGATAGACTAAAGGGGGAAGAAGGCTATAGCCTTTCTGTAGGAAAAAACCCCACAAGCTTCTTTAAGACTCAAAACCAAGATGAGAGTATGTGGTGAGTCCAAAGTGATGCTGTCTCATTGCTCTTTGCTCATTTCCTCTCCATGACAGCCTGTCCAGAAACATGAAATGTTTTACACGTGTAAAACTCACTTCTCTGTTCTTGAAATGTAAATGCTCTGTTCCAGTGAAATGATGCAGGTTTCCACTCCCTGCAGTACACATTGCCTTTAAAGCTGAGGAAATAACTCACTGCTTCTATCAAACACTCTACATCTTTCCTCATCCTTTGTTTTCTAAGCGTGTTTTCTTCTAATGCAACAAAGCAAGTGAGCATGAAGTTTATAACAAACACTTCTTGTCTTCTCTGTGGGGGAGCATCATGTCACATCATATCTAATTAAAGATTTGTGCCTTTTCATACTTGACTGTAGATGACTGAAGGATTTTCTGAATAAGCACAAACATGCAGAGTGTTACCCTGAGGAATATTTCAGTAAGGGAGATAAAGGTTTAACACAGAATGATCACCTCAGTTTTACCATGGTATTACAAGTTTGCTGAAATGTACAGGAAGATAATGATGAAGACATAAATCTAGAAATTAGCAGGTGCTGGGGAATTGAAAGTCTCATTTTTCTCTCAAATGCAGGATTTGAATACAGATAGACTAACTGCTAAACTGATGGACAAGGGCAACAATCTACTTTGTTTTCCTTGAGCTTCCATATGCAGATAAGTTCATTTCTACAGATTAAGCAAATTCAGTGCATTAATTATTGCTAATAATGGAGGCTGTCAATCTTTGTTTCTTCTTAAGTAAGATTCATGCTAAGCAAGTGCTGTGAAACTTTCCATCCCTCAGGGCTTCCTTCTCTCCCAGCACCATATTTCCTCTCTTTGTTTCTATTCCCCTGATAGATTACATTCTGCAAAACTATTTTGCAAGGTAATGAATCTCTGTTTTCAGTAGCATGCATGAGCACTGCCCAAGGTTGTTCATTGTTGTTACTGAGCTTTTTCCTAAAGTCATTTTACATAGAAAACCTTTAATTACTTAGTGTTGCACCTTCATCAGTTACAAATAAAGTAAGTTTGCTGAGCCTGATGAAACTGTGCAGATATGCAGCAGGTAATGGTGACACGTTTTCCCACACCCCCAGTGCACTCAGAAACCTGGCAGTTTCCCCTCCACCACTGAATATATGGAATCTTTATCAAAAGAATGTGAGATTGGAAAGACTGGCCATATCTCAGAGAAAAATAATTATAGGCCCCCAACAGCATCAGCAGCACACAGGAGCTGGTGCCTCGGCACTGTGCTGATACATGAGCCGTGCCTGAAGCACCTATGGGGACACACACTGTGATATGTCACTGCAGTGAGGTGGTGATACTCCCGTGCCATGGTCAGCCTGTGTAAATTCTGTCCTCACACATGAGATCAGACCTTATGTAGTTATGAACTTCATCTATCTGAGGTTTGAGTGGGATACAGTGGATTTTAATGGAACTTCAGGATTCTTTTGTCAGTTTACTCCCAGCATTGAAAACTTAGTTGTCCAGTTGTCCATGTACAAATGAACACATTTTATTCTGTAGCTGGCAAAAGTCACTCTACAAGCAGCTCAGAAAAGGAAGTAGACAGTGATGTGTCCTATGGCTCCTAAGCACTCCTTGTTTCTGTCAAGCTCAACCAGCAAAGACCTTTCCCTGGTGTACATTTTTGAAATCAACAAAGCACTTCAGAAAAAAAGAACTTTTCCTGGGAGCAGTAGCACTCTGTTCATTTGTCAGAGAAATATCTAATAAAATGGATGGACTTTAAGCAGAACAAAAAAAGAGTTCATGAAGTGCACAGCTTCTGATATATAATACAAATACAGCACTGTCCAGACTCAGAACCTTAATTCCTTAGCAGCTTTGCTACATGTGGTGATGAGTTTTGGACAAGATAATTAACATGGCTCCATAGACTTGGCTTTCAAAGCTGCACATCATTATCTAATGCTCCAAGTCCAAGAGCATGTGTGTCTTCCATCAGGACAGTTCTGAGATGTCACAGAATCATAAAATCATTTAGGTTGGAAAAGATCTTTAAGATGGAGCCCAACCATGAACCCAGCACTGACAAGTCCTCCTCTAAACCATATCCCCAGCTGCTACACCTACATGCCTTTTAAATCCTTCTGGGGATGGTGATTCTACCACTCCTCTGGGCAGTTTATTCCAATGCCTGTCTACCCTTTCTGACAAGAAATTTCTCCTAATATCCAATCTAAATCTCTCCTGGTGCAACTTAAGGCCATTTCATCTTGTCCTGTGACTTGTTATTTGGGAGAAGAGACCAACCCATACCAGTCTCCAACTTTGTTTCAGGTATTTCTAGGGTAAAAAGGTTCCCTGATAGTTTTGCTGGGACTTTAGCTGTAGTGGGGAGTGGAAGCAGCACCAAACTTTTGGAGCCCACTCCCATGCTAATAACAACCAACCAGTGACACTCCCAGACAGCCCTGCTGAGGAAAAGTGTCTGCATTAGCTCTGGTAATTTAGTTAGAAACAGGAACTGATAAAAACCAGATGTTTGAATCAAATAGCCACTTGAAAATTAGATGGATGAAGACAGTGAGAAGAAGAGAGAGCTAAGCTGAATTTTCTCATTCTACTTTGCAGTTTGCCACACCAGCAATAAGTGTTCCTGAAAATGCAGATTAAATCTTCCTTTTGGGTATGTTTCTTCAAATTTCTGCCAGCTGACTCTCCTCCTTATTCTCTCCTCTATCCTCCTTCCTATACTTCATGCTGACTTTCCAGCACTCTTGGTACCTAAAATTATTATTTTTAGCTACATTAAGAATCATTTAGAGTTGAAGTGACACAGACAACAATGACCTTTACTTACTGTGCTAAGCTTTCCTAGGTACTTACAGAGATGTTGATTATTTTGTCAAACAGCAACACCTGCGGTCCAACGAAATCAAACACGAAGTACTGTGGGAAGAGGGGAACAGCAGATGAGAATCATCCCTGGGCAGGCAGCCAGCTCTGTCAGATGCATGGTTCAGCATTTTGTGTTACTGCACAGAGCCCTGGTGAGACACTGAGGGTGCTGGGTGGGCAGTGGTGACAAAGCAAAACTCCTTCTTTGCCCCTGACATGTTTCTGCCATGACCCAGACTTGTTTTTTACTCCATTCCTTGCATGGCTGCACAAGACTTACTCCACAAATGCCCATGGACCTCAGTCTGCACCAGAAGGTATTGTCAAAAGAGACAGGAGGCACAAGGAAACCCAAAGGATCTGGTGTGTTTGGGGGCTGTTTTGGTGTCATTTGTCACCAACTGGAGCAAATGTATGTCAGAGAAAGGCTGAAACCATGAAATAGTAGAAAAGGCAGTGGAGGGGGATGGGGGTGGGGGGGTGGAGGTTGCAGTGTAGATAAAACCCCTAAATGGATGATTTTAAAAACTGCAGCAGCAGTGAGGGTATGGCAGAATGTGCTGGAGAGGGCGAGGAACAGGTTGGATAGACCTGGAGAAGAGAAAGAGCAAACAGATCTAAACTCAAGGGAGATATTTCTGGTGCTTTGTCTCCTGGAGAGACCTCCCTGCTCAGATGTGGAAGTGCTACAAACCTAATTCATCCCCTTATGAGCTACCAAATGGCAGAGTCCACCCAGAACCATTGAAGAAAGTGTCTTCTTTAGGAGAAAGCACCTACTTCATTGTAGAAAGGGGCATTTGTGCCTTCCTTTACTGTAGTTTGCTTCTTCTCATCACCTATCTCGATGATCACCACGGGATCGATGTTCTCGCCCACCAGCTGCCTGGCCTCGATGATGGTGATGGCAATCTGTGGGACAGGGACACCAGGGACACTCCTGGGCTCAGCTCCAGCCTGCCTGGGAACTCACAGGCACATGAGGGCTGTCATCCCCTGCTCACCTGGTAGCTCTGGGATTTCATCTCCTCTTCATGAATTCTGGTCACCAGCTTTGCCCTGCTTAAATGACATAAGAAGTCATTAGACATCTCTAGGCAAGAGCCGGTACTTGGAGACACACTGGAAAGACTTTTCAGCAGTAAAAAAGTATTATTTATGGCAGACAGCCTTGTTGTGAACTGTTAGGCTTGATTTCATTAGCAGAGACCATCTCTGTCTATCTCATATATTTTTGATAGGGAAATGTTTTGCATCCACACAAACCAGTGCAGCTACCTATCATGCACAGCAATGATTTCACTTGTTGATCCCATCAAACCTTACTCCATTCCCCCCTAGGCTGCATTCCTGTCCTGTATGAAAAACACAACTACAAAAGCTCTTTTCTAGAGAGGTTTCTGTTCCCTTTGGTTTGTTCTGTTTAGCAGAGTTTCTTAGCACAGTTGAGGCACACTCAGGATGCATTTCAATCTCTCCCTGCACTGGATAGCACCTGGGGGTATCACTGAACTGACAAGTGCATTCTACTCTGACACGTGGGAGAGTGGGAAAGAAGGGATGTCAGCAAATGGATTTTCCATCAGATGTTTTGTTCAAGGGTAAAGCCCTTCCCAGGAAGGGTGGAAAAGGTGTTTAGGGGGGTATTAGGGAAGACACAGGAAACAGCACCTTTTCCTATCTGGGCTTAAGGATCCAAAAGCACTGGACAGAGCATCACTGTTCATTAGGTCTTCTGCCACCTCTTCCTGTCTTCCAAGAGTGTCATGGAGAAAATTTGCACTTTCATCATGATCACCTGCTAAAGAAAAGAGACAAGGAAGTAAAACTCACATCTGATTTCTAGTAGCAAAAAGCTCACTTGGGGCAGAGCAGTGAATTTATCATCATGAACTGAATATTTTATTTATTTGGGGTCCCAGTTAGAGATATTCTCGTGGTCTGTATGGAGCAGCATTGATTGCAGCAGCAGCTCCCCTCCTGTGCAATATCATTTGCCACATCTGTGTGGCTGGAGCCAGTCTCCTCACCCCATGTGCACTCACAACAGGCACATGCACACTACTGAGTAAAGCTGCCAGCTTTATTGAGCCAGCCCACCCAGCCACCACAGCCTGTGCAGGTTTTGTGTTCATGGTTTCTAAAAGAAGCAGAACTTCCAGAGGAATTACACACTAGTAGTAAATTGTCTGCCTGTAAAGTAGGAAGAAAAAACCCTCAAAAATGTGCCATCTCTCTATGGTAAGAGGCAGGCTGACATTTTTAGTTTACCCTATAGAGCAGCATGACCTCACAGGATCTGAATGTGAACTTCATGAAACAGTCAATGCAAAAATAATTAGCTCTCTATTTATTTGGGAGTGATAAGGAGTTTACTGCCTAACTTATCAATGCTAAGCCTTGAGACACAATTCAAATGAGTTCACATGAAATCAGATCTAATATAATTCCCCACCACCTGCTCATCCCTGTTGCAACATTGATTTATGAGGCCTTACCCAATGCATCTTTGTTTGCAATAGTCAGCCCTTTCTCGCCTTTTTTCTTCTTCTTCAGCTTCATGCCACCAAACAGCCCCTTTCTGAAAAAGTAAAGAAAATTGATCATTGCAGTATCCTCAAATCTTTTTCTGTACTGCACTCTAATTTAACTCAAGGAGTTGTTAAGAGGGAGTTTCAATTTCCTAGCCAAGATCATTATATTCTGAATTTCCTTTTATTGACAGCAAACAAGAGAAAGCTCTGACTTTTTTGCTTCATCCAATTTAGTTTCTTTTTAAAATTTGGTCATGTACAGGCAAACATAACATGACATGAGCCAAAACTTCTGTTCAAATCAAGACATCAAGAAACAAAGAAAAGAAACCAAATATAAGTTTCCAATCTACTGACTTCCCACACATGTATCTCATTCCTTAGCTGTGACAAGACCAGAGATAAAAGGCAGATTAGAGGATCCAGAGCAAAAGCTTTCCACGGAATTGAGATGAAGTAATTTGTGTAAATACCTTGGTCACAACACCCACCCATGATGCCCATGGTATCAGTGGCACATAGACCATATAATTCTCACTCCCTTTCATCAGCAAAGCAATGAGCAAGCCTGAATAAGGCTGGCTCCTCAATGTTAGAGACATGCTTCTGCCTAGCATCAGTTCTTCCAAGAAAATACACATGCCACGTTTCAGAGGGAGAAACAATCTATGCTGCTTCAGAACTTTGTGTTATTAACTCTACTGACAAACAAACCAAGTGGTGAGAGCCAAACACAAAGGATTTAACACAATAGCAGCATTTTTCAGGTTCTTTGTTGGCCACAAGCACTCAGTGACAAACATTCAGCAAATTAGCAAATTTTTCTTCCCCCTGTCATTGGAGGATTTGTTTGCCTAAATTATTGTAAGTATAAAAATTAACCTGGAGAAGCACACAGTCCAACTAGCCAAAACAAGCAAGCAGCTACAAGCTGAGTAAATCTGATAGCAACCAGTGCTCAAACATCTGAAATCATCTGCAAACTCTAGCTGTGGAGGAAAAGATACTGCAAACTGGAAAGGGAAGTTGGAAATTTTTAAAGGCTGTATTCACAGCAAGCAAATAAGTTTACTGGCCAGCCCAAGAGGAATGACAGCAATGTAGGGTACAATAGCAGAAAATGCACAACTTTTTTGTGCCAAAGAATGATAAAATCTGATCAGTATGATGGAAATGTAGCACCCAGACAAAAACATGCCTGAAGCAAAGCAAGAGTCAGAGGGTGACTGGAGGAAAAGGCCATTAATAAAGTCTGATGCATTAACTGGGCTGTCTTTCATGATTCTTATGTTTACATAACACTTGAAACTGCTTAAAGACAGAACTGCAGAAGTTGCCACAGGGTAATAGGAAGAGAACTAGCCAAGCTTTGAATAACTGCATAGTGTCAAGAGAAAAATCCTTCTTTGAAGTAAACCAGATTTCAGTCTCAGGTTTTAGTATGTCAGAGGTTTGGGCACAAAGCAGCATCAGGCCCTCCTGGCCCCAGAGGTCACCTTAGCCAAGATAACCAAGATAATGCAGAGTTTTGTCCCTGACAGCTGGAGAGGCAGCAAGCACAGGTCACTTGCAAGGCTCAGCTGGGAGGAAGAAGAGTGTGTTGTTCAGCAAGAGGGCAGGTGGCATTCTCTGTACATGGGATTTGCAGAGAGAGTCTTCTCTGTAAGGGTCTAAAGTAAGCAAATTTAGTCTTCAGGGAACTGAATGAATTAATCCTTCACAGCAGGCTCCATCACCTTGATATGTAAACTGCTTGTCAGCCAGTGTCAGTGTGCACACCCTAATACTGTGCACATGGGGAACATCCACACTGCTTAATATAACCAATTAGGCTTCTTGAAAGTGTTCTGTGTACATGCTTTCTGTGGTAGACAGTTTGTTATCATGGAAGGAATGAGAAAAATTTAAACTTTCTTCAAATTTCCACAAAATGTTTTTCGCTGGAGTTTCGACATAAATTCAATCAACTGCTGAAAGCTTGAAAATTATTCCATCCCTTCTTCCCCTAGATGGTGTAAATTTAAACAAGGGGAAGTTTGGACCTTCTTATGCAGTTATACCAGATTTGATAATGACCCCAAAGTTATCCATACCCATCTGTATGCCTGAGCCAGGCACAAAACTGTGTGCCACCTCTAGGTGAACCCCAAAGACATCATGAGGAAATGTCTCCCGTGGTCCCCACAGGACCTCCTGGCTATCAGTGAGGCACAAACATGGGAAATCAGGAGAGACTTGGGTGCAGAAAAACTCATTCACCTCTCATGGACCTGTGGGGAGGTTGGAGGTTGTTCATGTTGAGGTATTACCCACAAACTTCAGTGAAGATTCAGCCCCTATATGTTACATGATGCACAAATAGAGGTTTTGCTCTTTCCTAAATCCTACAAGTTAATTTGAGATAGAATAAAGCAATTTCATGCCCAAAGGGAAGGGAGATGAAAGAATTCTTACAGGCTACCAAGAGGTTTCCTGTTTTAAGTGCTTTGATTAGAAGCAATTAAAAATCAGCCATCTCAGCTAATCAAGAACATTTCTTAGTTCAAAGAGGACTGAATGTCCCAGCTTCTTTGACATAGGCATTGTAAAAAAATCTGAATTTAGAAGGTTTTCTTCTCTGCATATGTACAGTACAATGCTTAGTACCTTAGTTTAGGACTGTGATTCATTGAGGCTTCCCTGATATAAACAGTAAATAAGAGTGGGACATCAACCATAGCACAGCATTTGACTATACTCAAACCATGTTGAATTTGCATTTCTGCAAACACAAGTGTTCATTTCCTGTTATCAGTGCCACAGGTCCACTGGGTCTCTGAATTAATTTTCATACCTTGAAAAAAAGAGTCACAAATTTCATTCTCCTCTTGTCAAGGTTCATCCATGGCTGCGTCCAGCTTTCAAAAAATTGTTTTCATGCTCCCACCATCACAGAGGCTTTGTGAACACTTCTTTCACAGAATATTCTCTTAGATATCAAATAATTGCAAATTTCAGTCTAATTTAAAGGAAAGTTGTCAAAAGAAATCCACTTCAGAGCTGTCAGCATGAGAGTTCAAGTGACCTTACTGATACTGAACCTCAGAGCTCCTCCACATTGTTTAAATTTAGTATTTTCTTCCTGCTCCTTAAAATTCCACTTCTTTCAATATAAGTTCATCTTCAAAAGAGTATTTCAGTAGACCAAACAGTACTGCACTAGGTGAATAATTATCTACACGAATAGTTCTAATTTCCATGAAATAAACACAAGCAAAAGGAACCTATTTCTCTAAGTTATAAAAATGTTTCTTCTTTTCTTTCCAAATGAAAAAAAAAATCTGAAATGTAGGAATGACTCTTGGCTCATTTTATCACTTCCACAATTTGTACTAGTCAAGGAATTATAACTTAAATCCCTTTTTCCAATGAATAGAATATAATTACAATACAAAAATGCGGCTTCAAAATGAAAAGTCTAATAAATCTAAAATAGTCACATAAGCACAGCTGATTAATTCAGAACCATTTTTTATTAAGACAGCATGTCATTTGTGATAATAAATGAAGTTCCAGAGAAGAAATTTATTGCACTACATTTAATTATCAAGGAGGGCTGAATAAAATAAATTCTGTGATCTTGGGCATATGGAAAGCAAAAAAAAATCTTAATGAGTGGTTACTGATGTACTCATTTCATGCCTTCTTTTCTCAGGATTATAGAAGTTAAGGGAAGACTTTGCCAATTTATTCATTTAATTTACTCTGTTTCCCAGCGCAGAGTTGCTTTTTTCAGTATACTGTCAGATCCTTCATCCTGCTTCAGCAAAGAACTTCCCTTTATCCCCAAATCCATTATTTCTGCTGTGGTTCTCTCAAAGCTTGGAGCTTTTATGAGCTGCCTTAACTTGTTTATATTTCTCCTGATTTCCCCCTGGTTCTGCTGTTTTGACAGGTCCAAGGATTTGCAACAGGAAAGCTTCAGCTCTTCAAGAAGGTGAATACAGAATCCTGTATGACAAGCTGCAATTTATGAAACAGCTGTGGCACACCCACAGGTATCAGCCCTGAATCTTGGGGGATTTCATATCTATGTGAAACTGTGACTTTACATGTCTTGTCTCAACTATTAACACCTCATTAATATCTCATCGATAAGAAAAAAAAATTGCAAATTGACAACACAGTAGTCAGGATTAGCTACACACTGGCTCTGTGCATTCAAGAACAGGCTCTAAAATAGCTGTTCAGGAGAAATTTTGCTTTCTTTGCAGATAATTCTGTGTAAAACTTCTGCACTGCAACAGTCAAAACCTGAAACCAGCCATTAGAAAGCATAAGAAATTAAATAAAAATATGTCAGGGAACATTTTATGCCACTAAATTACTGCATTTTGGCTACAGCTTGCTGCTTTGTCTTCCCATCTCAAAAAGAACTTAAAACTCAGCAATGCAGAGAAAACACTGTGAAGTGTGATCAAAAGAGGGTCCTGGCAGAATCTCAGCCTGAGAAAGAGATGATAGCTTGTGTTTTTCAGATGGTGCAGTGGGGTAAAAATAATGAAGCATGCCTGAGAAGTGCTGAACTGACAATTAAACACGAGAAAATGATCCTGGAGTCATCCCTGGTGGTCTCTGAATCAGCAGCTCAGTGTGCAGCCTCAGTTAAAAACATCCACACTGTGCTGGGTGTTGTCAGGGTGGGTGTCAGGAAGAAAGGAGCAAGTGCCAGTTTGTCTCTAAAGCACTGGTGAACCTCCACAAGGTCATTACACAGGATCACAGAATAAACCAGTTTAACATCTCACATTCTGTGTGCAGCTTTGGTCTCCATATCTCAAATAAGTCAACAGGGTCAGAGAAGACATAGAAAAAAGGTGGGAAAAATCAGTTTATGACAGAATGAAACAGCTGTAACTCTTCATCTGCAGAGGAGATGACTGAGTGGGAATGGGATGGAATTTTGTAAATTTAAACTGGCAAATAGGGTGAAAGCAGAGCTGCTTCTTAGCATAACACAACAGTAGAATGAGGATACACTTGATGAAGCAAGACTGAAAATACTAAAAGGACTGGATGGGGATGTATCCATTAACACTCATGATAAAAATGTTCTGATGCTAAGGGGAATGGACCACAGAAAGTGCCCAGGCTCATGTGCTCTCCCTGAATATCCCATCCTTTTGCCACTGGAGCACATCCTTTTGCTGGAGAAGAGCACAGTGCCAGATGGACATGGGATCTGACCTCATAGGATGTTTCTCCTACTCTGGTCATTCTCTGATCACAAATACCAAATCTGTGCATGGCTGGGTCACCTGGCATGGATTTGAAACAGATATAGGTTCATTATTATGTCTCTGTTTGAATGATCAAAGCACACAGCACAGGCTTTTGCCAAAATTGTGCCTAATTCAGCATAAAGCCTGATAGAGAAAAAACTAATCCATTGTTGGAGCACACTTGAGCAGGAAGGTGAATTCATTCCCAGTTATCACATCTAATGTGATCACCATGTCTTTGAGAGGCACCTGGGTGTACTGTATTGTTTAACCACACTGAAGTGTCCTTTGGAATTGAGCTATAAAATAATGACTGACATGCAAAGATGGGTAGAAAAGGAGTTTCACTCTCTGGGCCACAAAACCACAGTGTTCAATGACATTATCAGGCAAAAAGTTTAAAACAAATAAGGGTGTGAACAAAGGAGGTACTCTTCAGTGAGACACATACATCACACATTGCAAAGAAGGTGGTTGAGCTGGAGAATTCAAAGAGACTTCAGACACATTCATGGAGTTTGTGGACAGAGGGTCTGATACCCATCCAGCTCATAAACTTTCTAAGGGTATGAAACTACTGAGGGCCTTGCTCATACTTGTTTCACAAACTGTATTTCCAACTATCTGCCTTTAGCCCTTCTTGGGAGGCAGAAAGTGGTTTGGCACAGTTGCTTCTATGTTTTTCAGCATTTTAATTTAAAAAATGATTTCTCTAGAGGCAGAAGAAGAAATACAAGATATACTGATATGCACTCTGAGCAACCTATAATTTGAACTTTCTGCCACAAATGATCTCAAACTAAATTCTGAGAAGGCTTCAGGAACAGCAGCACCACAGCAAATGTAGCTCTGCAAACCCTGACCATTTACCCTGGCACACACTGCCTTGGTTCTCCAAACCCTGTCCCTTCTGCAGAAAACCAGCGACTTTTTATTGACATTTAGCATCCTCATGCATCATGAATCATGTCAGTAAGGAAGCCACATCCTGAACAGATGCAAATCAGTGGTCATATTCAACAGCTTTTCCTATGTCAATACACAAGAGCTGGGTGACAGATCTACTAAATAGTAACACAGGCCTACAAAATAAAGAATGCAGTTGTTACATGCAGAGAGGTCCTTTCTTTTGTTCCTGCACCTCTTAGAGCTCTTTACTCTCTACAGGGGTCTTGACCCCTCACCTGCTGAGCTGTGAAGGACTTTCCATTACTTTGTGCAGTTAGAAATTATTAAAGACAGCACAAGGCATTATAGACTAGATCTTACCAGAAATAATAATCACACCCCAGAAGCAGCTAAAACAAACCTTAAAGGACTTGTTGATTTTCTTTTCTTTCAAGAAAAAGTCTTCAAATATAATTAGCTGAATTTAATTTAAAACTTGGAATAATTTCCAGAGAGTATTAGACATACCTGTGGGCCTGAGGTACCACTGTTGAGGGCTCCATCCTGCTGGGTTTTTTCAGTCTTTACCTTTTACATTGTGAATGGGCTTTCCAAGCTTTTAGAACCAATTAGATTGGAAAAGACCCCTAAGACCATCAAGTCTAACCATTAACCTGTGACTGCCAAGTTCACCACCAAACCAGGTCCCTGAGTGCCACATCTACACGTCTTTTAAATATCTCCAGGGATGGTGACTCAGCCACTTTCCTGGGCAGCCTGTTTCACTGCTTGATAATCCTTTCAGTGAAGATTTTTTTTTTTTAAATATCCAATCTAAAACCTCCTCTGGCCATATTTGGGGCTGTGTCCTCTTGTTCTATTTACATTTAAGTTTGCTTCTTGCTGTAGTAAGAGTTGTGCCTGGTTAGTCAGTCTGGTAAACATTGAACAAGAATAAAGATTTATCTCAGTGCAAACATTGACTCCTCTTGCTCTGTAGAAATCTGCAGGAGCCAGTCTGTTGTGGAAGCCATGCAATGCTCTTGAACAGCAGCTCCAAGCTAAAAGCCCACCAGGCTTACCACACCCACCAAGGCACCTTGAAAAAGTTTAGATTTCAGACAGTCTTAGCAACAACTCTCTGGAAAAATAGGCCTATCTAAAGGATTCTTGTATTTGCACTCATTTATTTTTTAATAAGGACATAATTTCTTTTTCTCTTTTTCCACCTATAGCTTGCCTAACTTCTCTCTATTGCAGCTCAATGTACAAGGCTCTGGATTGTGGTACCCCCTTCTACTCCTCCAACCTCCCTGGTTCAAAGGCTTGATATCTGTTATTCTTAGTTAATAAACCATCATATTAGCCACAGCTCTTGCCTCTAGCCTTGCAAATACAGCTACTTCCTTGACATTTCCTCTTGGACATACTTCAGTCCTTGCTGATAATAAATTACAGAGGCACAAGACCACTTTTGTTCTGCACTTCTCAAAGGCCATTTTCACATTGCTCTTAACCTTGTCTGATGGGAGCTGGGCTTTAAAGAGGACACTATATGACTGGGAGGTGAACATCTTGTTAAGGACACCTTTGGAATTAAACATTTGAACCCCAGCAGGAGGATTCATTATTCCCAAAATACATAATTAAGTTCCCTGCAGTGATGAAGTACCTGAAGCATGTAAGGTATCAGTAATTTTTGCTGGAGTGAAAAATGCAGAGAAATTAGACTGCAATAGGCAGCTTAACCTAAGCAATCAACCAGGGTCAAAATTCTCTATTCTTTTGTTTCTTTCAGTGGAATTTAGGGAGATGGCTGCCTCTGCAGGTCAGGATTATTTGCTCTTCTGTTAAAGAAGATCCCAGCCTAGCTGCCCAGAAGCTGCTGTGCCCTTCACCAGCATCCATCACACTCTTGTTTGACTTGAGTGATTGAGCACAGCTCTGCTCAGAGGAGAAATGGTAATTAAATCAGATATCACATATGCTCCTGTATCTTTAAAAAGCATATGCAAAATTCTGTTTTCTCCACTGGAGCAGAAAATTATGGCTTTATTTTTCATTCATCCTTCTGAATTTTGCAATTAGTCCCAAGTTCTTGTGCTGGCTTTTACTGGGATACTCTTCTTCAATTTATTTTCTTATATTTTCTCATCTACCTTGTCTTTCACAGTTTTGGGTAATGATATGCCTATGCTACAGGCAGTTCCTGTTGCTTTACCTATCTACTTCCCTTAAAAGTCTTAATAACTTTCTCATTAAAAAGCATGAGCTAAGGAAGGAATTAGAACATGGATAATAGCATATAACAGCACACCCAGTCCAGGCAGACTGGGCTGACAGCAGAATGTGTGGTCCTCTGGGACACCCCACACAGCACAGCCTTTCCAAAGCACTTTACCAAAGTGAGGTTTTGAAGCACCCTGGTCCCACATGAAATCCTAAACCAGGAGCAGACAGTGAGCCCTTTCAGTGGAGGGGTGGCTTAAAATAAAAAAAAAAAAAAAAAAAAAAAAATTAAAAAAATAAAAATAAAAATTAAAAATAAAAATAAAAATAAAAATTCTCTCTTGCAAGGCTGAATTGACAAATGATTCATGATCTGCACAGAATGGTTTCACTACCCTGTCCTTGAAATTGCAGCCAAGTATGCAGAGCTGGCAGCTCAGCAGGAAAGAGCTATTGGAGAGAGAGAGAATCCTGGGCACCCAAGAACACACCCATGGATGATCAGTTATGTTCACCAACATCCTGTCAATCCTATGTTCACCAACTCTGCTTTCCTCTGCAGAGAGCTTCTTTGCCATGCTGCAAGCCCCTACACCATCCAGGTCTCAAACAGCTTGTTTTCTAACTGGGCAAAGCTTCCCATAAGACCTGAAACAATCCAACAACCCAATAACATCCCCTTTGCTCAGCTGGACATGGTGGCTCTGCATTGAGGAATCAATTAGTGCCAAAAGCTGAGGTGACCGTTCAGCAGGTGCCCTGACCTAATTTTATTTCCTTTCCCTTTCCCTTTCCCTTTCCCTTTCCCTTTCCCTTTCCCTTTCCCTTTCCCTTTCCCTTTCCCTTTCCCTTTCCTCCTCTCTTCTCTCTTCTTTTCCTTCTGAGACACTTTGTTGAAGGAGAAAGCAGAGAGCAAATTTGTCTTGACTGCTTCATTTTCTATAGAAAACGTTTACAGACTTAAGAAATTTAACAGTTAAGATTCAGTGTGTAAAGAGGTGTAAATCAGCCTTCAGGCCATATGGGATGCCTGCCTTGAGCTGCCAGCAGGGCTTTTTTAAGTGGATGTAAACATGTACACTGCTCCTCAGTCCATGTGCATCCAGACTGGCAAGGCT
This sequence comes from Oenanthe melanoleuca, assembly GCF_029582105.1. Taxonomy (NCBI): domain Eukaryota; kingdom Metazoa; phylum Chordata; class Aves; order Passeriformes; family Muscicapidae; genus Oenanthe; species Oenanthe melanoleuca. The sequence continues at coordinate 11,777,913 of NC_079335.1, forward strand.
GGCAAGAAATCTCACAGTGTTTTATAAGTGAGTGCTGTAACAGCAGGGAAAGGCTGGGAGGTATCTCCTGTTCTTGTTGCTGTCAAGGACCACGTTCCAGGTGCAACTTCAGCCCATGTTTCCTGAAGTTTATGTTTCCAGAGCTGCTGTGCAATAAGTAGGGCAGAAGCAGACTCCATGGGTGTATTTATAAATACTCTGAAATCAAGCCATGTTTGCAGAGCACATGGTACAGTGGAGAGTCTTCTTCCAGGAACCACCCTTTTAATTTATTACAACTCACTAGAAAAGCCATGGCTGCCATGTAGAAGCTCAACTTTAAATTAGTGAAATCAGACCATGTGATACTTCCTATCTGTATGACCATAGCACTGACAATTCCATTCCTCTCATCCTTTGCTAGTGAAACTAAAAACTCTTCAAGGCTTTCTCTGAGACTTTCAGAGACTCTGTGAGACTCTGAGACTTTCTGTGAGCATACTCTGACCCATACACAGTGAGGTCCTGGTCTTTACGTGCCATTGTATCAAAATGATGGAATGAAAAATGTCACCATAATAATCCTGGTGATTGCTGTGGCACCCAGTAAGTGCTGGCTGAGGGGCACAGTCCCCGTGGTTGGGAGAACAGGATTCAGGGTGGTGCTAGCCAAAAGTGAAACTTCTGTCAGCAGGTGATTAACAGCACCCTATTAAAATTGGTGGAAACAAAGGGGGCTGTTTCCAGCTGTGGTGCTCATACAGGAAAGCAGCAGCAAAGAGCCCCACAGGAGCCCTGCCCTGACCAGCTGCCCATCACAGATCACAAAACACATCACAAAGCACTGAATGAGGGGGAACACTTTCCCAAGCCTTGCCCCTTTTCTCTCCTCCCTTAGTAAATCCGACCTCAGCAATATTTGTTAAAATCTCTTTTTTGTCCCCACCATGCTCGAAGTTCACTTTGCATTTCCCACTCTCAGCCAGCAGGAACAGCCCTGCACCAGCTGTGAGCCTCAACCCACAGGCAGGCAGCACAGGACATGGTCCCTCTGCCTGATGGGCTGCTCTGTGCCACAGGAGCAGAAGGACAGAACCTGCTGGCAAGTTCATTTTATGAATCTGAGGCTGAACAGAAACTCCCATGTATTTACAGAGTGGGTGTTTCTCTGAGCTGCCTGATAAATCAAGGTGGGGGCTGTGCCTGGCACCAAGTTATGGGACACTTAGGAACTTAGGAGTGTCAAGAAATAGAAAGCTTACATAAGGGGAGGTTTTCAATAGTCAGTATGTTAAAAATGTAACTCAGTCCCTCTTCCCTCTCCTGTCATAAAAAAAAAGAAATAGACCAAACCTGGGCTAAGTCCAGCCTCCAGTGGAAGGTCAGGGATGAGAAGAAAGTCAAGATACAGAGTCTATTTCCAGTCTCATTCTTGCTATAACAATAAAGCTGTGCAGTTTTGAGTGGTCTCTTCAGTTAATGGATTTAAAAGATTTGCCTGTCCCTTGGGAAGAGTGTCAGACTTCAGTGGTTTGAAAAGTGCTCTGATCAAAACCACAGCATTTATAGAGATGGGCTGGTGCATCTAAGGACAAAATGGTTCATTCCAGCTACCCCAGGCAGTTAATGGTCCACTTGTTTTGTGTTCAGTTTCTTTAATGGGTGCAGAATATTGTTCTCAGTCACCTTTGAGACCCTGAGGGACCTGGTGCCATTTGTTCCACTGAGACAGGTGGTAGATGCCCCATCTGTACATTCAAGGACACACTGGACAGGTCCCTGAGCACCCAGACCTGGCTGAAGGTGTCCCTGCCTATGCCAGGGTAATGGGAGCAGATGACCATTAAAGATCTCTTTCAACCCAAACCACTCTATGATTCCACATGGTAAAACTGGGTGTGTTGCTGCCATATGCAAGCAGCTATAAGCAGTCATGACTTCATCTTGTGGCAAGTCAGAGAACAAGAAGCATAAATCATCTGCTGGCAGGGAGTCCTCAAAGTATTGGAACAATTGCTTTTGAAGAAAGTGATACTTGGTTAGAAAATGACATTAAATAGGCTATGTCCTCAGCAAGTGTAAATTGAGGTGTTCTCTCAGTGACTGGGTAACCCTATAAATGGGATTTCTCTAATTTTTCAGGGAAAAATACATATGTCAAAAACAATGCAGAAGCATCTAGCTGAAAATAAAGAGGTTTGATAGAGCCAAGTATAAAGAGCATGTATAAAGAGCAAGTATAAAGAGAATTTCACTTTTGTAAGTGATAATGAAAGCTGAACAAGGGTCAAGGGAAGTGCAGATATGGAAGTGGCTGTACAGGGCCATAGCAAGAGCATTTTTCCAATGCTTCCTACAGCTTTGGGGAGCAGGTTGCAAGGTGGTCACACAGGGATGAAGAGTCTCTGTGAACCTCTGCAAGACCTGGCTGGTGTGGGACAATGCTGTTGGATTACCCTCAGTGAGTGTATTTCTTCCTGAATATTGAATAGATGGATGCTTTGATATAAAGAAAAATATTTCAAATTTGAGAAACATAATATGTGCTTGTGGAAGTGAAGTATTATATTCAGTGCCCTGAGGGGGACCTCAGTGTTCTGATACCATCCCTGACTCAAACCTTTAGCACTTGCTTTACTAAAAAATTTTATTTCAGGGAGATAAAGACATACAAAAGGCCACAGGGAGTGGTACTCAATAGCCCTGAATTGTAATCCCAGCTTTGCTCAAGGTGAGCACTGCTGGCAGGTCTCTGTGCCCCTGCTTCCCCTTCCATCCCCTGCTTGTACAGCAGGTGTTGCAGAGTGGCTCAGGCAGCACAAAGTGACTCAGACCCTGCTACTGCCTTTGGTTCTACTTCTGCAGCCATAAAAACTACTTTATCTGCAGAAGTAATGAAGCATCAGTGACAGAATTAGGGCTATGCTGGTCTGCAAAAGAAACCTGCTCAGCTGCCAAGTCCCAGAGCAGTCTCACTGCCAGGTCAGTCTGTAATCTGCTATAGTCAGTGATGATACCTGACTTAGTGAGTGTTAAAACAAGCCTGGGGCAGGAGCTGCTCCTGACCAAGCCTTGCTCTGTGAAGCCAGGCAGACAAGCATCCCTTGCCCAGCTGTTTCTCACAGGCAGTGGCCCAACCCTTCCCAGGCCATGCCAGATCTCAGTATACAGCCCAAGCTTTGCAGCCAAGGGCTTGTTATTTTACAGTATTCACTGTATACTTAGTCTTTGACTTTCCAAAGTCCATTAGCAAGATTTGTTAGCAAATTATTGTGGAGCTAGAAAAGGAGAAGAATCATAAATCCCATCTGGATGCACTTGGCCCACAATATGATGTATGCCTTGGATGTGGCTGTCAACCCCAAGTCAGTCTCTTGTCAAGGTATGAGTTAAATCACAGTGGTTTAATTCCTTTCCCCCCTCCCATTCCTGGTTATAGCAGGCTGCTTGGGTCTTGGATATCAAACACACTTGGGGCTGCCCTATTTTGTACCAAACCCTGTCAGTTCCAACAGCAGCATGCTCTGATGGGGAAGCAAGGCTCTGCCTTCTGCCCAGTGCATCTATCAGGACTCATGGCCAAAAAACACAGCCCACCAATACAGCCCCAACACTGCTGGCTGGGTCTTCACCCTCCAGTGATGAAATACAATAAATATACTGTGAATGTCAATTAAGCAGTGACATTTGCAAAGATGCTTCTGTTTTATCAGCAGATTGTTTGCACTGGAACGTAACCATTGACAGGTGGGCAGGGAAGTATTAATCCCAAATAAATCCTTTCTGACACAGCAACAAAACCAGGCTGTTTGCTGAGGAAAGTGCTCAGCATCTCAGCTTATCCCACACACAGAGTGAGATTCTTTACCAAGAGAAAGCTTTGAGATATGAAGCTCAAACACTGCTCAGGAGGACAAGCAGGATGGTTTCCATAAACAAAATGCTGTGAGCACAAAGCAGCTCAGAAGTCACTACACCTGGTACAGAGCTGCTTTTTTATTCCAGCCTCAGAAAGGTTGTAGCTCACCTTACCAAGACAAGTACAGCATCCAGGAGCAGGGGTCCTGGTGGGTAAACGTGGAGGATAAGGAATGTACATTGTCCTCCCAGAGTTCTGCCAAAAGCTACTGACAATTCTTGATCACATAATACAGTTCTCTGTTTACAAATGCCTATGAGATTAAAGTTATGATTTTTGCACTGCTCACAGACTGACAACACTTTTTCACTTCCTATGTCCTTGTGATCCCACCCTGCTAACATTAGATCTCTCTTTTTATTCTTCCATTATAATTCCATTATTCTTCCATTATAAATCTGTCCTTATTGTCCCTACTTCAGTCCCAGTCCAAATAAGTGAAAAGACCATCATTGACCAACATAAAAGATGCACCCAGATGAAGAAACAAGTAGCTTGTGATTTTGACATTTCTTGAAACAGAATGAAAATCCCACTTATCTTAAAGTGCAAAGGACTCTTATTTCTGGCTCAGTGGGGCTGTGAAATGCTAAAGCTTACCAGTCACATATTCCAGAATAACCTCCTTTAATCTTTAAACTTTTAAATTAATCTTCAGTATGATTTTAGAGGATTATCTTCCTAACAGACATATCTTTTGAAAACCAGAAGAGTGGATGCTGCCTTCAGCATTTCTATAGATATGAAGTTTAAATTGAGTATTTTATGGAATAGCTGCTGCAGTAATTGTGTTCTGGTCCAGACAGCAATCATTTCAGGGTGACTTGATTTCCACTATGGATAGCCTGTACCCTACCAGGCCAAATAAATTCCTTTGGTCTCCAGTCCTGAACCAGTCATAAAAGAGAGAGAGAAAAATAATAACACCTTGAACAATTACTTATAGAGCATGAGAATAATTGCCTGAGCCAAATCCCAGGGAGCTTTCAAAGGCAATGAGCTGGTCACAAGGCTGCTGTCAGTCAGCAGCAGTGACCCTCTGGAAGTGCTGATCAGTGCCACACTACACTTCTGGGTTACCCTGGCAGGCAGCTAAATACCACAGCAATTCACTCACTCCCCCTCAGTGGAGTGGGGGAGAGAATAGAAAAAAAAGCAGTTTAATAGGACAAAAATGAAAGGGAAATTACTATTATTATTATTATTATTATTATTATTATTATTATTATTATTATTATTATTGATTGTAATAATAATAGAATATACAAAACAAATTATGCACAATGCAGTTTGCTCACCACCCACAGACTGATGCCCAGCCAGTTCCTGAGCAGCAGGTCACCACCCACTGTCAATTCCCCCAGTTTATTGTTCAGCATGGTGCCCTATGCTGTGAAATACCCTTGGATCAGCTGGGATCAGCTTTTCCAGCTGTGTCACTCACAAATTTTTGTGCACCTCCAGACTCCTCACTGGCAGGGCAGTGTGAGAAGCTGAAAAGTCCTTGACAGAGTGTAAGCACTGCTCAGCAGCTACTAAAACATCTGTGTTTTACATTATTCTCCACCCTAAATTCAATCCTGCAGCACAGTGCCAGCTACTAGGAAAAAAATCCCAGCTGAAACTAGGAGTATGTGCTTCACACTGATGCTGAAAAATGCCTTTAAGCTAGACTGGAAATCAGCCTCCTCTGGTGCTGCAGCAACCCACTTTCCATTTGCTACCAGAAAATAAAAACTTGTAAAAAGAAGGTGTGTGATTAGTCCAGACTTTCCCAAAATCACATCTTAATTCAAAGACAGTTTTATCTTTCAAAAGAGAAGGTCTGAAAGTTCTGGACAAGTTATCTTCTCTCTCACCTTTTACCACAGTCATCAATATAACATTGTTTATCAATATTGCTCCTTTGTTTCACTGTTGTTAGAGGGAAGCTGCTCAAATAAAGGCTGTATAAAATGTCTAGAACCCTACTAATGCCTGCAGTAACATCTTTATGTCTCAATATTTCTGTCTCATCAATGTCCTTGAGAGCATCCTCCTTCACAGGGTGGAAATCAAAGGAGTTTGCTGTTTGGGGGTATGATTCACACTTTGTCAACCAAAAGCACATTTAGTTGAATTTCTTTTGGTTATTGCAGTATTTCTCGAGATGTTTGGAAGCAGCCAAGAAACTGCAATTGCCACAAGCCTTTTGACTATCAGAGATAGAAATGGCCAGTCAAAAATACCAGTCTGGCAAGGAGCCTCTCCCCACATAACAATTGGTCATCTTGTGAGGAATTAGGTCTGCATCAAATTTCATTCATATTTTACCAGGACTATTTAATAAAGAAGAAAAGCAAACAAACATGAAAAAAAGATAAAGATTATTATATGAAGAAAGATTTCTGGAGGAATTACTAATATTCCCCTTTGCATGTAAACATATAGAGGAATAATTAATCTTCTTTTCACAGAATCACTGAATAGTAGGTTGGTTTGGGTTGAAAATTATTAAGCCCAACTCCCCCACCACAGACCAGGTTGCTCCAAGCCCTATCCAGCCTGGTCTTCAGCACTTCCCAGGTTGGAGTATCTACAACTCTTCTGGACAACCTGCTCCAGTGTCTCTCTGCCCTCATCAAAACAATTCTTCCAATTTAAACTTATTGACTTTCAGTTTTAAAACATTGCCCCTAGACCTGCCTCTAAAGGCCCTGGTAAAAAGTCTTTCTCTGTTATTCTATATATTGAGAGGCTGCAATAAGGTCTCCTTGACCTTTCTCTTCTCCAGGCTGAATAACCTCAACTATCTCAGCTTTCCTTCACCAGAGAGTTGCTCCAGCCTCCCATCATTGTCGTGGCCTCCTCTGGACCCACTCCAAGAGCCTTTCTCATGCTGAGCACCTCAGAGCTGGGCACAGAGGGGGCAGGTGGCTCCAGGTGGGCTCTCACAGGAGCACAGCAGAGGGGAAGAATCACCTGCTGGTTGTGTTTCTTTTGGTGCAGCCCAGGGCATTCTTGGCTTTCTGAACTACAAGCACAAATTGTCAGCTCATGTCCAATATTTCACCAACCAGCATCCCCAAACCTTTCTCCTCAAGGCTGCTCCCAGCTCACTCATTCTGAAATTCTGATACTGGGGATTGCTCCAGCCCATGTACAGGACCTTGCACTTGGCCTTGTTGAATTTGATGAAGTTTGCATAGACTCACTCCTCAAGCCCCTCTGGATGACATCCCTTCCCTCAAGTGGATCAGCTGCAGCTTTGTGTTGTCTGCAAACCTGCTGAGGGTATTTGTGTGACTCAAAGAGGAAAGCAATATACCCCTGGAGCAATTTTCCATATCCAATATTTCAAAACTTTTCATCCCTAGCACAACTGCTTTGCTTCTCCTTGTGCTGCAGTCCCTGACAGGGAAATAATAATAACAGAGCTGCTGAGCTGTAGTGGATAGGAATAAAGCTCCAAACTTGAAATAAAGGCCCCCACTATGTTCACCATTGCTGGGATTGAGGGAGGGAGCCAGGGTTTGCTCACACCAGTGGAGACAGACAGGCTCTTCCAGGGAGCATTTAGCCACAAAGGCTTATGTGGTATTATGTGAATTGTTTTCAGGAGGAATACTTCCTTCAAGGACATCAAGCAGCCTGGATACAACACAACACCTAAAATTAATCCAAATAATCCTATCCAGCCTCCTCTTGCCTTTCTTCTGTGACAAACCCTTCTCAGAAAACACTTACTTTTATTAACTTTAAAGGTATTCCAGAGTAATGCAGAATAAATATCTATGTGATAATAACTGGAAATTCTTTCTTCTCTAATGGAGATATCCCTTGTCTGCAGGATCAGTCCCACAGAACACTAAATGACTTGGACTCCAAAATCACATATATATATCTCATCAGAACAAATACGTTTCAGCAGAAGAAATTGAAAAATTGATCTAAATCTTACCAGAGCTAATGTAATTTACTTTTAGATAGGTATTATTAAATTGTTTCAATGAAGGAAGCAAATCATTAAAGCAAAACATGACTTTCTCTTTACACACAAAAAAATCTTGTGCAATTGTCCTTGAATTTAGGGTGAGGCACAAATTAAAATTTATCACTACATTAAATTTATTTAATCACTACCATTTATTTACTATTCAAATAAACTATATAAAATTCTGAGGCAAATTCTCTAAGAACTTTGGCCAAGCTTTGGTCTCAGTTCCACATCTGTGAGCCTGCAGAGAAGCTACAAAAACCATTAAAAATTCTGCGTTTGTTCTACAGCCAAGGCAAAAATTGTTTTCTAGATCCACATTCAGCTCCACTGCAAAAGGAGGTAGAAACAAGAGTATATGTTACAAGCAGGATATCCTTTTTAAATAGCCTTACTGTTAACAGAAATACAGAAACATATGAAAAAAAAAAAATATATATATATGTATACATGCTTATGCTCAAAGACACAAACACCCTCATATTCCTCTGTTCTCTTTCAGCAAAAAGCCAGTAACCTTTCCTTATGAAAAACAAGCACTTCAAAAACTAGAGCTAATCCCTAGCTCATTAATTAAATCAATTTCATGAAAGTAAGATTATTTCCAGCTGCTGCACCTGAGCATTAAAAGGTTTAAGTGTTGTATTTTGCTTCTAGATGCATCCTGTTGAAATCAAAATATGATCTCAATGGATAAACTGATGCATACATGTATCTACCTATGAAACACAGCAATGCTGTTTCTAAGTACCTCTTCAGGGCAGAAACATGAAAGTACAGGGAGATGTCCCAGTTATGTTAAGCCAACTGATGGAGACACAGAAATTACTCCTATACATTCAAACCCCATAGTCCTGGACTAGGGTGACCAAGGGATTTCTGTTCTCTTAACTTGCACTGATGGGTCATGCACACCAAGTGTGAAAAAGAGTGATCCTGAAGACACTGAAATTCTAGAAAAAGTGGACAAGAAAGGAAAGACCTAAAGACATGAGAAAATATGCTTGCCAGAGATGTTCATCTCTTCCCATTTGTAGCTCAGTAGAATTAATGGTCTTCCCTTGAAGACTTTCAAACAAACAAAAAAAAAAATTATACATAACTTGCTGACTCAAATAAAACCCTCATGCAAGCACCTTAATGTTGAAATTCTAGGTCTCTAGGTATTCCTAAACCTTATTTTTTCTAACTGCAGATGTCTTATATTTTCACTGCCAAAAAAATAAAATAAATAAATAAATAAATAAAATAAAATAAAAATAAAGGCATTACCTGGGCTTTTTGTCCTCCATCTCCTACACCTTCCTGTTGTCTGGTGTCAAGCTGGTCTTCAGCAGCTCATGCCACACATGCCAGTCACCCCAGCCTTCTTGCTGTGGCTGCCATAGGGATTCTGCCTGTGTTTATGATTAACCCGCCGAGATCCGCCACAGCAGGGTGAGGCTGTTCAAACACTTCATTATGCTCATGACAGACACTGCAGATAAGGCTTCCCAAAGCACTGGAGTGTACAAGAGCAGTTAGCTGCTTACTGAAGCCTAGCAAAAGTTTTGGCTCATAGTGCTCCTTTACAGGGACATTTTTCCTCCTCCTGCCATGCTGCTGCAGTCGGGTGGGATCAGCTCATGGCTCAGCCAGTGTTTTGGCTCATAAAAAAACCTCCAGAGGCACAACAGCCTGATGTTCTGGGGTGCAACAATGCCAAAATTGGGTATTCTGGGGATTTTTGGGTTATGAGGTGATATATCCTTTCACAAGGCTTCGTGTGGTCCAGGTATTTGCTGCACTAACTCAACTTCTGCTCCTTCTCTGCATGCATAGACCTCTCTCCAGATTTACCAGTCCAGACTTTTCTCCCCAGTGTACAACTATCCCATCAAAATCAACAGAATCTTGGGAGTTTGGCCAAGATATCAGAGACTGGTATAGTAGATAGGTACAATATTTTTTTTAGTTTAGGTCCTCCCATGGTTCAGAGTTATTGCTCCCTGTATACATTTAAAAAAATAAAAATTCTCGATTATGAGAACCTGCTCAGAGAGTCTGTGCAATCTCTGTCCTGGCAGATTTTCAAACCCTGGTTGGACCAAGCCCTGGGCAATCTGGTCTGCACTCATGGATCACTCTCCTCTGAGCAGGAGGTTGAACTGGAGCCCACCCAAGGCCCTTGGTCTGTTCTCCTGATCCCATGCTGTGATCCTATATTCTGACACTGAGCATGGTGTGTGGAGGCATATCAGGATTTACAGCATGGGTTGAGGATAAAATCTACTCTCTGTAGAGGTGCTGGTCACACATCTTCTCTGAATTACAGCTTCTGCAGCTGCTGTATATTCTAATTTCTTATTTCCCTAGGGCATTTGCAGGCATTCTATAACATTTTAAAATTATTCATATGGCAAATGATATTCTTGTCTCACAGCAATATAACCAATGCAATATTTCCATTAGTCCTTGAAGTGATACAAGTGTAGGCTTTGGGACAAAGCACAGGCATAGTTTAGGCAATGTCTTGCTTAACTTAATTAAACTACATGAACAACTTGCTGACCAAAAACACAAGGTGTCAACTAGCTCATCATTTAATGTTTCATATAAATAACATACATATGCTACACTGTGCTCCATGGTTCTGCAGAAGTAAAAATCTTTGTTGTATTGAAAAATGCATGAAATTAATAAAGAATAAAGAAACTGTTCTAATTAATAAAATTAGCACAAAAAGAGGGGACCTGTCTCACTGAGCAGTCCATTGCATATGCAGTCATTTTGCTATCCAGTAGCTTGGCAGTTCATGTCTAAATGTTGCCAAGGAGTGTATTAAGGAATAAATGAGGAAGAAAAGAAAAGCCTGGCTACTTGGAAAGAGGAATGTCTTACATCATGAAGGTTAATTCAGGTCTCTCCAAACAGGAGCTGCTCTCTCTTCAAAACAGATTATGATAGAGGGAAACAGTAAAGAGTTTTAACATTTGTTAGTATTTTCTTAAATGATTTTTTAGGACTTATGGCTGTTTTATCACTTGGCTACTCACACAGATGCTCTGAGTGCTAAGGAGAACTCACAGGGACACATTCATACCCCACAGTGTAGCATTTATCATTGATGGGTTTTCATATGGCAACCTGAGTCCATTTAACAGCTCTGTGCTGCTGAGAAGGGATGAGGACATTATTCCCATTTACCAGTCCCCTTTTTGCTCTCAACCTGATGCATATGTGACACCAACTATAGCAACTCCTCTGAGACAGTGTACCCACTGAGGAGTGGACAATTTGGAACTGATTTCCAGGAGGAACCAGAGAGTCTGGAGCCAGGAGGGAAGGAGTGAGACCCATCAAGCAGTTGAGAACAGAGACAGCAGGGCAGATAAAGCTGTCAGGGGGGCTCAGATCTGGATGAAACCACAACCTTAAGCAATTTTTCTCCACTCACATGTTCCCTTGTGTGGCCTGTGAAGGTGTCAGGTGAGCAGTTTCCTCATTTATTTACCCAGTTATGTTATGTGTTTATCCTGACAAATTAGTTCTGAGGAAGGGTCTAGGTATGTTTAGGTGAATGCTCATCAGGAAACAGGAGAGGACCCAGACTCTGAAATGAGGATGCAAATGAAGCAGTGCAGCCCAAGAGGGGCAGACAGTGCCATCTGCATCTTCAGGACACCCTGTTTGGTCTCCCTCCATGCTCCAGAAATAGGTAGGTGTCATGGATCCTGTGTTGTACTTACCAACCCTGTGGGGGCTGGCCTCCATGGCATCTCTAATGGCACAAGATCCTGTGTTTATGCTGTTCCAATTTGAGTTGTGATACAGCACTTCAGGAGGACTGAGTGTGACCCACTCATTTTTGGTAGGTAATGCTGCAGGGCTCAGTTTGAAAACTGAATGAAATAAAAGAAAATATGGAAACTCAATGTTTTTGAAAGTCATTCCAAGCCATTCTGGGTGATATCAATCAATCCAGCTCCCATATTCAAGAAAGTTTGTCTTTCACAGGGCACAGCTTTTTCCTTCATAATTATTTATTATTTTGGGCATTTTTCTGGGGCAGTTAGCTCAGTGGATATTATAGCTGCCCCTCCACTACCTTACAGAATTGATGTAGTTTCCTTTACATTTAGGATACTGACCTATCTTAAGGTGGGAGAATCATCTCTCATGCTGACAGACATCCTCAGCTGTCCTCAATTCAGCCTCCAGGGGCCTTTCTAATGTGGCTGTGCAGAGGAGCCCAGCAGAGCTGCAGAGGCCTTCATGAGGTCAAGTGACATTAATCTCACCCTAGGTGGTTTTATTTCTCTAATTCCCTGAAAGATGCCAGTCTCCTGGCTCTATGGGAGACCACTGATGGCTCTGCTGTATGGCAGGAGTTACTCTGAATTAATGTTTAAAGTGGACAAAGTCAACTGCATTCATCTCTGTGTAGAAACATGTGCTTAGAACTACTGTGATGGTAATTTAATTTGATTTCCTTAAGTTTGGAAATGAAATAAATGAAAGTGAAATGAGGCACAGTTCAATGCCCTGGAGGAGGTTGTGCAGGAGTCCAGTGAGGTCTGTCTGATCCACTTGAACACCATGGGGGCAGAGGAAGCTGCAGAACATAACTGTGGTCTGAAGAGCAGGGATTGTAGTGAAGGTCTGCTGTCTGCAGGAAGGAAATACCAGGCTTTTCAGTCTGCTGATATCTTAGGGATAATACATTCTCACAGAAATATCAGGGTATCTTGTAGCACAGTCTTGGCAATGAGAAATAATGATTGACACCATTGGAAATCCACACTGGGGCTCCTGTAGCCCTCAGACAGTGGAATTTGGGTTTGTTTTAATTGACACTAATAACTCAAGAAGAACATATTAACTTCCCCCACCCCCCAACAGCTACCCCAAGATTGAATGTGGAGAACTTTGCTCTTTCAGAATTGGGGGAAAGATGAAAGCAGGTGTGTCTGGACCCATCTCCAGCAATGCACTGCTCTTTGGAGAGACCCCCTGCCTGAGGGATTACATGGGCACTTTCCTGCTTCCCAGGCAGCTGTCTTGCAGAAACACTGTGACTCATAAATGTTTACCCACCAATGTCCCAAACCTCAGACAAGGCAATTTGTTTGAGAGTTTAGCTGAGAGCAGCCACAAGGTGTGGCTGGTTCTCATTATATGGTTATCATTATTAGTTTGAATAGAGCAAGGGAGGGTTTGGGTAATGCAATGTGGTGCACTAAAATGCTGAGGAGAATAAGTCTGGGTAAAGCACATTGCTGGACAGAAATGGGAAATGAGGAAAATGAGGCAATGAGGAAAACGGCTCCACCCAGGCAGATGCAAAGCTGGCAGAGTTTCTTACACACTTCAGAAAGGGGAAAGAAGGAAAAATTAAAAGGTTCATTGAGAATATTCACTCAGGGATTTAATTATAAGAACATTTTATTTATGCAGTGGCCATGTCTGAGAGTCCCTTTTGTGGATGAAGCATCCATCATTTCTTCATTTTGTGACAAAAAGGGTTATGCCACACTAAACACCTAGTTTTACACTCTGCAGTCTAACATGCTGTGCAGTTTTCCCAAAAGAAGTCAATAAAACCTGTCAGGGGACAGAGGAGAGTGACTGAGGTCACCAAGGGCACGGGGTGCCTTCCAGACAAGTTACAGCTTGGACATGACACTTGAAAAAGGCAAATGAGCCCACTCATCATCAGGCCTCTAAAATCATTAGTGGAATGGCAAAGATGAGCAGGAAAGACTTGTTCACAGTTTATCACTGAAGAAGTGTTTTCCATAAGACACATCTTTGCAGTGGGAACAGACGAAGCCATTCAGCCTCTGCTACTTAGCACATGACCGTGTAACACTGAGGTATCAGGAGAAATTGAGGGTAAAATAACTCCATTCAGAGCACAGAGCAAAAAGTTCTCAAATACAGTTTGTTTTTAAAGAACAGGGGTTTTTTTAATTCACAGTAATAGATCATCATCTTTGGCTTCTCTAGCAGTTCGTGCTTATTGGAAAAATTTGTGGAATTTTCATAAATAAATTCAGTCCTGAAAAGACAGTTATTGATGTAGAAGAATTGGAATAGAAGAATATGGAATATAAAAACATTTTCCATGCTCTGAAATGGAAGAAGAGTTCTCATGTAAATCAACTACAGTCTGCCATCAAAGTTTGATGGCCTCTTTCTGTCTGCTTTCAGAACAGGAACCCCTGAGGCACACAGATAACATTTTATGCTGCCTAAACAAAGCTGGTGTGAAGTCTGGAGCATAGCAGGGAGGCTGCAGCCCATCCCTGGCTAACACAGCCTGGGCAAAGCATAAGCCTGTGACATCCTCTCCTGGAACAGCTTGTGCTGGAAGTTGCTCAGGCATGAGGTCTCCTGGAGACCCAAGCCTTCCCTGCTTTTCTCTGAATTAGTCAGCAGCAAGAGGAATATCTGCTGGGAAATGGAGGCAGGGCACACTCCTGAGAAACCCTGAGAAGGGGGCCAAACCCCCCAGAGATGGATTTTCTTTGTCTGTAGCAGCTGAACTGGGAGGAGGCTCTCTTTCATTTTACTTTATTTATCAGCTTACCCCATCTTAAAACAATCCATTTCCTCTCTTATCCACTAACCTAATAAAAAAGCTGCAAAGGGAAGACAATTAGGCACAAGCTAACTCTAACATAAAAGGAGGAACTGAACCTGCTGTCAAATTTCTTACTTTTCTTCTGCTGTTTCCTCTCCTCTTTCCTCTCAGAAGGGAGTTGTGCTGGAAGTCACACAGTTTTCTAGGTCACACGTGGGTGACAGAGGTGAGATTCATCTCTCCTAACTCCATGTGTCTGCAGACTAAATGTTGATGTCTTGGTCAGTGGAAGTAGAGAAACATTTTGACATTTAGCTGACCTAACACATTCCAAAGAGCTCATGCAGGTGTGGACATCCAGCAAGGGAATCCCCTCAGTTCTCCTGTCAGGTCCAGACTTAACATTTGCAGCCATGGCCCAGCAAAGAGGGTGGAATAAAGACCCAAAAGTCCTTCCCAGTTGTGTGATACTGAGATTACACTCAATGGCATAGAAGACATAGCTAATAACAAACACCATGAAGGGAGTAGCTCCTCTTCAATACTCAAGCTCAAAACATCAGGCCATGCTAGTCCCACTGCCAACAAGGTCCCCACACCATTAAGAACTCTGCCATGATAGATTCTGGTATCAAGTAGAAAGGACATCACACAAATACACACCAGGCTAACCTGTCCTGCAGCATGCTCACTGACACCTTATCCACCTGCTCCACAGGCAAAGCTTCCATGTCCTTCACTTAGCCCTCAAAACAAGATCAAAAACAGCTTAAAAAGGCTTGTACCTGGATTCCCCAATGTTTTAAATTAGTATTTCCTACCAAAGGTAACATACAAAGAGACATCTCTGCTTCACATGCATCTCTTTCCCACTTTTATACATAGTGTGAAGAGACTGGAATTTATTTTGTCCATGTGAATCAAATAACATTCTCCTTGTTTATATACTTACAGCTTCCCCTGCAGCTCAGTAATAGATGTTTTGGGTTCCCTCTGTGAAACAATTCTGTATAAACCATTCAAACAGTTGTGGGTTCACAACTGTAATTAAAAACATGGTGAAGTTGGTTTGCTTCCTTCCTCAGATATGTTGCCTTAGAAAAGGGAAAGAATTTTTTTTACATATGTGCACTTCTTAGTATTCCATTCAGATACCCTCCGTTGGTTTATTTAATCCACAACAAGCTTATTCATTTAAATTGAATCTGAAATCCTGTGGGTGACATTTTCATGCCCATATGTCAGCAGACATCTGTTTTGGGTTTGGTTTTTTCATTTCAACAGAAACAACTTTATACAGAATTCTGTCAGCAGTGTCCATAATTCAAATCCCACCTCTAGGCAAGCGTCCAAGCCTCAGTGGCTTGGTCATATGCATGAGGATGTGTTCTATGCTTTAAAACCTCACACAGCATCACCCACAGTAATCTTCCATTCCCCTTTCCAAAATTTATCCTGTTACTGTCCTCTGTTGATCCTAATTTTTTACAAGCAAGTCTCTTTAAAGCTAACATTGTCCATAGAATTATTTGTATACATTCTCCCCTTCCAGACCAGGTAGTTACTGAATCTATAACTGTTGTTGAATACTGCTGGGAATCAGGGAAAAAGCAGCCTTGAAGCCTTGCCTTTCTCAAGCTGCTCAAGGATAAGAAATTATAACAATAATTGTGCACCTGCAGGGTGTGTGAGAGATGTGATGTTTTGCTTAAAGCATGTTTTCAAAGAGATGTTGACTTCTTGGACCAATGAGTCTTTTCTTTTTTGTTTTGCACATACTACCCTATAAAGTGTAGTGTTTCTTTAAATAAACCTCTCTCTCTTGCTTCTCCATTACACGAGGAACATGTTGCATTGTCCTTTTCACTGCTTCTATAGCCTTAAAATGCAACATATAACATCACATGCTTCTTTATTTAAACCTTATTCTATAGCACAGGTTTGATAAGGCAAAGACAGCCACACCTTTGAAATGTGCTTCACTTAGCTTTGACTCAGACCAAGCCTCTGATTATATCCCATGAATTTTTATTTCTCAATTTCTGCATTAAGCAGATTGAATTTCTTCTACAGGCACTTGTGAGACGTTCACTTCTCCTTGTAAAGTTAGATTGCCATTAATTTTGATTTTACCAGCTTTGTATTTTTTTCTCTTTGTGTATGGCTATGGAGAATAGTAATTGCTGATGCCTTGCATAGCTTCCCCATTACTGTTCCAGCCTCAGCTTTGTGAGCATTGCTTAGAGAATGCATTTTTATCAATTTATGGACACCTGCCCACAAATTTCCATAATAGGCATGGGGCTTCTAAGCACATCCGTTGCTAATGGATTTGGAATTGCTCCATGTATTTTATCTGCATTGCTTTGCCTTCAAAATACTAGCAGTATAATTTGTAAAGCAGTTTTCATATTATCTCCTAATTTAATTTTCTTCTGTGATGTCTCAAACCAGGATGAGGCCAGAATGGTGATGTCTCCATGTGGCTCTGCTTCAAAGCTGCATGCAGGTCCTAAACAAGAGATCACAGCAGCAATAGGCAGCAGTCTCTCCTGCTGAATCCTTGCAGAGCAGCTCCAGGGACTGTCTGAGGAGCAGCCTCCAGTACAGGCACTACAGTCCCCAAAATGCCCAGTCACCCAAACACAGCAATTCAGAGCCCCAAAAACATTTCCCAATACTGTTGATAAAGACTTCTCGTGTGGCCCCACTTACCACTATGATGTGCCACTCTCCCTCTCATTTGATTTTATAAGGAGGCAGAGGCCCTGCCATGAAGAGCTCTGCCCAGAACTCTGCCCAGAGCTCTATCCTGGGCCAGGGAACCCCCACCTTGCCTCTTGAGCCTCTCTCCAAACAAGCTTTCCAAATGATTGTGTTAACTTTTGGGCATGGCAAATACCTTCACAAATAGCCACACTGACACTTCTGAGTATCTGATAACCTGGCCCTGATTTAGGCATCCCAAATGGTGTTCAGCTCTCATTAGCTCTTGCAAACCACTCAGTCAATACTAGCTTAATTCAGTCAAAGAAAATGATGAAGAGATGTCACTTTTTCTGATATCAAAGCGACAAGTTGGAAGCATTTTTGTTGTTGTCTTTTTTTACCTAGTGGGTAGGGCACAAGGTCATTACGTGGACAGGATCAATGCTACACAGTTTCCCACAAATATTTCCATGACTGGGTTTATCTTGATTTTGCAATTATTTTCTCATTCAAGGTCTAACAAAGTATTGTAGTCTCCTTTTACATTTTTTACTGTGTTTGGTTTTTTTTAAATAGCCTGAACTGTTGGATTAATATAATCCAAGAATCTCAGCCTTTTCTGAAACACTCCTCTCCACCTCTAGTATGATTTGGCTGCAAAGCAAAACCCATCCACATGTCCGAACCACCAAAACCACCTACAGGCTGAGAAATAAAAGGAATAACTCCAAATCTTATCCGTTGGGGGACTCCATTCCAGGTGCTCTGCAGTTTTTAATGCTCCCACATGTCAAATCAGTCCTAAGAAATCAGAGAATATGACATAATTATTGCAAATTATGCAGGAATAGTGGATATCAAATCTACCAGGCAGAAATATAAAATTTGGCTATAATGTAGAACTCTGCCAAGTTGGTTGTTGTGTCAACACCCCTGTACACTGTGTGTTGTGACACAGGTGAGTCAATATTGAACAAGGAGCTGAATTTGAGGAATTACCTTGTTATTTTAGTGCCACTGTTATGAGAATTTTCCTTGTGCTTTTGTCAAATGTATGTCAGTCAGGATTTCAGTTGCAAATCCAGAATGGAATATGCAAAGCAAGGATGGGGATTTCTCTGACTCTGAGAACCCACTTTCCTTATCAGGGCACAGAGGAGATGGCAAGGCTGGCAAACATCACCCAGCAGAGTCGTGCTTGTGGATCTCACCAGCCTTGCCCCTAGTGGTTAACTCCTGGCTCCATGTTTGCACTTCATACCTTTTCCTTGGTCACACAAACTTCTTTCTCAAAAAGATGCTGCTGTTGGACAAACACAAGCATTTTACATCTCCCTGAAGAGCCTCAGCAATGGCTAAGTGCTTGAGTGTCTCAGTTTCAGCAAAAGTGACAACTCCTTAAAGATCCCACTCAAAATTTGGCTGCACTATCTTAACACCATTTCAGACCTGTGCAGAGGAATAGATCCTGCCCCAAAAAACTTAAAAACCAGAGCAAACAGGGCCTGCTTCAGTAAGTGCACTGCCATATAAATAGACCCTAAGACATGGCCTTCTATTCATTGGCTTTTCTTTGCATATCACTTTCATGTCACTCAAGTATAAAACTGATTGGCAAAGCTACAAACTGGAAAAAAATGAGCTCAAGCAAACAGGAGGTGAGTATGGTCACATAGACTGAGCCCAGAGCACTCAACTCCCACTTTGGAGAATGAATGAGGCAGCCCAGAGCTCCATACTGAGGTGCAGAAAAAGCAGAAGCATGTAGAAATGCCAGAAGCACCAGTGTGCCTCAGGGCAGGAACTTGAGCAGGTTCTGCTGATGGCCTTGGAGGGGTCAGCAAGGGACAGTGAACCCAGGCTGTGACCCATGGACAGTGGGACCATGGTGAGGCAGAGACTGCCCCTTTGCTTTGCATTTCCCAAAACCTGCCCCAAGGGACCCTGAGCCTTAACAGGGATAATTGTAATAACCAGACTCCTGTTCATTCACACCCTGCATGATTTTGTTCTCTCAGTTGGTGATGGTGATCTTTAATTGCCTGAACAGAGCTGAGACATGGGCCCAAGTTCTCTTTGGGCAGCATCTTCTCCCTGCTGAGAGTTCAAAGAACAGAAAAGAGCATTTTGGTCCCAGGACTTTAATCAGGAGTTTTAAACCCAAACCAAGAGCTAAAAGGAGCTTGAATGTGGATACACTATTCCATCTGTCTCCAAACACCAAGTACACAGTCTGATTGCAGGATGATTTCACAGTGCAAGTTTGGCATCTTCATTAAGAGCACTGCCTCATACTATACTAAAAATACAGTAAAAATGAATGGTAAAGGTAAAAGTGAATTATACTTCTTATACAAACCTCTTCTATGCTCATTTTATATCACTCTATGAGATGTTCAAGCCAACATTCTGCTGAGCTTCATCTGACAGAGACAGGAAAACAGAGCTGCTGCCTCAAATCACCCATGACCTAGCAAAGAGAAAATGATACGAGAAATACGACCTCTCCCTGAGCTCCCTGTGACTTGAGTCATTGTTTATCACAAGGGATTGATTTGAAAATGGGAGGAAATATGTCTCCATTAAATTGTCTTCCCACACCAAACACATGCTGCAAAAATTATAGCCCTGGTTAAAGAAGGAGGCACACAAAAAGCTGCATTGCTTTGTGACAGTTATTCTGCAGAAAATGAAGTTAGGGATAATATTTAATATTCTGAACTGCCATAAGTCACAGCAGAAATGCCCAGATACTGAACACAGCAACACTGCCAGGATCAACACAAAAGCAGCCCAACCTCCTCACAGCATCAGCTCTGATGAGTAAGGTAAAAAAGCCAAATACTTATATTTCTTATTTAGAAAAACATTTGTTTGCCTGCAAAGAGATTGCTCTATTTTATACCAGAAAAATCCACTACACTGGGGATCTGAAAGCCAGATAAAATCAGCATCTAGGAATATAAATAAGAAAAAGCAGAGAGAGAGGTGATAAGCTCTTTTGTCATTCATCTTGATAAACATGAATTATATTTTTTTCAAGACATTTAATTCAATTTTGTGAAAGGTAGTGTGTAGGCTGGTAAGCTACACTTTTCAATATGAATTTAGATTTTAGTATAATTAAAAGATAACAGAAATTTCAGATGTAATAAAATTTAATTAGTACAAAACAAATCCAAGCAGCACTGTGAAACCCATAAAATTGGAAATTCTTCTCTGTCATCTGCAATATAATTTACACCAGCATTTGAGCACATACAGCCTTGGCTTTTTTGCAAGATCTCTGTAAAATACAGACCTGGAGACATACAGGGTTTTATATGCAGGGGTAGTTTATCAAACCACTTATATCCAGGAAATGGGAATATTTAAGAAATTTATAGCTACACCCAAAAGCCTCCTTCTTCTCATTGTGTGGTTCCTTTTAAAATAACTAACTGATCCTTCATGAAAAGAACTGTACACCTGAAAATGCTGCTACAGCTACATAAATAAAAAAAACTCTGCTCTTTTTATAGAAAATTTAGAGAAAATTTGACAAAATGAACTTCAGATAGAACTGGTTTGGGTGAAAATGACTGCACATGGAATAGAGGAAAATTCAGGATCTGTGAGATTTATCTGAAAAGAGCCACTTGCAGGAATTTCTGAGTGCAAAATGAGCAACTGCATTTAGGAGTCATAGACTTGCAGACCTTGGTATCTGTAGGAGTCTCTGCAAGAAAGTCTGCAGGAAAAACACTAGACTTTATTTTAACTCCTCTGTTTCCTCCACAGATAATGTGGTTTATGAAAGCTTTAGCAAAGCTCATTTAACTGCCATTATGTTTTCACCCAAACACAGAACAGAACTGGAGGGAAGAAAGCTTGATGCTTTTTTGCAAAGGATAACCAAAATCCTTTGTCACTTAATTTCTCTCTTTCCTGGTAAAGAACCCTTGATAAGCAGAGCTTGAATCCCTCCTGCTCTCTCCCTTTCCCCTCAGAAGCTGCACCAGCAGAACTCTCAACCCATTTCTTAGAGATTCATTTCCACCACAGAAACTCAGCTGCAGCATCAGAACACACTGACCACGGGCTGCAAATAATGTCATATCTATATCTGTTCATCATATATATGTATATTCAGGAGCCAGATATCCACTTAGCAGAGACAGAATAAAGCCAGTAACTTTGTTTGGGCTGGAAGGGAACTTAGAGACCATCTAGTTTCAGCTCCCCTGCCGCTGATAGTGTCACCTTCCATGAGAAGAGGTTGCTGAAAACCCCATCCAGCCTGGCCTTGAGCACTTCCAGGGATGGGGCAGCCACAACTTCTCTGGACAATCTTTTCCAGTGCCTCACAGTAAACATGACTCTTGGTCTCTCCTGACCTTGTTCTGCTTTATATGAAGAATCTCCTCCCCTGATGTGGCAGCAGGGAGCAGCTCCGTGAGCCAGCACACAAACTTGTGACTGCTCTGGCCATGGGCTCCTGCCCTCAGCTGTGCTGGGTGCAGAGCCTGCAGGCAAACGTTCTCCAAACCGACCAAAACAGAAAATAAACAGATCTCAGGTCTCTGCCAAACCCATCCCTCAGGTGCAGATCCCCAGCCTGGGGCAGCCCAGGAAGGCACCACGGCAGCAGAGCACACGAGCAGGCAGTCAGGGGCTGAGTGTTGAGCAAAGGCAGGACTTTGAGGGATGGTATCAGTGGCTCCTGTTTTATTTTCTAGTCAGCTACCCTCAAAACCAGTTTGCCTTTAAGAACAATAAAACCATCTTTATTTATTCTGATAGCAGTTCCCAGGTTGCTGGAGCTTTCCCACTGCACAGTTCTAGTCTCCTTCACTAGCACAGTTCTGCAGATGTATTCAACTGCAGGCTGCTCCCATAAAGCAAACCCTTGGATTGGAAAACCTTGAGCCATTGCCTGCCCAGTTCTCTTTCCAGATTTTCTTCAGCCTCTGTTATCTCGTCTCTTGTGGTTTTAAAGGCTCCTGCAGATTTATAATACAAATTCAGGGTTGAGTCTTGGCAGCAGATGCCTGAATAACTCAGGACTACAAAGGTCCCTATAGATACAGGTCAGAGGAGCTGAAGCCAGACCTTGCATTTCTGTTATCTCTCTGGTTATACTGCAATGACTGCAGCAGCAAATTCAACAGTATTAGTGGGGAGGTGGGGGGGGAGGGTTTATCCTAATTCAAGTATACAGCAGGAATAAAATTCCCATTTTGGGTGACAGTGGGATAAAACTACTTCAAACAGCACTAGAGACAGGTACGTGGATCTTGTTGGTGTCCCTGCCTGTGGCAGAGGTCTGGAAGTAGATGATCATTAAGGTCCCTTCCAACCCAAACTACTGTGATCCTATGGTTTCAAACCATCCCATCATTTTGTCCTCTAACTTGCAATGACAAATCCTTAGTGTCAACAACAGCAGTACAGGGCACATTCCCAAAAAAATCCAATTTAACCAAATATTTGCCAGAAAGGCAGGATATTATGCATTTTGTGAGTCTGTTTGGAAATTCTCTCTGCCAAAGAACCATTCCAAAGTACACAAAAACAGCTGTATTTGGAACTACCTTACCCAGGAATTTGTGTGGCATTTTCATAACAAATTTGGTGCATTGAAAGCCAAGACACTTCAGACACTTCACCTCTTTTACTGTCACAGATCAGATTAGGTGGGTTGCTGCTGGTGAACTCGCTATTGTGATAACCATACTAGCTTTGGAGTGTTCCAGCAATCTTGCATTCAGCACAATTAGGAAATAAACAAGTCCTTCCACTTCACCCCGTTTTAATGATACAGATTTCTGCTCTTTTCCTCTTAACAAAAGGAACTTTTGACCACCACAATGCCATCCATATCACTGATGTGATGGTGAAGCTGATGCATCAGTCCTAAGAGGCTGGTGGGGACCACAGTAATTAAGACCTCACTTCTGTCCTATTTTTATCCAGCTCTTCACTCCCTATGCTGTGGTACTATTGTTTCAGGTATCAGCAGCACTGGTGCTCAGCAAGCCAAGAAAACTGAGGCATTAAACAGAGTTAAAACCTCTTTCAGATAAACCTATTGACTTAGTTACAGCCTCACTGCAGCTCTTGGCCATCCACAGGGCACTCACAGCAGCCTTGCAGCTGTGTCCTTTGTGTCACCAACCTAAAGGAGAGGAGCAGGTTGGTTCTGCTGGTGAAGTGAAGAATATAACCTTGGTCAGTTTGAAATTGAATCAAACACCTGGTTTAGAACAGTTTTGGTTTCGGTTTTTTTCCCCCAAAGTTTAAACATAGGCAAAATATCTCACAATGGCATACAATTAGATAAAATCTGCAAATAGTTCAGCAAAAGAAGACTGCTTCATTTGAACTTTTTCAACAGGCAAACGACACTACTTGTCAAATAAAGTCATTTAAATAAAGTGTCTCAGCTCCAGTCTGCAGTTTTAACAGGCTTGTTTGCATCAGGAAAGAAATGGGGTGACCCTTCAGCCTGAAGTTTTAAAAACTACGATTCTTTCAGGGATGATCATAAACCATAACATCCTTCTGTAAATACATACTTTGATATTAGTGTAAGTATTTTTTTCCTTTTCTTAGATAAAAATTCTTCATCAATTTTCTGTTTACTTCTGGTTTATATCTGATGCAGGAAAATATCAACTCCATTTCTCTAGAAAATACCACTTATCTGTACTCTTTGAAGCAAGTGATAAAAACAGATTAGAGCTTGGTGCAGGCATGAATCTTTCTGCCATCCTATTCCTTGCACAGAACTGCAGATTGATTTGCAAATTTTTTAATCAACTGAGTGTGAAATCTCAAGATAAATTCGAGCAGCAGAACACAGAAAATTAATTTTTTGTCCTACTGTCTGTGTTTATCCCAAGGAAGAGCTGCCAAAAGCCAGGCCTGTGGAGGACACATGTGAGAGGTATGCAGCACAGCAGAAAATATGTAGGGCATGGCTGCTGGATCTCTTCCTCAATATCTGGCCAGGAAGCTGCAAAAACTACTCCAGTCTTCAGAGTTTGGGATGACAGGCTGCAAAAGTGAAATTCTACCTATTTCAGAATAAATAAAATATGATCAAAGGAAGACCTTCAAGTGATTTTTGTGTCCCAGGGCTCACAGCACACTAAAATGAAACCTCCTATATTCCTAAGCACAAACAGTCTACTGAACTTTTCCTAAAATTTTTTTTCAGCCATAAATCCCAAGGCAGGGAGCTTTGCAGAGAGAAATCACAGCTAAAACATAGACCAGATAATTCATGTACTTGATGCTGTCCCATCCACTGCTCTGTCTCACCTGAGGATGCTAAAAATACCCAAAGGGCATCAAACACAACACTAGCAAGAGCCCACAAACATCTTGGCCAATAAAATATTTGTGTGGTTTGCTCCAAAACCCACCAGACAAGCTGGTTGCCCTTGGCTCTGCCCAAGGCAGGCAGCAGCCCAGGCTCACTGCAGATTTGCTGCTGTTTGTGGCAGGTGAGGGCTGAACTGAGCTCAAAGCAAGAGCATCCCCCTGAGAGGAATACCCAAAACAGGACATTCTACCTCACAGAGGAGCAGCCCCAGTCCCTGCCTGTTCTGGGGAGGAGGAAGAACAGCCCCATCCCAGTGGGAAAGCCTCCTGTGCTCCCTGCCACACACCCTGCCATCCCCTCACCTCGCTGCTATGGCACTCCAAATCTGGAATGCTGCATGCTTTCCTCTCTGGCCATGGCATGAGACACCCTTCATCAGCCTGACAGCCCAGAGAGGGGATGTTTTAGTAGAGGTTCCCAGGGCTGAGCTCTCAGGGGCAGAGCACAGCTCTGCCAGGGCTCAGCTCACACGGTGAGTGGGGTTTAACCGAACCATGGGGATGGATTTTCATTCCAACATCACTCAGGACACCACACACACACAGTTAAATACATGCAGAAAACTCTGTGCTGAAAATGGCCTTTCTCACCTCCTCACTCAGTGGCAGCAAATATAAAAGAATCACTGTTGCCAACAGACCATCAACTGCAACTCAGGCTCACAAACACATTTCTAGGTTTTCAGCACTGAGTATCTGCTCCAAACACATAAGAAAGCATTGTTTGCAATCACAAATCAATACATTTCTAAAGATTGAAAACTTTGTGTCTAATTTTAAAATATTATTTGGATTTTAAAATTTTAAATTTTCTTTGTTCAAAATAAAAAATTGCATTATTCTAATAATTTTCATCTCAGGTACCTTCCTTTTTGAAAAAAGTGTGTGTCACGCTCAAATGATCTGTAAAACTAAGAACTGCTCTTCTAGAGTTCTTAATTCAGTGACTTTTCAACCTCTTCATAACAGATAACTAAGATCCATTTACAGAAATCCCAGCACCCTGTGCAAATCTTGAATAGTTTGTAGAGAACTACATCAGCACCAGGCAGCAGGTGTTAGGCAGGGATTACATGCCAGGGAAGACAGTCACTTAAATAAAACTCTTTTAGCAGGCAGGTACTAAACCCTCCAATCCTTTCTGCATTACATTCTCAGAGGTGCAACTCCATCCAGAGCTGCTAAAACAAGTAATACCAGTTAATATTTCTGTGCAGAAAATAAAGCTATACTAAATCTCTGTCTACAGCAGCCTAATAGGTTTTAAAGATATAAATTGTTATAGTATGACTATGCTTCATACATATTTGGGTTGAGTTTTATTTCCCATTATTTCTCCACCAGCATGGTCTGCTAAAAATATCAAATTGAGTGCAGGGCAGAGTTCACAAAATCACACTAGGAAGTTAAAAAAATATGGTAAAAAAGTAAAGATTAAATATGACATCAAAATGCCATGAAGCTCAGCTGGAGTCTGCAGATACTATGGCAGACTTCCAAAATACAGTGACAAAATCCTGTTCATCAATGTAGCCTCAGCCCCATACTCAGATGAGTGCTTCAGATCTGCTTCCTGCTTTGACCATTCACACAGCTCCTCATCCTGGACAGCCCCAGCTCAGCTTTGCTAATCTTGCTACCTTCCTGAGTGCATTCAACCAAACCCATTCAAAAGTTTAAAGGGTGTCTCCCTGAGCTGCCATTTTAGGAATATCACACAGACATATTTGCAAATTTTCACTTGTTGCTTCCAAACCTAATGGCACTTTCATGCCATCACAGTCCCACTTGTGTATTTTGCTGCTGAACCATAATAAATTATAATGATTATAATGTTATAATGATTTTAATTGACTGTGCAAAGTATTTAAAGAATTAGTGAGAGAAAGTTCTGGAGAACGAAAAGGATACCTTCAAAAGTCAGTTCCCCTTTTCTTAAAATAATTTATACTCTTTGAAGTTAAGAAAATAAGGATCTTGGCTGTGAATTGATGTTTTATAGTCTTTGCTGTTTGCAATACAATTAACCATTTTTTATTGCTGAAAACTTCAGAAAACTGTCTTGCAGGAGAATTGATGCCACAGATAAAAAGGACTTTGGTGTTTCCTCCTGGAGCCACGTAACTATGCTTGATTCTCATCTTTGTGGTTTAGAAAACCTACTTGTTGCCCATGATGTGAGCATATATTGCTGATTCTAAACTCAAATAAACTCAAATATAAAAAAATCCATTAAAGTAAAGACTTTTTAATATTTTACAACTTTTTTCAGGTTGGGGACATTCATGTTGGCTGGCTGGACATGCAAATGCTGAGTGTCTGACAGCATGTGGAACAATGACCACTTTGGCCAATTTTAGTCACATCATGGGAATCATCTGCCTTGAAATGAAGCAGAATCTAACAGAACAGAAAGTTATGCTTTTTCCACAGTGCTACCAGATTTAGATTTTAATTAGCTCCAGCCTATTCATTAACACCTCTTTTTTCTTTGCTCTTCAGCATTTCAGTGTAGGAGTTTTAATCAGCTTATCAAGTGGGACAAAGATGATTTTTTGCTGATGATTTTTTGCATCAGACAGAAAGAGACAATGTGGATACCTTGGGAGGGTCTCTGGCAGGGTGATAGGGTAGGAGGCATTTCTGCATTTGACACACAGACCCACCTGAGAGCATTTCCTCCTGAAGCACTTGGCAGGGGGACACATCAGAGAAGGGAAAGAGGGCATAGAAGAAAGGAACAGAAATGTGGCACTGAATTCACACACTGCACAGATACACAGCTTCCCTACCAGCTTTCCAGAACTACCCACTGCACTCCTGGTTTTCAGTAGCAGCAGGCAACATTACATGGGAGCTCTCCACACCAAAGACAAGGCTGTGCTTCCCATGCAGGATGCAGAACAACTTTCCAGCAGCTTTCTGGGCAATTAAAGATAAAAGTTCAGTCAAGTCTGCAAATCTACAGAAAATTAATTCCTTTGAGGCTTGGTGCTCTTCAGACACAGCCCAGCACAAAGACAGGGCAAAGCTGAACACCTCCTGGCTCATCTCCCTCCATTCATCCACAGCTGACCTCCTGCTGACTCAAACCCTGGCAAGAGCCCTGGCAGCAACCCAGGGAAGGGCTAAGTCAGTTCTAGAACATCAACACTCTGTTCTGCAGATACCATGTAGGTACCAGGCACTGGCAGCTAGAAGATCTCTCTGATCTTGTTATAACTCCTTAAAAATGCCACTTTCATGGGTGCAGCTTTTTTTTTTAATTATTAATAAGAAGATACATATTGCTTATAGCAAAGTCATTGGTGGCCTATTTTATTTAAAAATAAAAAGGCAAAATTAAGTCACAGTCATTGTCTTCTGTCTCACTTAGAGCAAAGATAAGCCTGCAGCAAAATTACTTCATACACAGCGTTGTTCTGTAACCTCTGGAGCTAGGAGCTCTACTTCTAAATATTAATAAGATATCCCAAACCACAGAAGACTTTAATCCATTTTCATTTGGTTTAAGTATCCTTTCCTATCCCCAACGCTGCAGTCCCTGTCCTGAGCCTGCTCCCCACATCACCCATTCACAGACAGCCTCACACAGCCTTGGAAGCCCTGAAGCCCCAGGCCCAGGTGTGACAGACACAGCAGCACAATGAGCTGTCAGAGGCTGTCTGTGCTGTTGTAGTAATAGAGCCTAGAACTGCTAATGTGACTAAACACAGTGAAATTAATTCTTCCTGAGCCTGACCTGTGCCTCAGCAGTACAGGTGAACTGCTGGCAGATAGGGACAACCTTTTCTCACAGCTGTAATTAGCACGATAGCTTCATAATTACATGGGAATTTAGATGTGTTTGGAGAAGGAGATAAAAAGCCTGTTGGGATCCTGGTGGTTGTACTCGTTACCTAGAGAAATGTTAGCATCTAGATCAGGGCTGGGCACAGACAGCCTGAGCATTCCTGAGTTGCTCCAAAGCATATGTTTCCAAAGGCAGCACCACAGCTTCCCCCTACCCACTGCATGAAAAAAAGTAAATCCACTCTGGGGACAACATTTTCTTTTTCTGCAGAGCAATAAGTCTCAAAGGAGTCTCATTCCCCTCCAGTATAAAACACCAGTGCCATCATTCACATCAGAGCAAGTAAAAGTTGCACGACATTCCCCAAATGCAATTTTTGACCATTTTGTCAAGGTAAAACATGCTAAGGCTGTAATTGCTAAATAGTCCCAGATAATTCAAGAAAGCACTTTTCTGGGACTGACTTTTGAAGCCAGGGGACCATTAGGTATCTGGTTACAGGATCATGGCAAGGAGATGAGAGATATATATCCTCACAGTGAACATTTTAAATGTATTTCTAAACCATGCTCAGAACAGGGATACACAAATTCCTCTGGGAGTTTGGTGAAACCCAAGAGGAAACCTTTCCATCTCCCTGCTGTATGCACATGTCAGGTGTCAGAGAAGTGAAGACATCAAACTGGCTCACTGGAGTTGCTATAAAAAGCCAAAAACCCCAGGGAATATTCCCAAGTGGGATGTGATATCCAGTATTACTTCAGTGTCATACACCATTCACTCCCTCCTGTTTGAAACATTTTTTAAGATAAAAGACTATAAAAGGAAGGAACAGGGAACACAAGCATTTCAACCCCAAAAGTCACCTGTGGCCATGCTATCCATGAAGCATTGCCCCCAAACTCTACATGGTTTCCATTCCAGGCTCTCCAGTGCCTTGACTCACAACCAGGTGAGCCCAGAAGCCGAAGCCTCATTCTTAATGATCCCTTAAATCAGGTTTAAATCAGCTGAGCTCAGCCAGTCCCTGCATAGAGAAGGGTCTTCATAGAGCAGCTTTGCACAGTGAGCAAATTGCAGGGTGTCCAACCTCTGCAGAGACCCCTGGGGCAGACATTTATTGAGGAACACAGGATGGGAGACAGAAAGAGGTGGTTGTATCCCATGTGTCAATGCAGTTCAATATGTTTACCTGCAAAAGTCCTAACTAGTTTGGAGGTAGGAGCCTGGTTCTGCAAAGTATTTTTTCTTTTTTTTTCCTAAGCCAAGCCTGACCCTGGAGGATAGCTACAGTCTTTACCAGACACATATGAGATTAAAAACACCCTTGACAGGTAAGCTCATCTGATGACATCTTTGAAGCACTTGAGCATTTTCTGTCATTTTTCCCTTCATTTGCATGTAAAGTTGGATTGGCAGTTTGAAGCTTGCTATTAATTTAGCTCCACTTTTAAACCTCAGGGACTATAATGTATAGCAAAGCAAAATTTAAGCATTTGAAACCTGTAAGAAGACATGAGGACAGAGGAAGGGGCAAGCAATGCTCCAGCAGAGTGACCAGCAGTTCAGGTATGGCACTGTAACACCCAATGGGGACACCTAATCCCAGGTTAAAAATAACCCTGTTTCAGAATGACATCTCCTCTTTCAAGAATAATTACCCCTTTCCTGATATGCCACTCAATTCTCTGCTCCAGAAAAATTGAAACTTTGTAGTGATTATTATTGGAAAGATTTATTTCAAAGATGCAAATACAACAATTAAAAAGGGTATAGAGTTAAAAATAAGCTTGCTGCATTTTTTCCATGCATATAACCCCCCTTTCTAACACTTTGCAAGGCTTCTGACAACATCAACCTTTTAATTTTTGTTGCGCGTAGAGCAATCTTTTAAAATGTAATGACTACATAAGCTCTGTAGTTCTGAAATCCTCCTTTCTCAGTGCACACCTTTAGGAGACACTAGACTTCTTTGAGTCCTCTCTGCTGGTTGTTAAACACCCCAGTGGCCACAGCTGCCCAGTGATCAGCTGTCCCTTCCAACCATGGGTCCATTTCTGAGGCCACAGGGCCCCAAGATGCTCAGGAGCAGTTTGGGACACATTTGATTTTCTTCCCTCATGGTAAAGCTTCAGCAGACCACATAGTGTTTTATATATTTTATAAAAATAAATAAATAAATAAATTTATATTTCAAGAAATCCACCTAAGCTGTTCTCTACTCAAGCACATAGAAATCTATTAGGAGCGTTAAAAATTCTTGGGTTTTTTCCCTAATAAGATCCTTGCATTAAGAATCATTTCTTCCCATCTCATCTCTCTCCTTCCCTACTCCCACAAAATATTACCTGACTGTTAGCCCACAAAAAAGCAAAGCATAACCAGGGGACACCTGTCTACAAATAAGCTAATCCATCAGGCTATGGCCCCAAGCTGGGTTTGCAATGAGCCAGCCAACCACTCCCCACTGTAATAGGCAGCAGTGAAATGTGAATCCCATTGTGGGATGGTCCAAAAGGGTTGGACGCTGCTGACATAGTCCAGGGGGCCCTTTTAAGCACAAAGGGAGTGATGGTTTTCACCCCATGGGGGTACAAACACTGACTGCAGCACACACAGCTGTTGGCAGCTGGACCCTGAACACACGGGCTGGTCATTCCTGAGAGAAGGCATTTGGCCAGGTGGGGACACAGCTCAGGCTGCACCCACTGGGGTCCTGGGTGGGCAGTGAGGGGTCACTGCTGCAGGCACACACCAGCACACAGCCATGGCAGCCTGCAGCACCTGTAAAGATGAAGGAAAAGCGAGACAAAGAGAAGCCAAGCCAGGAGCTGCAGTCAATTTTAAAAAAAAAGTGTCAGGTTGTTCTGCAGCCTAAGAAAGCAGTAGCTAGATTTCCCCCTTGATAAACAAAGCAGCTGCTCTGCCCAACTCAGAGCCAGGACTATAAACAATTCTCCTACATGGCATGCTGATTTTTTTTTCCTAATTGCTGGCGTCAGAGTTTTATTCCATAATATTTATATGAATTATAATAGTTACAGCAAAGAAGATTATATTACTTCAGAGTAATGGCACACCTGATTCAGAGCAATGACTAAGTCTGATCATCAATGGATGATCATCAGTCAAAAGGATCCAGGCATCTCAGGGCCACATAGTTCTTCCCTTTTAGCAATTTTTCCTGTGCAGCACTGCTTGTAAAGTTGGCTTGGGCACTTCAGGTATTTATGCAGCCTCATGGGCCTATTTTGTAGCCAAGACCAAGCTCTTCACTGCTGCTGGCTTTGCACAGGGCTGGTTGCCTTTGCCCAACTCACCTCACTGAAAACAGTAACCTCCTCAGGAACTACTGGCTCCACCAACTCAATCTGCAGGCATGACATAAATAAATTAATTATTTCAATGTGTAAGCTCAAGTAAAAAGATAATCTCCAGACCATCTTGTCCTGAGGAACTGGCTCTATTTTATCTTGCTTCACTCATACCTCATGGCACCTTTACTTTCTGTACAGGCATCCTGAAGACAAGTGCACAGAATGCTTGAATTATAGATCCTGCCATCTGTTCAATAATTGATCTCAGATGCATCTGTGCTGAAGATTAGAGATGAAAATGCAGGATAATTCCCCCTTCTGAAATATTATCATGTGGATAAACCTTTTGTCACTTATATCCATTCAGTCCCCTCAGAACATATTCTACATAATTCTAGGAAGAGGGCAAGAAGTGTTGGTCTAATGAAGGATATGAGCCAAAATCACACTCCTTAGCCAAAGAAACCAATACTTTAGAAAGAGCTGCATGGAAATTCAGCTATCAATACTTTCTTGAGCTGCCTTGGAAACAAGTGTCAGGAAAAAGAGCTCTTTAGTAATTCATGAGGTCAGAAATACAGACAACCTAGGAAAATTGCTAACCATGCTCAATGTAGAGAAAGAAAAGCATGGAATGCTACAAAACTGAGCTTCAGCAGTCTTCTAAACACAAATATGAAATCTCTTTCTGAATCAAATGGCTATGCTAGTATCATCAGACTTGCCAGACTGCTGAGAGTACCAAGTCCAAGAGAGAGGGTACTCCATGCCTATTTTCTTCCTATGCATCAAAAAGATGGCTTAAATTAACTCTTCCATCCTCCCAACCATGATTATAAAATAAATCTTCTGTAAACAGGGCTAAACTGGGCTAAACCATGTTTATCCTCCTGCTTTCAAGGTGTCTCTGACCCAAGCTCTCCATGTTGACACTTGTCACACACATTTACTCATTGCTGAGTCACCCTTCCAGAGCTGCACTCCAGTGCTCCAGGAAGGCTGGGTTGGAGTAAGCCTGCCCTTGTTGGATTTACAGCAGATGGACAAACACGAATGTGAACCTCTTGTATGTAAATCCTATGTCTCATTTGATGTTCATGACAACAGTCAGAACTCTGCCTGGAGCTAATGCTTAACCTCAGAGACGCTGTCACATATGGCAGAGCCCATTACAACTGCTGAGTGTCATTTGTTTCAATATTTGCCAAAGGCTTAGTCCTATCATTTACACAGTTTTATAAACAGCTATAGGATACTCTGCAAGTAGCATTTTAACCAAGTCAATTTTCTGAAGCCTCTTTATCCAGTAAATGAGATTTTCCTGTTAATTATATAAAACTTTGCTTCAAAAGTGTTCACTAGCAAAGAATATCCACTTGAATACTTCTAATTTTAAAAAAACCAACCAACCAAAAAAAAAAATCCACTGTTTTTTCCTGCTAGTGCTGTTGCTGCAAGTCAGGAAAATAGCAAGAGAAGTGCTGACACCTACAGGACATTTGTGTGTCTAGAAACCCGTTCTGCTTAAGTCTTACATCACTCACTGTGGTAGTTAAACACGCAGATGGCTTCAGAGTACAACAGCTACTCGATCAGAATTAATTTACAAATGACTGGAGTAATACTTCATACACTTTTTCAACTTTTTTAAAATATATCTTGTGAACATACAATCCAGGCAAATTAATGCGGATTGTTTGAAGCTCAGAAAGAAAAAAGAAGCTATCAGAGTACTTTCCAGTTCCATTTCTGCTCCCCACTTCCCACTCTACTCACAACCTTGGCACTTCTCATTTCTGCATCTAGCTTCTTTCCCTTCTCATTTTGGCAGGGAAGGGTACTTGAACACTGGTAATTAAGAGATGCATTTCTATTTCTTTATTCTCTTAAGAGCAAGCTCTAAGAAGTCAGAAAGATGCTTCCCCCACTTCTCACAACACTTTTTCTAGACTATTTTTCTTTCCCCTTCATCATTAGTTTCTTCTCACTTCCATTTTTTCCCAGTTGAATATAATATTAAAGCTGACACAAACTAATACCTCCATCACCCTGGTTCAGCGTGATACTATCGATTCACTTCTGTGCAGCTCTGCAGAATCAAGGACAAAGGAATGTGCAGCCCTGAAGCCCTAAAGCCTGTGTAGCTGAGAGCAGAGACTCAGGCTGGCATCACCCGAGGCCATTGTGCCACCCCTGAGCTCAGCACCTCACTGCAGATCCACAAGGACTCTGTTCCCAGGCCCAGCTCCATTCCTACACTCTGCCCAGCCCCAACCTGCCTTCACCAGGAGGACCATTTCCAAAAGGCATCTTTTGTACCAAGTAGCTCCTAAGAAAGCAATCTTGATTATCAAAGTCACCCAAAGCCTTTTCCAAGAAGCATTAAGAAGCTTGGCTTTGTTCCAGGGGATTGGGGGAAGGATTAACGTTAACTTCAAGTGCTGCACAGTAAAACCAAATACATTTCTTTGTGGTCCAAAAGGAGCCTTGAGGTCTATCACAATGACAAAGACAAGATTTGGGAGTGTTCAAGTGGAACAAATGGTGAAGAGGAAAAACATATAAAAGGGTAGTTTTACACATTCTCAAGAAAATCCAGAATAAAGGAAGGTTTAAACACAGGAGGAGGTTATTTGGTTTCTTTCACCATCCAGGTCTGTATTTTTCATATTGACATCAGATTCATTGCAGTTACACAGCTAAAATGAATTCCCAGCCTGCATTACCTTTCATAAACAATTTCTGTCTCATTTCTTTCAAGCTCCTAGTCAAAAACATCTTTAGCCAAAGCACACAGGTAAGACATCACATGCACAAGTCTCTTCAAACACCCAGCATCCAAAACTACAGGTTTAGGTGTGGCTGGAGGAGATGCAGCATACACAATGCTCTTGTCCTTCCCCTTCTCCTCAGAAGTTAAGTTCGTGGCATGGGGAAGACTACACCAGAACAGATGATTTCCACTGGTGAAACTGCATCTCTGCAGAACTCCACATGTACTGGGAAAAGACACTTAATGACACTTGGTGGGCTTGAGCACTACGGTGACAGAGGGACATTATTCTGTGCCCAAGAATAAAACTACTGCATGAGAAGGATGCTGCACATGGTTTGACCTACACCACAGTTTATTTGTAAACATTTGTTACATGTGTCAATAATTTAATTGAACACAGACTTTGTACAATTCAATGTATAATATAAACAATGTCACACTTGAAGAGCACAACTGTGTTCAGTTACAGTTGTACTTAAAACTTCCAAAATACAAACCATTTGAAACACTGAACAAGAAAGTAAGGGAAAATTTTAGAACAATGAAGGAAAAAAGTGCAATAAATCATGATCAAAAAAAACCTGAAAACAAACATAACACACTTCTTAGCTGGCTCCTGAACATCTTTAGGTATATCCATCTAGCTTCAATACTACTTGTGCCAGAGCACAATGCCAAGCTGTCTTCTGCAAGCTAAAAACCTTGCTGAAACAGAAACTTAACACAGCTTTACAATGTGTAATGCATGAGATTTTCCCCACAGTCAATAAAACTACCTGAAGAAAAAAATTTGATTTAATTTGTCTTTATTTGCAATACCATATAAAATAGATTCTTTTGGTATGAAGAACTTTGAGACCTGTTGGGTTTTTACATCATATTTAAAACAAAAGTCACATAGTTTGAAGCCTCTTGACCATCCCAAGCACTGGTGCTGTAGCAGAGTTTCAGTAATTTCAACAGACTTCTTTGGTTGCAATTTATTCAGTAAACTTCAGATATGCAGATTTGAATACTTAAGCTCCTAAACGAGTGTTGAAGCTCCTAAATTAGAGTGCTTTGAGTTCTAAAAAACTGCAACACATCTGGAATTTTTACCATTAACTGTAAGAGTTATGGATATTAACTAACTCTGAAGGGCAGGCTACTTTTATTGAGAAACTTTACTTTAGACAACCTAATAACAAAGGATAATATCCTTCACTTAGCAACACTGAAGAATAGGTAGTGAGAACAGTAAGTTTTCATCTGTTTTCAAACTTTCATACAACTTGCACTATCATCACTTTACATACTAGTACAGATAGTGCATGGCAAAATTTAATGCAATACAGCAAACTAGCTCACCTACTGCAGCTCACAGGTGCACTTAAAGTAACATCTATAGCCCTGGAAGTGTAAGCCATCACTACTGCTTAATTCCTCTGCAGTGCCAGATATTGGCTTCATCTCCATGTAAAAGTTCTCACAGTAAAGGTTTTCTCAGCCATTTCTAGCAGACTGACATCCAATTCCTCTTCAATTTACTTTGAAGGAAATAA
Source organism: Oenanthe melanoleuca (assembly GCF_029582105.1). Lineage (NCBI taxonomy): Eukaryota > Metazoa > Chordata > Aves > Passeriformes > Muscicapidae > Oenanthe > Oenanthe melanoleuca. The sequence continues at coordinate 11,813,856 of NC_079335.1, forward strand.
GGCAACTTAAAAACCACTATGGAGAATATGCATGTCCAGTACAAAAAGTCACAGTAGTGTAAATGATCAACTTTATATGGGTAATGTAATTGTGATTTATGCAGTATGCTAAGTTCAGCTGTTGCTGGCAAAATTCCAGAACCAAACTGATCTAAGAAAGCAGCACTGAGCAAACTGAAGTATGACTGACTTCCAGTTTCTTAGAGCACAAGTCCTATGCTTACACTTCAGAAATGTACACATAAAGCCAGTGAAAAAGAATGGGATCTTCACAGTTGTAAATTAAGCCACTGCATTATCCTATACATTTGTACGTTTGTCCTTTTGAAGCTTTTGACATGTTTTTTCAATGCAGAACAGGATACAAACCTAAATGTTGCCATTTTTCTCCTTACTGCTGTTCAACACCATCTGTGCCACAGATTCTTGACCCACTGTGTATTGCAGGATAGTAATGACAGGGTGATTAAGTCTCATTTTCAGTTATGACTACTTAAAACAAGGCAGTTCTAGTAAAGAAGGGAGCTAGCAGAGCAATCTTAAACTACACTGCTCATCCTCCTTGTGTGCTAAACAGAACAGACTTCTTTAAGCTGGCAAAAAGTTGTTAATACCTAATATAAGCAAAGTAAAGTCATGCTACATAAAGTTATCCCCTACAAATAGAGCCAGAACACAATTTTAGATGAAAAAGCTTACTGTGAATTTTTTTCATGATCAACAGCTAATAGTTCAAGGAACACAGATTCACTGAAATATCTGTCTTCACATCCTCTGCTGTTATCTTCCTTTGCTAACAACTGATGTGAAAAATCAAGAGCTCTGTTCTTTCAAACATTAATCAACTGGACAGAACTAGTTATCTACCTTCAACTCAATTTATGACAACAGGAGTTTGCCCACAGGAATCATCACCAGCTTCAAATTACAGCAAAAGACTCCCAGTGAGATCAAATCTCAGACACTCCTGGTTTCATATCAAGAGCAGGATGAATCCATTATCATTAAGAACTCTTCAAACACACATAACCACCTCAGATCTTCCACAATTCCATACCTCCACCAAATACTGACAGAGATGGAAGTGCACCACTCATCTTCAAAGTGGCCTTAGGTTATCAGCAGGACACTGAGTCTGCACTAACTCAGCCTCTTCCTTCCATTGTACTCATTTGTCAAGGCCCCACCATTAAGCTGAACTACAGAATTCAACAATCTTTAATGCCCCATATCATCATGATACTTTTATTTAATCAGTTGGTATCACTGAGCTTTCAGAGGAAGAGCCAAATCTCTTACCTTTATACAGAAAGTAATACAGTATAAAACTAAACAGAATTTATGTCTGAGTAAGGAACATAGAAAACTACTATTGCAATTTTGTGGTGACAGCATAGAAATTTAACAATCATCAGAAAGCCTAGAAAGGGCATGTTCAGTTATAAAAGAAAGATTGTCTCAAGATAAAAATAGTGCTGACAGCTAAAAAGCTCTCTGTTGCAGCAAGATACGCAGTAATGAGTAACAAGTTCTAGACAGTTTAAGTACTTCCCCAATACTGCAACACAACACATTTTTGTAACACTACTCTTACACGGGTTATGCTGCAGCAGCAGTACACTTCTTAGTGGTTGGCACTAGGAATTAACCGTAATAGAAGAAAGGCATTTAGTGAACAATGCAAGAACCTCTATTTGACCTTTTCCCTAGGTGTGGTTGAAAAAAACTGAGGAAGGGGCCCATCCATTCCATTCAGATAATACACCTTCCTTGAACATGAGATTCTTGGCAGGAAGAGGAACACCCATGTCTGCAGAAATTGGCTGCAGAAGTGAACTTGAAGAACCAGCATCATGGAGCTGATCCAGCGTTGAAATACCTTCCTAGAAGCAAAATGAAGGAAACCATATCTTAGAAACAAAGAATACGACAGGTTGATCTAATCTGCAAATACACTTTTAGTTTCTGAAGTGTGTTACTATAATCCAAAGAATATCAAATAATTATGGAAGTAAAAACAGAATAAGCAAAATGAAATAAGCATACAGATGCCTCAGTTGCATCTTTGTATGTATGATTTGGCTCCCAAGAAACCTTCAGGGAAGCTGGAGACTTAAAACTGAAAACCTAGAAAAAATGAATGGAAATATCCAAAATCTTCAGGACATCTATCAGACTGCTATTTATCCTGTACCGTGCTAAGATGGATACATGTGTTTGGAGGCAATTACCTGACCATATGCTGAGAGGTATTATTTCCCAGAAGTTTGGTTTTCTCATCCTAAAACTCACATCAGCACCCTTTTTTTTTCCTTTCTAAGGACATCATCTAGAAAAGTGTATCATAGAGATAACACCTAACACATTAGGACAGGAGTCACTTGAGACTGACAGCTGGTTTCAGGGCTTCAAACCTACTGGGAATCTCCAACATGCTTATCAGACACTTTCAGGATGACACCATTCATAATACAACCAGGTTAAGTTACCTGCAAATTCACTATCTTACTGAAAACACAGAGTTTAGAGAAAAGTATCATAAGACAGAGCAGTTAAGCAACATTCCACGTTACACATAGACATGGCCTGCTTCCATGCAGAGTCACAGCAGGCTGCAGATCTGGCATTCCTCTTTGCTCACTGCACAAGATCCCTATTTCCTACCTACACTCCTAAAAAGTCCTCACTGAGTATGAAGTTTTACATATTTATACTCATTGAACACTAAGGTCTAAAGGACCTTAGGACAAATACAAAGTTAACTGGCATGAAATCCATGTTAATTTTATTTTCCCTAAGGAAACATTGACTTGAGAGACAGAAAAATTTAGCATCTCCCTGGCTTGCAGAAAGTCTCTCCAACATACCCAATCAGCCACCACATAAACAGCAGAATAGGCTGTGTTACAACAGGAGGAGTCAAGGACAACTCTGCTGAGAGTTGATTATGCACCGGAAGCAACCACAGAGTTGAGACAAGTATTAAATGAGGTTAGAAAAGGGATAGGGAAGTACTTGCTTTGTCCTTCAAGCAGCACTTGAGTGCTTAATACAGTTACCACGTAAAGAAAAGACAAATAAATCAAACCATGTATGTTTTCCTACACCCAAGAAAAGGCAAGTAAGAGGGCATGGCAGAAAGGGATCACAGACCACACATTCCTTACCTGGAATGAGTGAACAAAATTAAGGACCTGAAGAGACAGCTTTCTACTGGAATGTAGGAGTTTTTGAAGGCTGTAAAAAATCAAAGAAAATAAGCTATAGCCAAGGTACACAATTTTTGTCAGTAAAGCATCCCCATAATAATTTGCTCATAAATAACTCCAGCAGTATCTAACATCATGTGACAAAAGCTTTCACACATAAAGCTTGATAATACTGTCATCACTGAAGCGGTGCTTGCCTCATCTGCTCTTGAATCTAGTCAGGTAAAAGCTATTTTCCACACCATTTACACTGAATAAAATTAAACTATTGCAATTGAAAAATATTATTTTACGTAAAATAAGTAATATATTAGACTCATTCTTATCTAGGACAGTCTGGTAACACAACTTTTAAGAAGTTTATTAGTGACACACTGTTAAAAGCAGGTCAACTACTATAATAAGAGTCTTAAGCCTTCTTTTCAAGCAGCCTTACTTTTGATTTCCAGAACTGTGCCTTAGGGGAAAAATAAGCCACAAAAAATAATCCACAAAAAGCCCCACCAACCCCCCTCCGACCAAAACAAAAGAAATGAACCCCAAAATGCTATTGTTGAAAGAATAATCTTTCATAAAGCAAAGCTGCAGTAAAAAGCATTAGATAACAGGATCATAAGCCATGACTAAACTTATCAAGTATGATACCAACAGTAAAGAACATTTCTGTAAGAGCTAAATGCATTTTATATCAAAGCATTACCCCACTCCAGAACAGTTAAGAGGAAGAAAAAAAAAAAAAAACCTGTGCTAGGCTAGGAAAGGAAAATGAGTAGGAAGGCAGCCAAATTTACTTTTTTCCTGCTCTGCACATAGACAGCTTACAAGAATTAATTTTTGCTTTACAGAAACCATAAAAAAACCCTAATCTTAATCTTACCACAACTGAGGACTAGTTGTACGCATCTATGAGCCACAAAATAACTCACTCACACATGAGAATTAGCTACTCTATAAACATAGCTCAGTTCTGGTGTATAGGCATTGAGTTGTAGGTATCTCTTTTTGCAGAAGCTCCAGACACACCATCTGTTAAACCTGCAACCAATAAATTACAGCCCACCTTTCTTTTCTACATAATCCATGAGTGGCAATTTTTCTGCAGACTTTCTGATTCAACTCAGAACTGAAAAGTGGAATGCCAAAGCATAATTCCAGGGGAACCCATTCCAGTTCAGTTGTGGGTCCTACAGAAAGAAAAACAAGAGAACCGAAGTGTAAAAAAAGAAAGCAAGAAAGCTCATTCTGGGGTCAAAAATCTTAGATTTGGATCCACTAGACAGTTCATGCTTTTTAAAGACAGCTCATTTACTGAACTGCTCAAATATTTAAGGGAATCTGAAGATGAATTTTGCATTGGACTTGTCCCAGAGAATAAACAAACAATGAATTCAGATTCTTAAAAACAAGGTAATGTTTAGTACAAACCATTTGTCATGTTTTTACCTTCAAGGCTTTGCTTGACTGCAGAATCCATTGAGGGTTCTTCTATTACCATCTCAAATGATTCTGTACTCCCATTTACATCAGATCCTGATGCTAGTTCAGTCTCTCCTAAAGGCAAAGAAATTCTTACATAAACATGTACATGAATAGAAGTTTAGTTCACTTTGCCCAAGGACTATAAAGCTATAAAACTGGAAGAAGGGATAGGGAGAAACATACAGCCAGACTCACTTTGGGTCTGAAGAGTTATTTAGGGATCCTCAACATTTATGAAAGATTAAGCTCTGGCATATAAAAATGACACTATTTTAAATATTTAAAAGAGTATTTTTCCCTCTATTGACTGTTCTAGCTCAGTCATTTATCAATCTGTATTTGGTATTTCTGAGCCAGTCTCAAAGAACAATTAGGAAGTAAGCCTACTGCCAATAGATTTACACTCAAAATTGGCTCCTATCTGTGTTGGATAGTATTTTGTAGAGTTAGAAATCAAAGAATTTAATCCTTTGCTCACCTTTGCTTAAGTGATTGTATGTGAAATTGAGGGGACACAGATAAAAAAGACAATTATTGGTAACCAACCTCTTCCATCAGAAGCATCACTCAGCTTTCTGTTAGCACGTTGACTTGAAGGATTCAACATTGTGACATAGCCACAAAAATGCTGCAAGTCCACTTTGTTTCTCAGTATTTTTAAAGCTGTATGAATGCCCATGTTCACACGGGAGAAGTCTAAGGAGGAAACAAAACATATTCCAGTGTACTTTAAAAGAGGCCTCCCCCATAATCATGTGGCCCTCTCTAGGCTAGGTTAAATTTTTTATTAGGATTTTTCCTGCTTGTAATGCTCCATCTTAGTGATCACATTGTTAGATAAGGGATAACACCAAGCATAAAGTAGTATTTTATAGTATAATAATATAGCCAAGGAGAAAGAAAAATACAAACAAAAGACAATCTCCCTCTCCTACACAGACACATTCAGACAGCAGAAATGGTAAGGTTCAGGTCTTTCAGTGCCAGAGGCTTTTATGGCAGTTGCAATGCAAGATACATGCTTCACATATCTGAAATTCTGAAGAATTAGAATACAGCATTAAAGCTTAACAAGAAATTTCAACACAGAGTTGTTCATGTCAGAACTTGAGAGATTCTAACTCCAGGATTTCTTCCAACTTGATACTGGATGAAAAACCAGACATTATCAGAGACAGCAAATATAATACTAATGAATTTTGAACCTAGTAAAAACTAGAACAGGAAGGTAGTTTTATTTCTACTTGGCCCAGACTTTTCTAAGCAGTAACCTTACCTGACAGCTCTCACTTGGTGAGGTTATAGCCTCAACCATGCAAAGCTTCTGTCCTACTCATCAAGGAGTATTGAGAACTTGTAAATTCCTGCATTTCAAAATCAGTTGAGCTAGGCAGACTTTGAAGGACTAGATTCTGCTAACAAAGCTTTTCCTAAGGAAAAAACTTCCATACTAGGTTTCTGGTGCTAATAATCAAGGCAAGTTTGTTCAGCTTTGGTCTCACGTGTCTTACAGTTAAGAAATGTTCAATATATTATATGGAAGAATTATTTATGCAGTTAATAAATATGCTAGCTAATAAGCAAGAATGCACAAAGGAGAATTTGAAGGTATTCGTGGAAGTTACTTCTTTACATCTGTGTTAGGAGATAAGAGAGGGAAGAAAACATATTCTAATTAAGTCAGGGGAGATAGAATGGGAAAGGTGATATCTCTAAGCTCAGAACAGACTTGCCAACCATTTAAAACTTTCCATTTTCTTATATGACTCATAAAATCAACAGAATTTGTTTTAAAAGGATTATTGCAACCTTATTGCATAAGGTGATGTGCAGCAGATGTGCAATGCAATGGAGAAATTACACTGAAGATGATCCATTACCTCCCTGTTGCTCAGCTTCATCAAAAGGGAAAGGTATGTGCATTGTTTCTCCCATTCCATGCATGCCATGACCCTGAACATCAAGAAATTAAATTAGGAACAGAAAAAATATTCATCAGCTTAGCTCAGTCCTACTTGTGCTCCCTTTTAAGGAGTACCAGCCAAGCTAATTAAACAAACAAATGGAGGTATTTATGCATTAGACATTTTGCTTAGCTGAAATAATTCAAGTACCCCACCTTTCCCTTTAAAATGAATGTGGTAAACACAGTGAGATTATGTTTCACTGAAGAGGAACAATTTTTCTCTCCAATTACCGGCTAGAAAAGCGTTTTCTAAAGGCTGAGCACTTCTGGAGCAAAAGGGACTTCCCACCCCTGCATACAGAACATTTTTCAGCAGTCACAGGCTATTTACAAGCTGGCCTTTGAGAACAAGTAATTTTATGTTTGTTACAATATTAAACATCTATTTATTTAAATGATTAATTCTGATAGTTCAGCTGAATCAAAGAAACTGATGAGGAAACAATTTTAATTCTTCCAAATAGAAAAACCCAAGCTATTCTGCCATTCGTGATAAACAGCATGTTTTGTTCATACTTCACTGTAAGAGCTAAATACCAAGCAGTCTGAAAAGCTGTACTTCTTAAGTTACAGCTCATAATACCATTTACCTTTGTGTCACTGCTGTCTAAAAAAGGGTCTTGTGGACCCTTCACTTTCATCCCAGTTTACTATCTCCCCTACTTTAGCTACCAAAACTCATTATGCTTGCCCATAATGCAATAACACATACATAATTTGAATTCAGTTCAAAACCTGTGTCTTAACCTGAATCACTGCCTATAGAAGTTATTTTTCAGCTCTTGGCAAAAGTGTAGCTCTTCTACATTGTTAATATTCCCTACCACAGAACAGCCAACTCAAAAAATTATGCAGGTTTTCATCATTTATAGAGAACTCTGTACCTGAATTAGAACAGCAGAATGAGTTAAAGCATCATTCAACATTGTGAGCACATTTGAAGTAGGAACTACTCCTGGGTCATGACCCCAAGATGTTATTAGTAATCGATCATAACCCTGGAAGAGAGAAATTAAGAGTGTGTGTAGTAGTAATGAATTATCTAAGCACATAAATTGAAATATTAGAGTTAGGCATTAGCATATCATTACAACTAGGAAGTTACCATAGCTAACTATAGCTCTATGGTGCTATACTTGGAACCAAAGATCACTCATGTTTGTATTCTTGGTAAAGACAGAAGTTTGCCAACCTCAAAATTTAGATGCTGTTTTGGACAGGAAGTATCTGTCACCAAATCCTATAAAGGTATGTGGGCATTGCAGCAGCTTTCTAGCAAACAGGAGATCAATATAATTCCACATAATTTTAAAAGCAAAATATAAACTGGATAAGCTATCAGCAAAGAACAATAAGTCAGTCCCCAAAACATCTGTCAAGGTCAGGGTGGGGAACAGGAAGACAAAATCACTGAATAATTTCCTATGTTCTCAGTTTCCAAGATGGAATTCCACTGCATCTCTATAAGATTTCTAGAAGTATCTTGACAGTTCCCTAAAAAATTCCCATAGAGGAAAAAAAAATCCAGACTGGCAGATGATTTAGTTCAAGAAAATCTGTCCTGTCAGCATGCTGAAATTCATGCAGTATTCTGAAGTTTTCCAAGGCTACCACACTGAATGCATCTTTACTAATGAAAGTGCACAATCTGTACATCTACAGGTGGTTTAATCTAAAGACAAACTAGGGTTTGAATCAAGATCATCACCAATGGCCTTACAAAATGCCTTCTGCTCTAGAAGACTTGATTCACTTAATCCTATGTGATCTTACAGTAAATCTTAGAAACACAGGCATCCAAAAATTTTTGAAATCATAAAGGGAAGGGATACATGAAAGGTTTGAGGAATGGAATCTCCAAATTCTAGTGCTAGAGAGGATGGCTGGTATAGGTACACCAAAGAGTGCACTCTCTCTGAATGTCTCCAAACCTTTCTAATATATTATTAGTTCCTCATGTATCTACAGAATGAAAAAAATGAGACTAAAACTTTAGATGCCTCTCTGCAATTATAAAATTGAACAATACAATTCCATTGTGAGCAGCAAGACCCAAACACTGATAAATGCCCACAGCACTTCAAATCAAAGTCAACAGATGCAAAGGTTTTTTGGTTCAGGCAAGTTTGTGACAGAAGTTGTCATGGCCACTTCTACCTACATTTGTCTAGTATACAGAATACCCAGCAGTGCTCCTCTGTGGTATATTTGTCTTTATTAGTATCCCAGAAACAGAAAGGGAGAAGGCAGTATCTGAAATCTTTCAGGTAGAAGTTGATAACCTGTGCTGTTTTGTGGGACTCCTTACCAAAGCACTGTATGGATGCTAAAACGTTAGGTGGATTCCAGGCTGGAAAGAATTAAGGAAATCAAGTCATCAGTGCAGAGCCAACAATTCAAGTCACAATCTCTGTGTACAGAGAATCACATGCAGACAGGAATTCCAGACTAGAACATGCAGGAGAGTGGAAAGGTCATACAAGGAAGTATTACATAATGTGCTGCTACTTCCTGGTTCCAGACACTGCTACAAGTCAGGCTATGGGGACAGGAAAACCTTTTTTCCAACCTAATGCAATCTTTATTAAATTATTTTCTCATTTAAATTGCAGGGAGGATTACAGCCAATAACTCTGAAGTCTCCAGCACAGATTTGGAAAAACTGGAAGTGATCATGTTAGCCATCTTCTAAACCAGGCAGAATTACATGTGGAAGTGATATTTCTTGCACAGTGCTAAAAAAAATCACAATACACTAGGTCTCCACCTTTTCACACAGCTCTTCTACATTTTTCTAACACTCTCTGTGGATGGGCTAACAAACTAGTCTTAAGAATGCAGTACAACATTTTATACTAAACTTGAAAGGGGTGGCATTAAATACACTGGAGTCACATTCTGACAAAGGGCGAGATATAAGTAGCATTCCTTTTCCAGAACTTTGAAAGCAAACAAATCAAGATGCTACATAAAACTTGCTTCTAGAAAAGGAACACCATCTACAGTGAATTGTGCCTCTGACTTCAACTGTTATCTCTAAATAGCATACAGCATATCTTTGGAATACTTGGAGAAGGAAAGGAAATAAATCCATACACAGACTACCTGAAAAACGTCTGGGAGTTTTCGAAGACGTGTTCCCTTAGAGAGCAACAGGGAGGGTGGTCCTTGTCCAGTTATATGGTATATATACAGTTTGAACCAAACTGAACTGACTTCTGGTATTGCAGGCCCAATATGCTGAAGAGAGATTATTCAAGAAATTAGAAATAACTTCAGATTACAACCATCATTCATACAGATTTAATTTAAGAAGCAACAGTTTTAAAGAAATATAAATCCAATTTTTGAGCACTGAAGTACAAATATACTCCTCCACTATATTCTAGGTACTTAGTCCAGTGACACAAAAGTCTTCAAAGAAAGATGACATTAATGTATTTTCTATGAATCTAAATTCAAGAACAAAATATCTGTCAGTGACTCTAACTTGAACAGAAAAACTGTTAATAAGTTAAACAAAGTTAATGTACTAAATATTCACATTTTCCCTCAGCTTAACATTTATTATTAGATTAATTATAGTGATATTCTACATGCTAATAACTTTGAGACTTTAAAATGGACATCTGATAAATTTTTTCACCTGGGGTGTACAGCTGCTAATAGGTCGAATTTCATTGGTGAGTGGTGCCATGGAAACCAGCAGAGTGTAATTTTTGTTGAGAACTCTGCTGCAGGTAGCTGGATCCAAACCGAGCAAACTCTCACATCGTAACAGGTCCAAGGGAAACCCTATGTTCAAAATACAAGGTTCTTAAAATGGATCATACAAACACAAACTACAATTTCAGATTTTCCATTCTCTGCTACGCCATGAATACAGTATTTTCCCCAGTGAAGTTTTAAACAATTGGGGTGAATTTTAATAAATCTGTACAAAATTTTAGCAATGCTAGGCATACAGGGCTGTCTGACACTGAACTAGTTCCTCACCAACTAACTGAACACAGGAAATAAACACAGAGATGCTGAGAAAGTTAACTAAGTTTTAAAAGAAAGACCTAAAAAATTATCCCCATTAGAAGAACACATTCTTTTTCATGGCTTGAAAAATGTTTCTTTGAAAGAGCAGCTGATAGTTGATTCTTCTATATGGCTTTCAGAAGCATGTGATTTGAAACAATGTCTTTCTCAAGCTCAGCTTTTCTTGCCTTTATTACACTTTAATCTGTTGTTCTGGATCTTAAATGCAAGCCTTGGCAACCAAATCTGTCGTTCAACAAGCAAATCCAGTAACACAGGTGCAAAGGATGATGAAAAATATTTCTAAATATTTTTAAACAAGTAGGATACTGACTGCTACAAGAGCAGCAAGGGCAGAAAGCTGAGTCCATGGCAGATAAGTAAACCAAGTTAGAAGGATTTCCAGAAGTGCTCACAGTACCATTATTTGGTTGATCAGGCTGTACAGCTTGTGCCCCCAGATCTTTATTGTGCCGCAAAAACAGTATCGTGTTTCTCAGCGTAAGGGCGTGATCAAAGTATCGCTGAGCTTCCCCTTCCCCTGTGCTTTGAACCTAAACAAGAAACAAAACAAATGCACACAAGGGGCAGGTTCTTTACATAAGGATCAATTACACCAAAGCAAAGATGAACAAATTAGCATTCTAAAGCTTTGCAATTGAGTCATAACCCTGCAGCTTGTATACAAAGGTGATCTACAGCAACTATTAAATGAAAAGCAGGTCCTGGCCATGCTAGTGGAATGGTCAAAAAGTACACAAAGACAATATCTAAAAAATCAGAACAATGACTCATTCTTTAGGTAAAAGGATAGAAGTGTCCAGTCATCCTGACCAGCAGGAAATGATGCAGCAATTAACGGCACGTCTACATGATTCTACAGTTGTCCTTTTAGAATTATATTTAGAAGGTGGAGTCAGCCACTTTAACACTTCAAGCACTGAAAAGCATTTTGTTGAACACATAACAATTTACCTTTTCCAGCTCCACCAAGAAGCTGTCAAGACTCTCATCTGACAATTTCCCAACTTCAAACATAGTGACTGCATGACTTTTCAAGTTCTGGAACAACAAAACAAAACTGTCTTCTCTGAAAACAGAATGGGCAACTAGAAGTTGTATTAAGCAAAACTACTACTTAACAAATAATAAAGAAGATTTTTCTTAGTATTTATTTTTTAAATAAAGTAGTATTATATGGATGTCAAAGTAATTTAAAGCTGTACATATTTATTCTTGGCATAATACATCAAACAATTTGGACATACTGGTGAGAGATTTCCCATCATTAAAAAGGCAGTGAGAGTAGAATCAAACAGGAAGGCAATGCGCTTCGTGTGTCCACTGGACAGGTTCAGGCTGCTCACACTGGCTGTTTCAGCTAACAGAAAACAAAAAGAAAGTAGATGATCACATTTGTCTTATTTAAAAATATTATCATCAAGCTTAAACAAATCTAATAACAAAGAACAAAAAAAGTAAAAAATTAGTTATCACCATACCTAGTAAAATTCCCTTATTACTACTAAAAACTACTGATTAACTTAATTCAGAAGTTGGTATCATTGTGTCAAGTTTACATCCACAATACAGATCAGTCTCATCTTCAGAAAGAAATTATTTAACTAAAGTCTCTTAAACCAAGAAGTAGACACCACCTCCCCCACTTTTGTCCATATGACAAAAGGATCTACATAATCTGTGTTTCACTTGTTTCTAGACCTCTTAACAGCCTATGCCAATCTATAAATATAAAAATAATTGTTCCTAATGTATTAAAATTTACTGTTAGTGCTAACCTGGATCATCTTGACTGTTGGTATCTGTATCTGTGGCTGATGACCCAGCTTCCTGTATAGGACTTCTGTTTTCCCCACTGTCCCATGAAAGCAGCATCTTTTGAGGATCCAAAGTACTCCTATTAATGTGAATTAAAATCCACATCTATCGGTCACTGTAGCACCAGAGAAGTATCTCTGCCTTCCAGTGCTAGTAGTCCATGCACAGGCATACTCAACACGTGCCTTTCAACATGTCCAAGCCCTAAATCAGCCATGTTTAATATTCCTCAGGGTCCTGCTTTAGCTTCAGTGGAAAGGCTTACTGGGGAGCTGAAAATACCAGACTGTGAAAAGATCTTAAAAATCAAGCCACCATCACTGAAGAATCCAACAGAAAAAATCTAATCCACTTTGTTCTCACAGTCTGAAAAACCATTAAATAGTCATAGAAGTAATCTTAAATGGCTTAGCAGACATTGAACTAAAAGCACCTAACAATTCCTAATTAATGCAACTTGGCTTTCAACTTGGAGAACTCTGTTCACTGGTACTAACAGCACTTTCCTGGGAAGTGATATAGATGCACACTTACATGAGAGTGTCACTGACAACTGCAATGGGTCCTGACGGCAAACAAGCAAACTCTATACACACATTCACTGTCAGCAGTGCCAAGGGCCACAGCTTCTCTAATATCACACTAACTGCTGTTATTTCTGGCCCAGGAGTCTTAAACAAGTGCACATTTATTTGCTGGAAAAGCGAGCAATTAGGTACCTAAAGGTCAAAAAGCCAACACTAAGTAACAGCACCAAATGGGAGTACTCTGAACTTATAGGCTGAATTACCATTCCTCATTCTCAGATTAACATGAGGATCACGTATTCTAGTCACTATACACATTACAAAGCCAAGTGAGACTTGTTATTGCAGAAGTCAAAAAAAGCAACAAATAGCTTTAAAATCAGATGTTGCAAGTTCTCCCTTCAATGAGAAAAATAAGCCTAAGAAAGAGTAAAGACACTTACTTCAGTCTGTTTACTGAAGGAACATTCTTCCATGATGGATGAAGATTATCCAGGTTTATTACTTGGCCTTTCTTATGAGCGAAGCCTAACCGACAGTACATGGACACAGCATTCTGCAGAACACACACACAGAGTAAGGAACTGCTGTATGAAACCAAGGCTGCAAGACAGTGAACTTTCTGCATCCAGTTAAACAAATGCATTATACACACATACCTTTACTAAAGATAAGTCAATCTCTAACACATTCGCCAGCTTAAAAATGAAAAAAGACAAGAAGACGAGTTAGCAATACAGTATTAACAGGGTAGGTAATCACTGTTTGTGGGATTTGGCATCTTTTTATTGGTCTTATTTCTAAACCCAGCCTGTACTGGTAGAAGCAATCTTGTCTGCATCAAAGATGATGAAAAAAAGAGCATGAAACCTCATAACTGTCCCACTTGAAAGCATGTAGAAGAAGTATAAGTCTATCTTCCACTTTATAATTTCCAGGCTAACCATGCACGTATCATTTAAAGTTCGTCATGCTTGTCAGAAGACATGCAAAGAGGAAAATAAATCCTGGATATATTTAATGAGTATTTTTCAGATATTTATTCAGCAAGTTTTGAGAAGACCTTATGAAAACATATTTCTCATACTCAAACTATGGTTACATTCCTATTTTAAGCCAACACCCTGTGTGCTTTCACTGCCAAAGAAAAAATTACTTGAACGTTTTTCACATTAGCAAAGCAGACTTTGTTCCAGTTCTGACTTATAAAAAAGCCTACTTTAGTCAACTCTGTATAAATTCATTCCAGTTAATATAATTGTTTCACTGAACTGAAGGTACTCCTTCAAGATAGAAGCACTATAAAAGCTACAGGTTGCATTTTAAGCCTGACAGTATGTCTAAGCAAAATCACTGTATATCAATAGTATCTCCAAGTATTTTTATCAGTGTGCTTTGGGCCACTTTCAAGTACTCCTGACACAGGTTAAGTTTTACTTACCTCTGCCACATTAGTATGTTCATCTATTGAAACAAATATCTTGTACAGTAGTGTTTCAAAGTAATCACCTTGCACTCTGTTCATCACAAAACCTTCGAGTGGTGGCACTGCAATAAGAATTACTTTCAAAATTACAATCTGGTAACTTAGTTTATTGAACTGAAACTCTACTAAAACAGAAAAATTAGTTTACACTTCAGTTTTCATTGTACCTGCAATTTTAAGGATTTCCCCAGCAAAGAATAAAGAAGGCACAAAGAATAAAAACCTGAAGGCAGCATATGAGGTATTTAAAATTCCCCCACTCCTTAAGAAAGTAATGCTTGTCAACATGTTTTCTAACAGAAACTAGAGCCATGCTACCTTCCATCATAGCCTTGCACTTTCCAGCTCATCAACTACAGCTAATTTCCAGTGTCCAGCCCATAAAATGATTTTGTAATATGGATGGAGATTAAATCACGACTTTTGCATGACCAAGTTCCAAACAACTTACGCCTTTGCAGATTATAGCGAATTCAGAAACTCCTGAGACCTCTCACAGCAGAACAAGCTGCACAAAGGCCAGCCCACATGCTGTGCTAGTTTATGCTGCTACACAGTCTCCACGCACAGTCTGTGACTAACTGAGGTGACAATACCCTTGAAGAATAGAACTGGTATCTATTAAAGCCTTACATCTGTCTGGAAAGAAGTCAAAAACCTATGTATGTTTGGTAAGGTAACTACAATTCTCTATTCTATTCTTCTTTTCAACTTGTAGGAGGAAACTTATTAATTCATGCCATGACTCCCATAAAAGAATCTTATCTTACTTAAATACGTATTCAATATAACCTAAGAATTCAAGCTGAAATAAATCCTATATACAACAAAAAAGATGTTTTAATAGGATGGAAAACATCAAGTCAGTGAAGAGTTCCACAGCTCAAATGCTTTGTTTGGGCACGCACATGTACACAGACAAGCAGCTTCCAAGACAGAGAATTACAGGCCAATTGAAAGGAAACTGAGAAAACACAGGTATAGTAACATGAAATTTACTTACCTGCAATACAGCTGTCATCAGATATTGGTACATCAAGGTAAATAAATCCTTTGTTATACAAACCTTTTTAAATAAAAGGAAAACATTTCAGAAAAAAAGAAAAAAAAATTTCAAAACACGGAAAATACAAAGCAGACTTCCCCACCAGCAAATTCAGATTTTAAGTAATTTTTCCTAACAGCCTCCCCACTAGAATATTTCTTTGCAATGCACAGATCAATAAACCACATCTAATACCAACCAGGTGCACCCTAAAGTTCCTCACTTGTAGCCTGCTGCAGCACGCTTGGAACTCTACAAGTACTTCCAAAAGAGCACAGCAAAATGATCACAGATTAAAGCAGCTCCATTTAAAAAACACAAGCTAATCTCTGCCTAAATGTTAACTTAGTCTTCACCATCATCACTGTACTGTCAAAAAGTGGGGTTTTTATCTTCAATTGGCTTTGTCAGCTGAGGATTCTGGCTACGTTTGGCTACTCAGACCAGAAGTCACACCTGGTAGCAAGGATAGAAACTAAAACTCATCAGTTCTGGTGGTCCTTACACCTCCTTGCCACACACTGTGTTGTTTACACAACTGCAAAAGGAAATTCTGGTGCATTTCAGCACAAAGAATCAGCAAAACTGCAGCAGATAATGACAGACAATGCATACAAGGACAACAATACGGTAAACATTTAAAATGCACTTTCCCACTTGAAACTGATTTGAGCACTAAGCATCTCAACTGACTTCTGCAGAGAAGCCAGTAAGAAATTCTTAAGAAAAGGAAAAAAAATTACAGTATGGTTATCTTTAGAGCCTAGGTTTTGTAACACCTATCATAGAATTATAGAATTTGCTGAGTTGAAAAGGACTCATCATGACCATGGAGCCAAACTCCTGGCCCTGCAGAGCACACCCCAAGAATCACACCATGTGCCTGAAAACATTATTTAAATGCTGCTAGAACATTAGCTATACTTTAATAGCAAGGCATAAAGCTGAACTGCACAGCAAAAATAAGGCAAATTTATTGTCTGTGGTTTCTTTGGTGCTACCCAACATCAATGCATCTACACTGTATTCATTATGGCAGTGGTGAGGTTACCAAGAGCCCTCAGGTGAAGAGCTACTGAGCACCTGAAGTGGAACTGTCAGGATGTTTTGTACACACAGAGAGCTCAACTATGTATGTGCCTATACAACTATAGTGTATCTAGTTAAATTACCATCCTCAATCAGATCTTAAATAAAATGCCTGCATTAATCCATCAACTCACTTGGATTCACGCTGATTCATTGTTCAGCTCCAGTAGTAACATACTCACTTTACAAAATTCTGTGTATCAACAAACCAGCTTTAATGGGTCAGGATGACATTACAAGTCATCAACATGCTAAGTGTGGTTTACACTGTCTCTCCTCCAGATTCAGCTCTTATGATATATCCCTATCTATATACCTGAAATGTATTGGTGGCATCATAGTTTGGACTTAGCAGTCCTCTTTGCCCAGAAAATATGATCCTTCTCACAGTCCCATTACGTTAATTGTATGGACATTCTTTTTCCATACATTAGATCCTTCTAAACCTACTAAATATGAGCTCTAATACTCTCCAAAAACATCAGCCGTTTATAAAAAAAGATTTTGAAGTGGTTTTGGAATTTAGATTTTATCAAGCCTTACACTGTTTCAGATCCCCTCAAGAGTATGAATTTCACCTACCTGACTTTTGTAACTGTTTTACCCTGCTCAGTAACAGGCAAAGAAAATCTGCCTCAATTTCTCCTTAAAAACTGTATTGTGCAGGTTTGAGTGCTTGTAGTAAGCCAAGCCCCTACAGACAAGAATTTTCAAGAAGGATTTTTCAGTGAATTTTTACTTCCTAATATGATTTGTCTATACTTGTTACACTGAAATGGGAAGCCAGTAACAGCTGCAGATTTCTGTGAAAACAAGACAACCCCATTTTACAGTATTTAAATAGTAGAAAAATCTAAAACACTCTCAATTGAAAAGCAAGGAGTGCACCTTAATTACTCGGGATTACCAATTCTGACATTTTTAATTTTAGTTTCTCTTGTTCTCATCTACATTCTCTCCTCCCACAATCTTTACTGACAGCTTCTAATGAAAGAATTTGTTGACTCAAACAATAACAGAGCAATAACAGAGATGCTAATAACAGAGATGCTAATTGTTCACCAATAAACCATTCACAAGATCTAAACTGCAGTCTGTACAAGCTTTTGAATATTTCCCTCCAACTCTCCTTTATGCCTCAGCTGTTTCCATCACATTTATTATTCCTAGTTTCCAGACACTACTAGAATTTACTAAGCAAGATCTAAAATCAGAAATGTTCATTAAAACTTACTGTGAACTACATTGAAGTCTAATGAACCAGCAAGTTGAGGACCTGAATCAATTATTTTATCAATAGCAGACTTTTCTGATGTAGTACAAATCTAGGTTAAAAAACAAATCGTATTAGTTTCTTGTAGAAATGCGTCTATGAAACTTAATACCACTCAAAAAACTCCTAAGCACTTAAGCCTCAAATCAGTCATAAGTAATATAAGAGTACAGGGAGTAATCCACATTCCTAACCAAAATATTTTCACTGAAGAATTTACTGCAGTTCCTGTTAGTTCTCTGAATTTTTTAGCTTGTCCCAAAAAAAATTATGCATGCTTTAGGAAAGGAAATTAATTGCACAAGAATTTGGCAAGTGAAGTTTACAGTATAACAGATTTGCTCTTTAAAACTTCCAAACTGAGTGCTCAGCCACGCAATCGGAACCATTTTAGAAAGAGCCCCATTACAATATCAAAATAATTGGATTCAAATTAACTACCCTGGGCTGCAGGATGTCCGTATGTAAGTAGCCTAAGATATTTCAATAAAGAGATTCCATCACTGCTTTAAATATGTTCTAATCTAAACAAAAAGCTTCTAGAGAAGACAATAAATCCAGATCAAATGACTGTAAAAAAACCACCTGTGAGAAATGAAAGCAGAACGAGGATGAAACAGTAAGTCATCTCACAAGCTTTTTGCCTGCAAACAATGAAAAACTAAGTAGACACAAAGAATAGAAGCAAAGAAAATATGCATCAAACTGCCATTCTCATACTATTTACAGTGAAGTTGAACACTCAGGGCTTAAACAAGATATTTAAAAAAACAAAAAAAACATACTTCATTGCTTGTTCCCTACAAATCATATGATCATGCACTTTAAGTTACCACAGACTGGTTGAAGCAAAACAACCTCTACACTATACCTAGTGCAGAAAAGACAAAGGGGAGAGAGGGCAGAATATGTCAAAGAAAACATCACGATTTCCATTAGTTCCAATCTCTAACATACTCATAAGAGAGCTGTTGCAAATTTGAAACATAACCTCTGTGTATTTCATATGAAAGAAAGCCCTTGCTTTCAGGGACTATCAGTATTATCCAGATTTAGAGATGCAATCCATACTACACTACCTTGATGTCATCCTCAGTGATGTAACCAGCCTGCACGACCCACCACGCCTCTATAGCGATCTCCACAGGCTTCACGGGTAACAGATCATGGGCAGTCTTCCTTCTGAAAAATTTCTGCAGTGGTACAGTCCATTTGAGATAGTAATAAAGAGCCCTTCACATCCACAGACATTCATTTATCTTTATAAAATCTGATCTGTATAAACATCCATTTTTAAGACCAATATATTTACAGATGCACATGCTATTAGCGTTGTCATTTAGCAAAAGTTTCTCTCCTCTCTCATATCACACATAAATAGAAAGGGAAAAAAAATTCCATCTGATATTGTTAAATCTTCCCATAAGCTCATCCATATTGTAGGTGTTGCTAATTAAAATCCACACCATTCCATTGTATTAGGATCAAGTCCAAATTTAAACTATTTGTGACATTTTCTAATTTGAACAGATAAGAGAGCATAAGTATAGAAATAGGATATTTTAAAGAAGTTCAGTGATTTCAAAACACACATTTTAGGAACATATTTTATTTACTTTAAGGAACAAAGTACAACATTCTCCATAAGCAGTGATAAAAAAATACAGTGAATGTCAATCCATTAAAGAAAAACTGGAGGACACTATTTATAGAGCTAAATAGCTTCCCTTTTACTGTAGTTGTTACTTCTTGGTTCACTATCAGCTGCATATTTTGGTAAGCTCAACCTTTCAGTTACAGGACTTTAACCTTTCAGTTAAAGGACTATGAAGCTACTGCAAGAGCACTTCTGAGTTCCCTGAAGAAAGGAAAGAAGTGTTGCAAACTAAAGGCTCTATTTCTATCAACCATCACAGTGCTTTCCACGACTGCTGTTCATATCCAAGGATATCTGTGCACTCATTAGCATTGTCTTAGAGAAAAACTTACACACTGCAAGAATTTACACCTAGATGGATCACTGTTCCAGAATAAACTGTGATCTCAATGGCACACACAAAAACATGAAGTAATTCTCTCAGAACCAGTATAATTGTTCCCTGCTTATAGTGCCCAGGAGACATTAGTTATCCAGTGTCATCAAGTACAGCTCCAAAAATATAAGATTAACAAAAATTAAAAATTAATACATTTTCCATTACTATACTTTAATTCTAAACCAAAAAGCTCTTTATTAACTTGAGGAAACATAATATAATTAACAATATATACAAAATAAACATAATATAATTAACACTACATCACACTCAATTAGCCACACTATTAAACTAACCAGGGTCAGAAATTATTCCATTTGTCACTTCCTATGAAATAATATGGGGGAGAGGGACAGAAGGGTAAAGGAAAGGGAGGGAAAATTAAAGACAAACTTACTTTTGAAGACCTACATTGGTTCATTAGATCAATATACTGGTTTCTTCCTATGCCAAGAAGTCTTAGACCTGAAAAATAAGTAAGGTTTTATCTGTCTTAAGAAGGGTTTAAAATTGAGACATATTAAACATTCTTCAAAGAATCAGACCTTTTTCTTAAGTAACTTTTTTATTACTCTTGTCCAAAATAAAAGGAGTTATAGGAGGCAAATTCATTCCATAGTCCATTTCCATTCTTCCACTGTGTGCAGGTTAAGGGAAAAAAAAAAAAAAAGAATCCCCTATCACTCAAGTCACAGGATAGCAGGTAATAATCCAACTCCTCTCCTCCTATACTCCCGGCAACAACTTCAGATTAATAGTGATAGCTTTTCTTTCCCTTAAAAAAGTCCATGCCATGCACTGGATTAGAACTCTAAGAATTAGACACAAAAGGCCACTTAATCTTCTAAGGAATATGATTATGATATAGTTGAGTTAAACTGAATCAAAATTTAATTCCATAATCTCTGACCTTCAACCATTAAGGAACCACAAATAGATTAAAAATTATTCATTAGTTTTAAGCCATATTCTGTCTCCACTTTAACTCCAACTTTCTAGTTCAACACTAGTATTTATGAAAAAATATAATTAAGGACATTTAAGTCAATTACAGTGTGGTCACTAAACTGCAGCTAAGATAACAGAATTGTTGGGGGCAACAGAAATCAAACAAAAACAGGAAAACCTTTTCTTTCTTCAAACTCCTCAGTAACACTAGATTTCCAACAAGCAAAATGGTGCTGAGGAAAATTCTTCCTCATCTGTTTCCCGGCTGCTTCCCCCTAACATTACACAGTTAACCAGCAGTTAACTGAGAATATCCTTCTAAAACCAAAACCAATGTTTGTAGTAGCTGCAGGCTACTCCTCACCTGACTACACACTATCCTTAAAAAGAACGTTATGAATGCATACCAAAGGCAAGGAATTATGTGTTAATTATAGATAACGTTTCAGTGGCAGGTTAATTACCTCCCTGTGCTATCAATTTACATTTTGCTCTATGAGACTTCTCAGTAGGCTATTGATCTTACTCTGCTCTTCTCCACCAGGTTCAAGGTTCTTGCTTTGCTAAGTTTCCCATCCCATACTCAGGTGTAATAGATAAAACATCTGGCACATCGAAAGTGTCATAAAATACCAGATCCTCTAGCATCTCTTTTCTGGTACATCACCCTTCAATCTGCATTGATGCCAGTTCACAGGAGTGTCAGCAGCCTCTCAGTGTCCTGCTAAAGTCTTCTGCCCAACAAAAAGCACACTAGGAAAGGACTAGCAGCTCAGTTTGCTGATGTACATCAACGGGAAGTGCAGGCAAACAGGAATGCACAACAAACAAGGAGGCAGGCAAAGTTTTGTACCATGCCCCAAATCAGCCCAATTCCAGTCCTGCCTGTACAGAAGAACTCTGTATGAAGAGCACACACTCCTTAATACCACTATTTAAATTTTTTTACACCTTCATTCACATGCTTATTTTCAAGCACGCAGATGCCTGCAAATCCATTCTCAGAAGCTCCTCATTTCTAACTCACTGAAAGCACTAAATCACGTAGGTAATACTTACAGTCAGCAGCAGTGAAGTTGGGTAAAGAATCATAGCTTTTTTCACTGTTCATTATATCCTTAAAAAGAAAATAAAACTTCTAAGTCGCAAGAAGAAAGTCATTGTTTCAGAGACAAAGGTCCAAAATTCTGCTTGTTTTTTTACTTTAAGAGTGAAATGAAATTTAAACAGATCTAATAAAGTCAGTTACCTTATTAAACTTGACAATTATTTGATTAATTATTACACAGTAAATTAAATACATAAAATGTGAGACCTCTGTTTAATGTAAGCTTTGCAAAGAAAAATGTTGGCTGAAAGACTAATGCATAAAGTCCTGCATTTCTCTTCACAAAAACAAACCAGCACACAAAATTGTTAACTAATAACAGAACAAACAACTAATTCATTATGTCTGCAATCACTACATACAAAATAAAATAAGAGCACTTCAAATATCCAACAAAAATAAAAGAAGGTTGCCAGAGTGCTGACAGAAAACAGAACCATCCTTGTTCTCATAAAAGCAGATCTGCTTCAGGCTTCTCAAAAAAATTCCAATATGGTTAAAATGAGGTGTTTATTTTACAGGTTTTTTTAAGTTAAGACTCATAAATCTCAAACATCAAAAGAGAAAGTCTGGTCTCAGAACAAGTCTCACACCAGCTCCATATGACAAAAGTCCAGATCATGAAAGGCTAATGGGGCAGAAGGGAAAACACTGCAGGTAAAAGCAGTTCTCTACAAACCTTCCTTACTGTTTCTTTACTTGATGACAGGCCTACACAAAACCAAAAAAACTATCTGACACTGCCTTGTATGCATTGCTGGGCCATTACCAACATGTCCAAATAGAGAACACTCTCCCACCACAGCTCTGCACTCACCTCCATTATGCCTGTGTAGTAGGAAAACGGTGTTACCCTCAGACCTTTTACCATTATGTCAGACAAATGATACGGGTACAACATGAGATGATCTCGACTGTATTTTAACAGGTCTTCATAATATTTACGTTCATCTTTCTTGACATGCTTAACTACAAGGGGAGAAAAAGTTACAATGTTCAATGATGTTCAAAGTTTTTTAAAAGTGTTACAACAAAGAATTAAAAATAGCATAATGGCAATTGACAGAAAACTGCAAGTAAAATAAAGTAGTGGAGCAGGGAATTCAGCATCCGAGGATTTCTACACATGATACAAGTAGCCTTAGAGACTTTAAGGAGCAGATTTATCTAAAAGGTTACCAGGAAGTGGCCCATTGAGATAGAACTCATGCAGCCTTTAGAAAAGTATCTTTTAATTAGTGAAATTATTATCTGCTTTGGGAAGACAAATGGATTCAGTCAATAGAAACTAAATTGAAAGTCTCCAAACAAGTCACAACCAAAAGCTCCTTTAAGTCAGGGTAACTGCCTGCATCTCACCTAGTGACAGGCTTAACTAGCCAAACCCTCTCTTAACATCTCTTAAATTTCTTGTAAAATGGCACCAGAACTACAGCAGGAATTCAGTTCCACCTGACAATTCAGTAAACTTCAAGAGTGCTTTGCTAGAAAAGTTGCCAAATGGACTCAAAAGTCAGGATTTTTCATGCTTTTCTTATTTAGAAGCATTTATTTTCAAGGAAGGAAGGACCTTTGAACCGGACTTGTTCTTGCAGTTTTACAGTAAAGACAAGCTTCCACACAGAAGAAGAGGCAGGAATCAGAAGTTACTTTGCTTCTTTACTCACCTAAGTTATTCCGGTACCGCAGCTGATTGCGGATGCTGTAGAGTACAACTTGCCTTTCATATTCCCTCTGGGAGTTTCCAAGACCCTTGAAAACATAAAGGCCTTTTAACTGACTTGCACAACCCCTCCACCTTTTAGTTAAACCACTTCCAAGTGTCTTATAAGGAAACATATGCAGGCAGTTGCCATTGCTCAGTTTAACATGACAGTATCTTTAGTCTCTCCCTGAGTTCAAAAATAGCTTTAAATAGGCCTCTACATAGGATGCATATTTGAGCAATCATTTTTATATTATTTTTTCCTAGTACCACTCTGATAAAAAGGGAGCATCTGATTTTCAAATCAAAGACATGATGCATCAAACATTTACCAAGCATTCAGTGGAATTCAGCCTTGAGAAATTACCCAGAATTAGTGTAGCATAAACAAGCCATGGTGAATGATGTGAAGCTTTATTTGCTGCACCTAGGAAACTTTTAACACACTCGCACACACACACACAAAAAAAAAAAAAACCCACACCAATACGGGAAACAGCTCAAGTTGCAGCTTTGCGGAAGTTAAAAAACACTATCAAGTGATCCCAGGTCACAAGATTAAGGAACAAGCGTAGCACATTACTTGACTACCATGAAAGAAGATAAAAAGAGAACTTTGGTTCATGCTTCAGATGCCTTATTTCAAGAACTGCCCCCTCAATATTCCCCATATTACTCTTCTACTCTGCATCTGCAACAACTGTTGTCAGTTGTCTGGTTTTTCTATTCCCGCTCCTGGTTCCCTCACTGATATTTATCCTAAGAGATCCTTTGACAGAAAGGTACTTTACTGCACATATGGGATAAACAAGAAAGTTGCACATAAACTGCAGAATCAGGTAATACCTGATATCAGAGACAAGGTCTGGAATTGATTAAATACCCAAAGAGGGAGCCAAGTGTTTGCTCAAGGACAAAAATATTGAGGACTACACTAACACTGAAGTAGACCAAACAATATTCCAGAAGTTACATTTAATGAAATGAATACTGGAATATTTTCTATCCTGAACCACAAAGACAACAATATGGCACTCAGATGGACAGGTAAAGAAAAATCAGCGTTTATTCTCCTCTTACTGCTCCTGGAATCTCAAACTCAAGCAATTGCATTACTCGTGGCCTGCAGCGACTACTCATCCTCTCCACCCTTCCTCTGTGCAAGAGGAGGAATTGTTTAACAGCATATGCCTTAAAGCAGTGTAAGACTTTGGAATAAGAACCTCCTCTCAGCTCGACACAATACCTCCCCTTTGCTATCAGAGGCCCATTACATCCAGGCAATCAAAATTTAATGAGGTTTTCTCTTCCACTGAGCCACTTGCAGCAAACAATTCTCTGCCTACTGAAACACGCGGCTGCACAAGGCTCCGAAGGCACCTGTCCGGCTCCCAGCCGGTCTCCCGGGACCGGCAGAAGGGATGGCTGGGCTGTTTTACACCTGCACAGGCTGAGGATCCCACATCCCCCTGTGGCCCATGGGACCCCAAGGCACCTCAAGCCATCCTTCTCCTCACTGGGGCCACACAAACACATGCGTACACTGCCCGCTTCTCACACACACAGCACACAGCGCTCTCTTATCCTCTTCTCCTCACAGACACCAGGCACACACACAGAGCTCCCTTTCCCCACACGGGGGCCGTGCACCCCTCATATCCCCGTGTCCCCACAGAGAGTCCCACAGACCCCGCGGCCCGCCCGCCTTGCCCGGGGGCGGGCAGGGCCGAGTGCCCCGTGTGCCCTCGCCCTTCCCCGGGCCAGCAGCCCGGCAGCCCGCACCTGCCTGACGCTGGCGGGCAGCCGGGCCCAGGGGTAGTTGTGGCGGATGTGGAACTCCACGTCGATGTTCATGGCGAGCAGGCCAGGCCGCGGGCCCCGCCGCCGGGAGGCGCTCCGGCCCGAGAAGGAGCGGCCCCAGCGCCGGGAAGGAGCCGCTGCGGCCGGGGCCGCCCTGCGCTGCCCTGCCCTGCCCGGCCCGGCCCTGCCCGGCGCCTCCCGCCCGGCCGCTGCCCGCGCCGCCCCGGAAGCGCCGCGCACGCAGTTCCGCGGGCGGGGCGGCGCTCGGCGCGGCCGGGCCAGGAGCTGCGGACGGGGGCTGGTGCCTCGGTGAGGCGATGGCTCACCTGCCCGCGCCCCCCTGGTGCCTCGGTGAGGGGATGGCTCACCTGCCTTCGACCCTCTGGTGCCTCGGTGAGGCGATGGCTCAACCTGCCCGCGCCCCCCTGGTGCCTCGGTGAGCGATGGCTCACCTGCCTTCGACCCCCTGGTGCCTCGGTGAGGCGATGGCTCACCTGCCCGCGCCCCCCTGGTGCCTCGGTGAGGCGATGGCTCACCTGTCCGCTAGCCCCTGGTGCCTCGGTGAGGGGATGGCTCACCTGTCCGCTAGCCCCTGGTGCCTCGGTGAGCGATGGCTCACCTGCCCGCTAGCCCCTGGTGCCTCGGTGAGGGGATGGCTCACCTGTCCGCTAGCCCCTGGTGCCTCGGTGAGGCGATGGCTCACCTGTCCGCTAGCTCCTGGTGCCTCGGTGAGGCGATGGCTCACCTGCCCGCGCCCCCCTGGTGCCTCGGTGAGGGGATGGCTCACCTGCCCGCGCCCCCCTGGTGCCTCGGTGAGCGATGGCTCACCTGTCCGCTAGCCCCTGGTGCCTCGGTGAGGCGATGGCTCACCTGTCCGCTAGCTCCTGGTGCCTCGGTGAGGGGATGGCTCACCTGCCCGCGCCCCCCGGCCGCGGGCTGACACCGACCGCGAGCAGAGCCGAGCCTGAAGTGCCTGTGCTGCCCGCCTGGGTCGGTTTAACAGCAGAGCCCTCCTAGTGCCGCTCAGGGCACTCCCGGGCAGCCGCGAGTGGCTGCTCGGAGCAAGGGCGGCTGCAGGGGCCAAGAGTATTCCACGGCAGGGAATCATAGGGTCACTTGGGTTGGAAAAAACCGCCAGGATCAGCGAGTCCAACCTGTGGCCGAACGCCACGATGTCGAATAGATCATGGCACTGAGTGCCACATCCAGTTTTTCTTTAAACAGCTCCAGGGATGGTGACTCCGTCACATGCCTGGGTAGACTGTCCCAGTGTGGGATGGAATGGAATGGAATGGAATGGAATGGAATGGAATGGAATGGAATGGAATGGAATGGAATGGAATGGAATGGAATGGAAATAGAACCAGAATGGAGTGGAATGGAATGGGAATGGAATGGAATGGGAATGGAGTGGAGTGGAATGGAATGGAATGGAATGGAATGGAATGGAATGGAATGGAATGGAATGGAATGGAATGGGAGTGGAGTGGAGTGGAATGGAGGCTATCATAGCGTTGAGCCCTGCCCTGGGCTGAGTGTGCCCTGCTGTGCACAGTGAGGATTCAGAGCTCGCAGCCCTGGGTGCCAGGAGCATCCCAGCCTGTGTGCATCCCCCTGCCCGGGGTCCCGAGCAGTAGAGAGTGTCACAAAGACATTGCTTCAAAAAACCAGCAGGTGCCTGTCCTGATCTTAGCATCTAGCTGCTTCTGGGTCATTTAAAATTTACCTGTGTCAGAATCAGTGCCAAGCACTTTCTTGCCAAGCACTTTCTTAGTGATGGGGAATTACTGATGTGAGAAGGGTTCTCTATTTTTAACACTATGCAACACAATATTTTAGTGAATAATTTTATGTATGAGGAAAAAAAAAAAAAAAAAAGCATGTGAGGCCCCAATCCCTTGTGCCTTTTATTTTTCAAGGCTGCTTGCTGCATTCTAGTAGTAACCTTGGAGCAGTGGTGACAGCTGAAATGGGACCAGAAGCAGCAGAATGAAACTCAGTGCTCTGTGATGTTTGAGTAAATCCCTAGAGAACTTCAGACCCAGTTCTTCAGCATCACTGGCACCTTCAGGATGCCACTGAGATGTAACTGCAGAAACAGGAAGCCTCAGCCTGTGGGTGTGCCCCACGGTGCCCACACGGGGCTCCCTGCAGCGAGGAGCAGATCACACAACCTCCAGAGTCTGTGATAAACCCTCCCTGCTCATATCACCGATGGGATTCAGTCCAGGAACAGTCACAGCCTGCAAATCTGACCTTATCCCTCAATTCTTTTCAGCACCAGTTGTTGGGTTTCTTAAGAACCCTTCTCTGCCACACCCCACAATGGTTTATAAATAAGCTGCGAAAAGACATTAATAAAAAACGTGGTTTACCTTGCCCCTTGCCACATAAACCAGATGGTACAGGTCGTTGGCAGGTACTGTCTGTTTGCTTTTGATACCAGCAGTTAAGATACACCTCTAAATAGGGCAGGATGATTTTTTTCTTGGATGGTTCTCAGGTAAATTTTCTTGTTAGAGGCACCAGCACCTGAATAATATTTTCAGTATGACACAGATGTGAATCCACATGCTTAAAATTCAGATGCTCAGAATAACACTAATTTAAGAAGTATTCATCTTCTATTAACATAATTAATATTATATTATACTATTGCTATCATCTGCCTCAGAGTTTCAAGACTGGGAAAAGAGAAGAAAAAGCAAGACAATTACAAAGAAACTATTGACACAGAGTAGATGTTCAAAAAGGCAGTGCTACTGAGCAGACCTGTGATTAGAAATTAACAGTGAAAGTACTTGAATTTTAACAGGATTTTAATATAGTACAAGAAAGGATACCATCCAACAAAGTTTTTCTGTGTTTATTAATGAGTTTGAGAACATAAGCTAAGTCAACCAAATTGATCAGTGAGAGTAACACATAGTTTTGCTACTGGTACAGTAGGGCTCAATCAGCTGCTTGTTCTAAAGCCTTCATTAGTTGCTTTATTTTACCCACAATCAGTGAAAGCAGTAGGAATGCCAGTCTGTGTTTGAGCTTATGAGTGTTCCCTGACCTCATGTTCAGTTTCCAGACAAACCCTACTGTTCCTTTCCCTCTAACTATAGTATTTTCTTTAATATCAGTTGGGATGTCTTTATTCTCAAAAATAGTCTGAAAGAAGAGGCTAGTTCCCAGATCATTAAAGGCCTTGATGATGCATTTGAGATAGTATGTTACCACAAGTCATTGAATTCTGAATAAATAGTTTCATACTCACATTTTGATTTTTGCATTACTTGTGTTTGATCACCATGAGCAAAGCCAATTTTTTTTTTTTCAGTGTGTTTGAATGGTAGTAAGATCTATGCACCTGTCAATCTATTTAAAATTTGGAATCATTACTGCATTTTCAGTAACAGTGATCTTCTTTTGCTTTTTACAGAGTCACATAGATTTTTTTTTTTCCCTGAGCTGCAATAAATTCAAATGTATTTGTTTTGGTTTCTTATTTTTCTCTGGGTATCTTGCTTAAGGTCTAAAGGAGAACCTTGACTAGCTGTCAGAGGTCTACCAAGCTACCCTCCCACTCCCCATCCTCAAAAGAACAAGGAGAAAGAATAAACCAAGAAAGCTCATAGGGTGTTCACCAATTACTATCATGGGCAAAATAGGCTTGACTTTGGGAAATTAGTTTACTTTATTGCCAATTGAAAATAGAGTAGGATAGTGAGAAGCAAAGACAATAAAAGCATCTTCTTGACCCCACCCTTGTTCTTAGGCTCAACCTCACTCCTTCATTCCCAACTGGCCAACTCCTTTCCCTGAGTGGTGCAGGGAATGGGAAATGGTGATTTCAGTCAGTCCATAATATTTTGTCTGCTGCTCCTTCCTCCTCAGGATCTCAGGTCCTGCAGAAAGCCTGTGTCTGCATGGGCTCCACTCCACAGGCTGTCATTCCTGTCAGGAGCCTGCTCCAGCATCAGCTCTCCATGACTGCAGTTTCCCTCAGGGCACATCCACCTGCTCCCATATGGGGTACCCCACAGGCTGAGGGTGCATCTCTGCTCCCCCATGGACCAGCATGGGCTGCAGGTGGGTCTCTCCTCCCCTGTGGTCCTCCATGGGCTGCAGGTGGGTCTCTGCTTCCCCAGGACCTCCATCGGCTGCAGGTGGATCTCTGCTCCCCCAGGGATTTCCATGGGCTGCAGGTGGGTCTCTGCTACCCCAGGGATTTCCATGGGCTGCAGGAGCATCTCTGCTCCCCCATAGACCTCCATAGGCTGCAGGTGGGTCTCTGCTTCCCCGGGACCTCCATGGGCTGCAGGAGCATCTCTGCTCCCCCAGGGATCTCCATGGTCTCAGGGGCAGCTGCCTTACCATGGGCTGCGCCAAGGGCTATGGGGAATTTCTGCTAGAGCACCTGAAGCATCTCCTGTCCCTCCTTCTCCACTGACCTAGATGTCTGCAGGGCTGTTTCCTTTACACTTTTCTCACTCCTCTCTCACAGCTGCTGCCCTGTAATTTTTGCCATTTGTTAAATATATTATCACTGAGGCACCACCAGCATCATTGATCGGGCTCAACATTGGTCTGGGGAGGGCTCATTTCAGAGTCAGCTGGCCCTGACTCTGTCCAGCATGGGAGCAATCCCTGGTCTCTTTTCACAAAGGACACCCCTGAAATCCCCTGACTACCAAAACCTGATCACATAAACCAAATTAAAGCAATGAGATTCTGTTTAAAATATTTTGTAGGTGCTGAGGGTCCTCAGTGGCATATTAAATACTATTAAATTCCATAAGATTTGATATAAACCCTTCAAAGGAGGCATCTTTCTAATATTTTTGGGAAGCTTGTGTTGGGTGCTGCAATATTTTTATGTTTTAAATCATTGTAGTAACAATTAGATAAATCAATATGTATGATATTGAGACTTACATTGCGAAATCCTGATTTTCCTTGGAGAAACCAGTCAGCTCCATGACACAACAGGATGTGATATTAGATAGTAGGGATAATAAAGCCACCATGTAATAATGAATACACCCCACCTTGCAATGACTAGAATTTAAATAATGTCAGAAGTTATTGATTAACCCAGGGTTAGGTAGTATTTAGCTATTCAAACTGCATCCTTGTTTTATTGAGGAGCAGAAGAGTTGCACCTTCCACATTCAGGCTAAGCAAAAATGGGCAGTTCACATGTAAGTAGTTACTTAATTTGGATTGTCAAGAATGCAATAATTTCCTGGTTTTATGTTTATAGATTTTTACTTTATATAGCATTAATACAGCTGCAATTAAAGATTTAAACTCAAAATATGCTTTGTGGGGGAAACTTTTATGCAGCTGGAAACATTGCTTCATTGCAGTACATGAATAATGAAATTACTACTGCAACACACAAGTCCTGAGTGCTTGAAAGCTCCTTGTGGCTTAAACAGGGCAGCGCTTTCGTTTTGAGAAAAAGAAATTATGCACAGGATGTCCTGGAAAAACTAATTTTAGTTAGTTTAGCAAATTTGTGTTGGAACATCCTGAACACTAAAATAATTCCCTAAAGATATATGAAAAACTTCCTGTCTCAAATGCCAACACTTTCAAAATTTGGCTGTTTATCACAGAACAATAGGGACAGGAGTAATCTCAAAGTGTAGTGTTTAGAGAAGGCCCTGATTAAAATCCAGGTGTTGGGATTTACTGCATCAAATTACTGTATGAGTTTTGATTGAGACAATTTTTGTTAACATTTGTCTGCATGAAGATATTTAACCCCAAAATTACCTCATTGTCAAAAACTTTTGTGTGACAGCTCTGAATAATTTGCTCCTTTGCAAGTTAAGTAGCTTGTGCTGAGGAAGATGGGAGTCTTAGCTCCAATTTTGAAGTTAGTGGATAAAAGCAATATTTATTCAGTAGTGCATTTTCTCCTTGAATGCAGAATATGTGCAGTTTTGCAGTATATATCAATAGAAGACAGCCTGCTTGCCGATACAGGCTAAAGTGAGTTTCTGTGAGGTTTATATTATCATGTAACTATTTTTTAAATCCAAATTCATCAAGACCTGGAGGCATACCAAGGTTCTGATGCTCTCGGACCAGCTCCTCAGGACATTTTCTTTCACAGAGTGAGCACGACATCCCATACCATTTGCATAAAGCTGCAGCTACAAATCTAAGGAGCTTTTTATCTCCCTGTGAATGGGATGATTGACACCATCTTTTTGCAGGCTGGCTGTTGTCCTAAGGGGAGAGGAGTGAGCAGTTCAGCAGCACTACCTGTGTCCAGCACTCCTGTGCACAGGAGACAGGCCAAGAAGGCTCCTGCTGCTCAGGACACATCATAGGGCTGTCAGCAGGCATCTCCTGAGGGTCCTGCCCTGGAGAGGCTCTCAGTGCAATGCAGTGCAGGGCAAACATGCTCCATTGACATTTAGACTGTCTGGAGGGGGTGGATCTGTGGCAGGAGTGGTCACATCACTGCTGTGTTTGGAGATACAGAGGAATTAGCAGGTGTGTGAGCTCCATGCTGGACTAGTTTGGGTGTGGGTGCAGTGCACCACAGTTTTACTGTAGGCAACAGTGGCAACAGGGGTGATCCCATTTGGAAGAGAATCCATCATTCAGCCCAGACTCATCTGGGAATTGCACCTCTCTGTTGTTCTGAGAAAGTTACAGGTAATCTTGGAGAAATGGCTGCATCTGTGTCGGAGAACTGCTTATGGAAGAGCAGAAAATAAAACAGAAGTTCTTGCCAGAGCTTTTCAGCTGCAGTTTGCTGTTTCTCCTAATCTCATGTTTTGTAATCTCAGGCTCATGAGTGTCTTACACCTTGTGTTTTTTTAAACCTCCAGAGCCAGTCTTACAAACTCACGGAGGAAATACGGAAACCAGCCATAGGGGCTACCAGTTTGTCAGCAGATGAGCCAGTAAGAACTTCTTTTGTGGAGGATGAAAGGGGCACTGTGGTGCTGCAGCACTTTTTTTTGTGGTTTATGGTGGCTTTGGGAGGCTCTGCAATGCACAGAGGCAGCTTCTCTTTGTGGTCAATACTGGTGCCAGAAACCTGGGTAAAAATGGGTCCCTTCATTCTGTTGAATAATACAACAGAATTTTGTCCGCTTTGAAATTTCAAAAGTTTAATTTATTTAATAGCTTCTGCTGGGAGAAACATGAAATGAATAATCCATGTCAAATGAGGTATTTTACTTACTTAAATGAATTTAGGTTTTAAAACTTTTTTT